>NW_027493340.1:0-391837 GCF_021521415.1 Bidens hawaiensis | reverse complement strand
TTCATCTCTCTGAGCATGGTGGGTCCTGCGGAACCAGTTGGTCTTTGCGCAGACGTCCCTCTTCAAGGTGAGTCTTGCGGGTCCAACTGGGCTCTGCTGGGACCTACCTCTTCACTTACACAAGTAGATCTCAAGAACAACACACTTAAACACTGACACACGGTTTTTCCCAAAGGTTTCCTTATTAATTACTCGACTTACGAAAGCAAAGAGCATACAAACAAAATAGGAACGAAGCAAAGGGTTTATATAAAACCCGTATAAAGCAAAAAAAATTAAATTTAAACACCATTAGATGCATGTATAGTCATAGCCCCATATTATGGGGCATTATGCGACAAGTGTCAACCAAAATTGGTGTAATGATATAACCCCCCTTTAGATTATTACTCAATTGGTGAATTGGTGGCGAGATGTGCATAACGCAAGAAGAAGAAGAAGAAGAAGAAGAAGAAGAAGAAGAAGAAGAAGAAGAAGCCCATGGTGCCCCATGGGCTGTGTGCGGGGTGCCATGGGGCTTTATCACGCCCATTACACATGGCCTTAAAGATAAACAAAATCTTTTAATTATTTTCTTTTTATTTGAATTTTTATCTCCTCCAAATCGCTTCTATCCTCCAAACCGCTCCTATGAGATCAAAATGAACCACCCTTAATTTGTTGTTGTTTACGTTTAATAGCTCATTTGAAATTACCCAGAACTTTGTGTAATAATACATTAATACCTGAGTGGAAGATTTTGGACAGCGAAACTACGTGAGTTGATTGACACAATGACACATGCTCAACTCATTCAAAGTTGTATGCATGAAGAAGACATTTGCATAAGTAGATCAACTAATAAAGACCATTTATATTATTTATGCAGTTTCGCACTAGACAATATTATTAACCAACGCATGGTTAGCCTTTACATATACCAAGTTATCAACTAGTATTGCATTATTTGCATATGCTCATGCAATTAGTATTGCTTTTAAGTTCAAGAGTGTGTTCAAATGGTTATTTGAGTAACATCTGCCAAGTGTTCTTTGGTAAGTTTGACTCCACTTGTTATGAAATCCTATGTCTCTAGTCATCTTGATCATATACGTGGTCCTCAACCTTTCATGGGCATAAAATCGATATCAAGAAATATTCGTATATGACAAAATTTTCATTCTGTCAATAGTTAATTCTGTATATTGTCGTTTCCTTCCGGCCTAAGCTCATAAGTGTGTCTTATGTTTATCATATCGTGTAACATACGACCACATATATCAATCAATATTGTTTGATTTACACCGTAAGACTTAGTAAACGAAGCTCATAACCTTTTTAGGCGTAATAATGCTTGAGGTGAACATATACGTGTTTAAAACGCTCCTTATGAACCAAAATCTTGCATGTAAATGAACGATGTGAGATCTTCCTAAGGTTTTTTCTCTCACACACATACAAGTATACAAGTATATTGTCTTATATGATATCAAATTGACATGTAGTATTTATATGACTTGGCCATTGGTCTCCATGATATGTTTTACAAGTTTAAGGTTGTCATCTTGCCATTTTTGGAACTTAATTGGGACAATCAACATAAGCTCGATGTATATATAGTCTTACTATGAAACAACTAGCTAGGCTTTTCAAGGGTTTTTGTTTTCATTTTGTTGTTCAAAAAACATGTCGTTTCAATTAATAGTTCTACTTGATGGCCCTTTATAATAAGGAATACTGGATTTTAATAATCCCTATTGAATGGTATTGGCCGATAATAATCCATATTCATTTTATCGCTACTGGCGGTCTCAAATTCATAAGCCCTAAAACATTGGTTTGAAATTCTGAAAAAACTATAACGCCGTTAAGTCATATTTAACGAGGGACCATTGGAGGCCAACTTTTTTGAATTTGGGACCATCAGTTGCGATAAAATCCAATATTCCTTATAATAATTGGAAAATACAAGGTCACTACTTTATTATACTTCGAAAACTTTTAGTGGCATGTGAGATCGTATGTTTTGTAGACTTGATGTTTTCCTTTAGATAATCTTTAAACTAGTGCCTTAATTATTTTTTTTTCCAATACTTTAGTCACTTGTTTTAGTTCAAGATTTTTCATTTTAATGTTTCTATGTCCAATTCTAGATCACAATTATTGGCATTTGTCTTATTGCTAGGATTAAACAAGCTTGGGAATTGATAATGTGGATTTTGGAACATAATGATAATCTTGTGTAGTGATCTCTTTAGTATAAGGCTGAGGGGTGTGGGGGGCTTTAGTGGGGGCTCCAACCAATAATATTATGACGTGTGGCATAGAGAGAAACTGGATAAGGGGGGTGTTGGAGCCCCCGTGGAGCCCCTGGCCCTGGTGTGGAGGGGCTCCAGCAGGGGCTCCAGCGAATTTTTTTTTTATTTTTTTATAAATATATTTAAACAACGTATTATTAAAAAAACTCATAAATTATTAAAAAAACAAACATTAATAAAAAAAACACATTAATATCTAAAAATAAAATAAAAATTAAAGTACTGAAAAAAACATTCTTCTTATTCTTCGGCTTGGTCTTCTTCGATCAACCTCTTTCGGATACGTTCCTTTTGCTTTTCCATTAGCATTTGATCGACCGGATTTAGGTTACCGAAGTCTCTAGTAAGAAAGTCCAAATCTCTCATTCAACTTTTTTCCTTTTTGTCATAAGAGACCACCTCCATGGTTTTGTTGAATTTATTGAGGGATTTAACAAGATTGGCGATGTTTACGGCTTCCCCCTCAGCCGGTTTTTTCCCCTTGGCGTCCCTTCCCAATGGCCGCCTCCTCGGCGGTGAAGACGTTTCCTCCTCCGCAATGTTTAGGTCGAATCCAACGCGGCAATCCGACCCGGTTGAAGTGCTATACGCTCCAGACGAACTAGTTTTAGTCCGTTTCGGCCCTACTTCCGCATCAAAGTCCGGCGCCACCAGCTCAACCCACTTGGAACACCTTTTCAACCTCTCCCACAACTTTAAATCGTCCCACGTCTTCACCATCCCATACCTCCGCAAACACTCCTGCTTCCACTCTTCGACCGTGAAATTGTAAACCGCCAAATCATCACTGCCACTTGGTCTCATACGACCGCTGTTCCTGTTGAAAAGATTAGTAAACAAGCCGACAAATTTTCTGATTTCGGACCACCGACCCGAAATCATATCGGCGTTCCGCTCTGTACTCCTAACGAGCATGTAGAACGTCTCCTTAACCTTTGTCCAAAAAATCTTGCTCTTTTGGTAGTCGGCTGCAAAATGAATAAATAAATTAGATTTTCATTTAACTTTTTTATTTAACTTTTTTATTAAAAATCATTTTTAAAAACGTTAAAACAATTACCGCAACGCCGATCCTCAGAAATGACTATCCAAGCCCGACACAAGGCTTCCTTCTCATCCGATGACCACGGAGTGGCTTTCCGTTTCGTCCTCGGAGTCGAAGCCGGTCCCGACCCGTCCGTTGCAACTTGTTTTTTCCGGTGGACGCGTCTTTTTGGTCTCGTAGCTTCACCGTGTGATTCTTGTGTCTCCGGAACAACAAAGTTAGGAGACAGTTGTGTGTTGGATGGTTGAAAGCCGGATGATTCTTGCGGCTCCGAATAAAACATCGGTTGGTGCGGTGACGACCATAAATCGTCGTCAAGATAATCTGAATCAAGGTTTGGGAACCAATTTCCAGCCATAAATTTTCTTATTAACCCATAAATTTTCTCACAAGGGTTGTGAAGATAATTATCAATTTCTCATATATTTTAAGAGTTTAAAACGCTTCTGTTATTCAACAATCTATTTCAAAATCATCATTTGTCAATGATACAACTCATTTCATTGCATATCGATTTGTATAGATGTTAAAATGAGTTTAAGCTAAAACATAGATGATATGATGAATAAATTATTATTTTTTATAAGAATATAAGCAACTTGCATTGATATAATTTATAATATTCTAGATGGATGGATGAATAAATTATTATTTTTTATTTATCAGCAAGTTTCCAAAGACTCTTTTGATTGCTTATGCAGTATTTATTTACTTTATAAAATTATATGCATTGAACCATAGTAAGTAAAGAACTTCGATTACAACAGGGAACACCACATAAATAATAGATAAATATATGGATATGTAATGTTGCGGGCGGATATTTAATATATAACTAGGTGTCAAAACTTGTTGTGTTGCTCGTGTAATGAGAAAACTCGATCGGTATCGATTAGGTTTGTAACATAACGCAATAAACTTAATAATGTAAAAGCGCAAAAAAGATATTTTAAAAAAGAAAAGAAAACAAGTGGTGAGGGTGCAAGCTGATACGAATTCGGTCGGTAACGGGTTACGTCACTGAAACTAAACCAAAAAATAAATTTGTTAACACCCAAATACAACAAATTATATAATAAGAAACAATACTCAGACGTTGTAGCGACGGACCAACGTGAATTCAGTTAGTATCATAACCCAAACAAAAAACCATCTTGTGGCACCAAGCATAGTTTTTTTTTTCTTTTTTTGCTTTATGTTATATTACTTATATATAATATATAATTGTTTTTCAATGGCATACCTCTAAATTAATAGTTACATTCATTTTTAAGCCTCCTTTCTAATTAAGATGACAAAAGATAGCCCATAATCTTCAGTAATTTCTCTTTGGTAGGAACTACCAAGATTTACCACCAATCTAAGTAGTTTATCACCTTTTATAATGAGTGTTCCACTCTTCCTTCACCTCATACCCTAACTTTTTGGTCTCCGATATTCAATAGTAGACCAACGGTTCAATTTGAATTATCATTGGTTTAATTATTCACTCTTCAAATACATCTTGACCGCTCATGTTACCTACATTAATAAACAAAAATAATGAGAATGATGTGTCATAACCACGTACATTCAATCCTAAGTTTAATTTTCCTCCTACTTTCTAATCTCTTTATCTATGCTATGCATGGATCATGAATTTAATTGGCATAACTCGTTGTGACTCATATAAAAAACGTACTTAATGTAATTTAAATCATACTAATTTTTACTGATCCATTACATCTAATTTTACTATTACATATAAAAAGTTTCACCATGATTTAAAAAAAACATATAAACTATTGAATATCTATAATAAGTTTAAAATCAAATATAGTTAAATAATGATTTATGAACCATTATCATATAATAATTAGTGACTTATGTATAAATAGATATTTAATTATGTGTGTACTTCAAATTTCGTTGAATAAATACCATATTTTTAATCTTACAGCTTGTGAAACATTATGTGAAGTTACACGATTATTTGGTTGGAAGAGAGCCGACTTATAGTTTACATTTCATAGTTTGCAACCAACATTGCTTGGGGTTACATGATTATTCATAAAACCTGACAATTTTGTTACACGTTTGACGTATCAATGTTGTCAAGAGATGATCCGTGGACATCCATTATCATAGACTTTATGACATTACTATTAAATCAATTTTATTACACATATCAATGTTGTCAAAGGACGGTAGGATATTTTAGATGATTATGAAATCTTGAGTAAAACATTGAGATTTGAATTTATTATGGTTATCAATGACTGATTTGTGAATGTGGTTTTGATCTTTTAAATACAACATGGAAATATTAAGTAATTGACGCATATCTTGAAGGGGTAATATGTGTTATGTTTGAATCAAATGTATCCGTGTATAAACTATTAGAGATGATGAAACGAGTTTGTTACCATAAACCAATTATAGAGATTAGAGTCTTACATAACATGTTGCAATTATGATTTTTCATGTTTAATCATGTTCTGTGACTTAATATAGGATAATATGGCATTAGGTTTGCACATTATGTAAGGTAAAGGGATTTTGGATGTTCGTATAGCATAAAAGGAATGAGCTTCCGATGTATATTCTACCGAATGAGTCAATGAGTTCGGTCAGATCGAGCCAACTTAAAAAAATGAATTTGGTTATGGTTAAATTTGTTTAGCCAGAGTGGTGAATCACTTTTTAACATAATCAAATGTTTTAATACCATGTCAAATGTTTTATACAAAGAAGTATTTGTAATGCATTTTTAACATAATAATGTTCTTTGGTTTACCTTTATAATTTTTAGAGAAATTATTTGTTTCAAATAATTCATTGTATTAATTACACATTGACAAATCCAGTGTAATACACATGTCCAAAAGCTAGTATGTATATATACTTGACGCCAACTTGATACACTTTATCATACACAAATAGTCGAGTCGATTCTTTGTTGGTTTGAATCATCATATACCAAAAGAAACTATGCACCGACCATCCATAAAAACCGAAAGAAAAATAAGATGTGTGTACTGTTATGAAACATCTTTAAACTATAAAATAATTCTGTTTGGTCAAAATTTTAATTTTTGACTTACAAACGAGAAGCGAAAACGTTTTTACAACCAAACAAACATTGTCTCAACTAACATAGCAAAATTTATTTTTTTGAAACAAGAAAGATATGTTGGACCATCCTCAAAGTGTGCTCATTTTTCCAAATACACCAGCATATCATACCATGATTACTTTACCTTCCAAAAATATCTTCATTGCATAAGAATCTTTATTTCTTTAGACATCCCAAAATGACAAAATTTCAGTAGTTTCTTTATCTAAATTGCTATAATTAAGCTAAAAAACATTATTTTCTTTTTTATTTTTAATTAAATAATATTTTTTATATTTTATCAATAAGTTTTGTACTCTATTAATTTCTCGGTCCCTCCAGAATTTCAGTAGTTTCTTTATATAAATCGCTATAATTAAGCTGAAAAACATTATTTTCTTTTTCATTTTTAATTATATAATACTTTTTATATTTTATCAATAAGTTTTGGTACTCTATTAATTTCTCAGTCCCTCTAGTCTGGTGGGTGACGGCTGATCTTTCATTTTCTTTTTCTTTACTTACAACCACTTAAAAAAACATTAAAAAATTATAAAGTATGAACAATGTTTATCCAAATTATTCATAAACAGTTATTTTTTCTCTATCATTCACTCATAATCAATTACAACTACTGTATATAATATAAAAAACATATTCCGTGTAAGTTATTTTAAATAACTCATTGATTACTAGGGCCGTTCAAAAAGTATGTGGCTCGCGGCTTGCTCGAAAGAAGCTTTGCTCTAAAAAAGCTCGATTTTAAATGAGCTCGGCGCGATTTCTAAACGAGTCTAGCTCGAGCCAGGGTCAGCTCAGCTCGACTCGTTAGCTCGGCTCGTTTAGATTAAACCCTAAATTTTAATATTTGTATATAATAGTAGCATACCAAAAAATAAATAAGTAAAAATTATACATACATTATGCCACTCGATTATTAAAACATTATAATAAAAACAAAAGTAAAACATATAAAGTTATAAATTCTCTAGTTTATAAATTTTATATAACGTGTATGTTAAAATTATAATTTTTGCCTTTTATACATCAAAATTTGTAAAATAAAAAAAATAATTAAAGGAGCTCGGCTCAAGCTTTAAATAAGCCGAGCTCAAGCCACCTCGATTAAATTCAAGCTCGAGCACACCCTAACTCGACTCGGCTCAATTAAAGCCCTATTAATTACTGCCTTAAGAAAAAGACATATTAATAATAATAATAATTTGTTTTGTTTTTTCAACTTCCTTTTCCGATAACCAAGAGCTCCCCCCACAAAACAAATGTTCACTCTTAAAATGGACCTGACATGTCCTCTCTCTCTCTCTTTCTCCCCAATGGACTAAGGTGCTCTTTGTTTTTCAGAGGTAAAATGTCAGAAGACTGCGAAACCACATCTGCCAACATCTGTAGCAGAAGAGGTGGACCAAAACTCTGCAGTCTGCAACAAGAAGACTGTTTGTTTTTTAACATCTGCAGACTGCTAAAATAAGCTGAAATTTAAATAAACTGAAATATAAATAAAAAATAGGTAAACACAAAAAACTGTAGTTATCCATCAGTAAATTAGTTTCAGTTTAGGATTCTAAAAACAAATTCCATTTCAGCTTTGCAATTAACAACTGACAACCAATATAAAAAGCTTATAACAAGCATTCACCTAATTCTACTATGGATGTACTTAGCAAAACGATCCAAATCCCTGCGGAAGAGAACAAATTAAGCCCTAGGTTACTAATAAACACCAAAACAAAAACAACTCCTATCTTGTATAAATTTATAAACTATTATGTTTAATTTCTAAAATCTCTATCTTAATTCGGAAACAGGAGTATGACATAATAAAAGCGCCATAAATACGAATCGAACGGTGTAATTAGTAATTAATAATTAATTACCAGCTGACGGCATTGGTAAGTGCAAAGCATCTGATCGGAGTGTTGATGAGAAGGTTTAGGCTCCGGCAGGTCCTCGAAGATGAGCAGACGGCCATCGGAGTTAGGGCTGTCGGTGGCTTCAGGCCGTCGTTTCTTCGGTAAAGGTGTTCTCACAATCATGATTATGAACCCTAGATTCGAATGTGAATGTGTGATTAACAGATTAACAGATCCCGGAGCAGCGGCGGCAGCGTGGTGAATGGAGCGGCGGTGTGGAGGAAGCCGGATGGGGCGTGGATGAAGCCGGCGTGGCGTGTAGAGGAAGCCGGCGTGGCGTGTGGAGCTCCCGGATGGGGCAGTGGAGAGGAGTTTAGGGTTAGGAGGAGATGATGATCGATGATATAAAATGGTAGAAGAGGTTAGCAGTAATAATCCCAACACTTCTGGGAGAAGAGGGCGCGCAGACGTTTTTTAATGAAACGTCTTCGAAAAAACAAACACACTGCAGAGCCCAACGTCTGCGCGCCCTCTTCTCAGTGCAGACAAAAGAGGTGGAGAAGTGCTTCTAAGGAAAAACAAACAGCACCTAACTCTCTCTCTCTCATTTGATGATATTTTCTTTCTGTTCATCCTCTCCGACCGTCCGATTCATCTCCGATACAACACAACACAACTCTTTCCTTTGTACAGCTTCCCATCACTCTTCTTAACTCTAATCCACCGATCCATCAATCCTATTTATTTGTTTGTTTGTTCATATATAATATTAATTAACAACAAGATGCTGGATCTTAATCTCAACTTCGTCACCGAAGAAACAGAAGAAGAAAACACGCCATCATTTCGAGATGTGGAAGAGTCCGGCACCTCGAACTCGTCCATAGTAAATGCGAACGGTTTAATATATTGAAAGACTCCGACAGTTTCTCCGGCTTCAATTTTGATATATTGAAAGTCGGAGATACCGGCGGAGGGGGAGGATGCGTAACTGTTGCTGCTACTACTATCACTCCGAGTAGCAGCAACAGTTACGACGAGGATAATAATATTAATATTAATATTAATATTATTAATCCGACTCGGAATCTTTTTTCAATGAGTCAAGGGGGAGGGTAAATCCTGCGAACTCGTTGCTGTTGGTGCAAGGACTGCACCAACCACAGAAGCCTAACGTACAACCGAATCTGGTTGGGAAGAAGAGTAGGAGGGGACCTAGGTCGAGAAGCTCGCAGTATAGAGGAGTTACTTTTTATAGGAGAACTGGTAGATGGGAGTCTCATATTTGGTTAGTTAGTTTGTTATTTAATTTGTTTTTATATACTTTGCTTTTAATTCATGTGTACTTTTGTTATTTGATGCAGGGATTGTGGGAAACAGGTTTATTTAGGTCAGTACATCAAGTTGAAACATGTTTTTGCCATTTTTAGTATCAATTTTTAGAAATTTGATTTTAGTTTTGGTTTGTGTATTTGACACTGCTCATTCTGCTGCTAGGTATGATAATAATTTGGTTATTATCTTATTATTATTATTATTAATATTTCTTTTTTGGTTTGTTGTGGATGAAAATTTTAACATTTGATTTGTGATATTCAGAGCCTATGATCGTGCTGCGATTAAGTTCCGTGGAGTTGATGCTGATATCAATTTTAGTATAACGGACTATGAGGAGGATATGAAGCAGGTTTGATCCAATGGATTTAAATCTTTAAATTACTTCTTTGCATTTAATCTCAGTGAATCGTGGTGGCAATGCCACTCTGTCAGTTACAATACCTTGTCACGTATTTAATATATGTTCTTGTTTTTGTTGAAGCAGATGCCAAACTTCTCAAAAGAAGAGTTTGTGTACATACTGAGACGACAAAGCACCGGTTTTTCAAGGGGGAGCTCAAAGTACCGAGGGGTGACGTTGCATAAATGTGGCAGATGGGAAGCTCGGATGGGGCAGTTTCTTGGCAAAAAGTGAGGATATAAGTATTTATAATTCTGTTATATTTATAGTAATACATTGTATGTGTCAATTGTTAACTGCAAGTGATTATAAAGAAACTATAAAAAAATTTATGGTGGATATGATTTGAAAAGAGAAAGATTGGAGACCCAATTTTCATCATGGAGATTCCAATGCTTGCATTGCAGGTATATGTATCTCGGGCTATTCGACACCGAAGCAGAGGCTGCAAGGTCTTAATGATCATGAATTTACACATTCAATTTCAATTCCACCTTCATACTGAATTAAAATTTTTTAATCCAAGATTTTCCATTTCGTATCGTCGAGTAATCTTTTCCTCTTTTATAAAATTAGGGCTTATGACAAGGCAGCGATCGAGTGTAACGGAAGAGAAGCCGTGACCAACTTCGAGGCCCGTTCTTATGAAGCAAACACACCTCCTTCAACTCATCATGGTAAATATTATTATTATTATTATTATTATTATTATTTGAAAATATATAAAGTTAGTTTCACCACGCGATACAGAAAACCAGCACAATTTGAATTTGAGCTTGGGAATATCGACCCACGGAGCGGGTTCAAGTGGAAACAAAAATTTAGAGCAAGCCCATTTGAATTACATGCATGACACCAGGAGATTACAGGTAAAAAAAAGTTATATATTTGTATTGTGATGTATATTTGTTGGTGCATGTTTTGTAACAGATGATCTTTTATGTTTGTTAGAATTGAGAGCAACGGTCAAAGAGGAGTCTGTTGGTGCATGTTTTGTGACCGTCGCTATGCAATTCTGTTCAGCGTTGTAGAAGTACGAAGTTAGAGCAACTTCGCCTACAGGCCCAAGCCCGCGAAGTTTATATATATATATATATATGTGTGTGTCGTGTTTAAGGTTAGGAATCCAGAAAGTTAGAGAGATTTGTGTTACAGTTCAA
The DNA here is from genome assembly GCF_021521415.1 of Bidens hawaiensis. Classification (NCBI taxonomy): domain Eukaryota; kingdom Viridiplantae; phylum Streptophyta; class Magnoliopsida; order Asterales; family Asteraceae; genus Bidens; species Bidens hawaiensis. The sequence continues at coordinate 380,632 of NW_027493340.1, read as the reverse complement.
TTGTTTAGAGAGAAACAGAGAGGGAGAGCCGTGTGGGACGACCCGAGGTAGAGCTCACCTCGGGTCGGCCGTGTCATTTGTTTTTATGTTCGGTATGTAACGAGTTATGATTATGATATAAAAGATCTGCAGATGTGTTTATCCCGTTCGTGTGTTTGTTCGTGTATGTGTTTGTGTGTAATCGTGTTCTTCGTCTTCTACACCATAAACGAGTCTAGGAGGATTCCGCACTCCTAGACCTCGTGCGGATCTCGTATCGATCGGCGACGCCCCGCGGGGGACTTACAAGTGGTATCAGAGCCTTAGGCTCTTATGCTATGGTTCGAGATCTGCGTTTTGGTGTTTCTGGCACGTTTCTGGCCGATCAGCGCCGCAGGCGAAGTTATTGGGTTCAGGCGAAGTTGCCGCTTAAATTTTAGGGTTTAGGCGAAGATATAAGGTTAAGCGAAGTTATTCACAACTTCGCCTACCTCACAAGTTCGCTTATCCCAGGCGAAGTTATGGACAGGCGATGTTGACTTTAGGCGAAGTTAACGAGAAAAAAAAAAAAAAAAGGTGTTTTGGAGTTTTCGTCTGTATGGCCAGGTGTACACGATTATTGTGAGACCGGAGACGTTCCGTCAAAGAGTGAAATTTGTTATCTCTTGATCTTACGTGTGAACAAATACGTGTCAACTCTGGATATGGAGTTGAGTTTGTGAATGGGATATTGATTGAAACTGGATATTGACACATATTTGGGTGTTTGTGGGCAATAAAATAGTTGTTGTTCGAGGTTGACCAACTGAAGAAAGTCAAATTGAACTGAAGGTTTTTGTCATTACTGGATTGCGGTCAGAGCATATTATTTATGTTATTTTCAAGGCGTTCGAGAATTGGATCCTGAAACGTGATGCTTATTTATTAAAGTGAAAATTCTGGAACAAGTTGGATTTAATCGGGAATTAAAGTGTTTATGTTCTTGATTGTTATCCCTGGTGATTGAAGATGCTTCGGATTAATTAATGGTCATGTGTGTTAGATTTTGTCAATGTGGTTTTGTGATGAAATTGATCACTTGATGTTGAGTAGTTGAAGATTAAACCTTATCGTATGCCGACTTGTTGGTGAAGTTGTGGAGGGAGCCCAACTTCACGTGTTGGTGAAGTTAGAAGAACTTCACGTGTTGGTGAAGTCAGAAGGACTCACGTGATTGGTTGAGATGATCAATTAGGCACGGGGATGCATGCATTTCAAAGACCTCAATCATTATAGTCGGAGAAGCTTACATTGAAGGGGAGATCTGATATGGAAGACGTTGGGTGATTGGTAGATTTGTGAAGCTACAAGACAGTTTCAGACACGGCTGGTTGAAGAACAAACAGAAGATCATCAGTTAAGAGGGAGTCTGTTGGTGCATGTTTTGTAACAGATGATCTTTTGTGTTTGTTAGAATTGAGAGCAACGGTCAAAGGGGAGTCTGTTGGTGCATGTTTTGTGACCGTCGCTATGCAATTCTGTTCAGCGTTGTAGAAGTACGAAGTTAGAGCAACTTCGCCTACAGGCCCAAGCCCGCGAAGTTTATATATATATATATATGTGTGTCGTGTTTAGGGTTAGGAATCCAGAAAGTTAGAGAGATTTGTGTTACAGTTCAATTGTCTAGAGAGAAACAGAGAGGGAGAGCCGTGTGGGACGACCCGAGGTAGAGCTCACCTCGGGTCGGCCGTGTCATTTGTTTTTATGTTCGGTATGTAACGAGTTATGATTATGATATAAAAGATCTGCAGATGTGTTTATCCCGTTCGTGTATTTGTTCGTGTATGTGTTTGTGTGTAATCGTGTTCTTCGTCTTCTACACCATAAACGAGTCTAGGAGGATTCCGCACTCCTAGACCTCGTGCGGATCTCGTATCAATCGGCGACGCCCCGCGGGGACTTACAATATTTCATCCAATTTAAATAAAAACTATAATACATTATCTTCATTTTATAAAATTATGGCAGTTGGAGAACCCTGTTTCAAGCAATGTAGGTATGACAGCTCTTAAAAGACTACCCGTAATTTCGGGTCACTCTGCATCATGGAGTGGTGTATACCCAACCTTTGTTCCCAACTACCAGGTAAATTCGGTTATAAGTTTATATATTATATTACTTTTAGCATACAACTCGTTCTGACCTGAACCCATTTTGACCCATATTCCAACTCGATGGTTTTTAGGGAAGTGCCACCAATAGCAAGACCATGGCAATGCCGCCACAAGGACAGCCTTACTGGGGGTGGCAAATGCACGGTGTCAACCACATTCCCGCAGCAGCAGCAGCATCATCAGGATTCTCAGCTCCAGCCGCCAGTGGCGGCTACCACTCAAGAGATACCATCTCAATGGCACCTCTCGGCATACATTATTCTCCGCCTACAGCCGCCTCAAGCTCTTCCCAATACTACTACCAGCTAAGGCCGCCGCCTCCTCCACCGCCTTAACTTTGTCTAATGGAACATTGTTGATATGTTGACCGATTGACTGATTGTTTCATAAAGTAATTGCTACAACAGGACTACCTAATATTCACATATGTGTGTTTTGTGTGTAAGAATCGATGAGCGGTTATGTTTGCTCTCAATCTGTTTGCAAATATAATTATGGTACATTTTAGTAGAAGAAATATTATCAACATGATCGAAAATTTCGGTTCACTTGTCACCGAAACCATTGTTTTCTCATTCTTAGTTTGAATAGTTCGCTACACTTTTTCTCGTGTAAGAATGCAGGCTTGTAAGAATGTGGTCGGTACTGAAAAAATATTGATACCGAATTTGAAGAGAACTGAGTACCTAATCCTGTACCGAATGTATTGTTAGATACTGGTATTTCAGTACGTTACCCGCTTTGGTTTGTTTTCCTAATCTCCTCGATCCTATCAAATTCATTTGTAACCATGGTTTTAATGGGAGGCGTTTTAGCTGATAAAAGTAAATGGGAGTTGGGGATTGATAGTTTGATGAATTTTAATCGGGCTCTTTTATACAAATGACGTTAAATTGGAGGTTTTTGATAGACCTGATTCGTAATCGGTTCGAGTGTTAAAAAAACATCTATGAGAATAAAATTGACGATTGGTGCAACATCATACTTTGAAGTGCATGTTTGTTGTCATTAAGACAACACTCCGATTCTTAGATGAGATTGGTACCGTAGAGTTACTGACACCCAAAATATTGATGTTGAAGTTGAACAAAACTGGATGCTGAATGCAGTATCGACTATCGAATGTATTGGTTTGATATCTATACAGTACCGGCATTTTGGTATGGAACCCGCTTTGGTTATTCTAATCTCTATTGATCGTCTCACATTCATTTGTAACCATGGGTAATTAAGAAGCCAAAGTCATAATAAATTCATTCGTAATTAAGAAACCATATTTACCAATACCAAAAACCAAAACATACAAAATGTCTCATAAACCGTATCAAAATGTTACTGAAAAAATAAACCAAACCAAAGAAAGTTAAATTTCGTTTAATCCTCGCTAATTGCTTCACATTTTCCCTTTTACTTTTTTTTTTGTTTTATCACATTCTCAATTCATGTAGAAAAACAAGAAAGAAATGTACGTACACCTATTACCCAAGAAAAACACCATATGTTCCACTTAGTACCTAACACTAAAATACCAGCAAACATATTGGTACCGGTACTGTTTTAACCGAATAGCAAAATTAGTAAATTTTGGCACCTATTACCCAAGAAAAACACCATATGTTCCACTCAGTACCTAATACTAAAATACCAACAAACATATTGATACCGGTACTGTTTTAACTGAATAGCAAAATCAGTAAATTTTGGTACCTGTGTTGATACCGAATATGCTATCTATACGGGTACAGTTTTGGTATACAGGGAAAAAATCTCACCGCTACTATAATTCAACTAAGATACTTTTCTAAGGGTTTGTACCTTTTCAAAATTGTCCTTGTTGGTCAGATACTCTCGTATAAAGTCAAAAGCATCTAAATGTTGTGACCATAACAATTTAGTAAACTAATGTTGATATTTGATAATATAAAGCAACCTTGGTATAGCGTTTGGGACTTGATTGTAAATTTGTAATACGCGTTTTCCTAATAGAGAAAGGCGTTGGACTAAAAGATCATAACCAATAACTTTAGTACGAGTGTACGCACATAAGTTGATACACTAGTTGTGATCACGTATCATATGCATGAAAGCCTATAGTTATAATATGACAACCGTGCATATATACATACACGATTAAGGTCTTCTGCGTGTCATGATTATAGTATAACACTCGGGAAACTGTTCCCACTGCATTATTTTTTTTTCTTTTCATTTTTTCTCATTCTATAGGCTTTGTTATCAACTTGCTTTCTTTGTCTATTAAGAAAAAACAACAAAATATAACGGTCATGTAGAATAATATTCTCATGACATTGGTGGAGGGAGAATAAGGGGTTAAGGTAAAGTGGGTGAACAAGTATTATGCTTCCTCCTTTTGACCCAATAATTGTTACATTTGAAAAAAAAAATAAAAAGATGTTTCATGAAAATATGGTCAAGTCCATAGGTTATTGGAGAGGGTTTGGCCACGCCCAAAAGCCTAAACCTTGGTCCCATTCAATTTAATTTATCATGGACTTTACCTTTTCTCCATATCTGACCTTATAAGTTTTAACATAATAATAATTATTATTATTATCACTTAAAATAGCATACACCTCTAGGCTAGTGGTGTTCTAGCCTCCACTTTGATGAAGTCTCTAATTTACCCTTGTTTTCGTATAAATAAACATGTCAATAAAGCTCTAGCAATAAAAAAAATAAAAACTAGTCATAATGTGTTTACATAATCCTGATAACTTTGTCTTACAATATGCTTTGATTTCAGGGTTGTATAGGCTTAATGTCAGGCGAAACATGTAATTGTAAAGTGTAACATCCTACTTTCGGTTATATTAATAAAATAAAGTTCGTTTATTTTATAGCGGGTCGTTATCGGTTTAGTTGAATAGAATACGAGATGGACTTGTGTTGGGTAAATGGATATGGGTTATGGACTTGGGTTATGGAGGAATGAAGGAAAGACCATGGGCTTAAGCCCATGATCAAAAATATATATACCTTTAATCCTCTATTTAATTCATTTACACATATCCCTTACACCATCCAAAACACACACTTAAGATTCTCTCTCTAGTTCTCTCTCTCTCTAAACCGATATCAAGAAGGAAACCGAGAACCGACCCGAGGTAATGATAGTATTTTATTGTTTGAGCTTAAACCCGTTAGATATAGTTGCAAAACGACGAGCCGACACCGTTTAACCGTTTAAATCACGAGATCTGGGTGGAATCGGGTATAAACCGAACCTATGATGAGCTTAGGGATCACCCTAGCTCAGATCTGGATCGAACGGGGCGAAAAACGGCGAAAAACGAGTTAAACTCGTTTTTCCGGTGAGTTCGCGTTTTTCCGGCAGCTTTCCGGCAATGGTGGCGCCGGAAAGGCGGCACCGGAAAAGTTAATACGAGGTTACGGGTGTCAGGGAATGTTCTGACATCCCCTGACCTAACCCTAGTTCGCCAGGGAGTAATTGACGAATTAGAAGCGATTCGCTAGCTGATTCGTCTAAGGGAATATAACGAACTAAGCTTTGATTCGTGTACTAATTCGTTAAGGAAAGACTGACGAACTAGCTTCAGTTCGTTAAGTCCAATTCGTATGTCGACCAGTTCGTTATAAGGTTTAATTCGTTATGAGGACTGGTTCGCTATGAGGGTCCAATTCGCTAAAAAGGCCAATTCGTTATGAAGTAACAAATTAGCCAGTTCGTTATGAAGGACAGAAGTAACGAATGAACACCAATTCGCTAAAGAGCATCTTAACGAATCAGAACTTTGAAAGAGTGACAGAACAGTCCCTGGACTTAGAAAAGAATGATTTAATTACAATTAGGCCCTTGAACTTTTAAGTAGCATATTATTCAATGATTCAAAATGCTAATGGAAAATGTGATAAGACAGTTAATGAAAATAAAATTTTTCCAAGCTGACCTGGCAGCTTAACCCCAGCCAGGGGCTCTGCCCCTTGGACCCCGCTAGGGACTGCCGCCCCTAGAACCCCGCTGCCAGGGGCGCTGCCCCGGACCCCCGTTCGTTGAGGGTAATGATTAAACTAGAAAGGCGATATGTGTAGTGATAGTTTACTGAAACGTATAATTACTATACAGTTAGTCATGCACAGCTCAAGAAGGGAATAACCGTAAACGGTGAACGCAACCGCATTACGGTGAGTTTCTAGCCCCACTTCCTTGTTATGTTTTCGGGGTTGTGTGCATACTCGATGTGATAGTTAATACACTTATCTTAAGTGGTAAGTGTATGCCTTGTATGATTTATGTATGATGATTGTTTGACGGTGCGTGAACGATCTTCGGATATTGCATGTACCGTCAGGTGGTAGTTAAGATATGATTGATAACTATGATGAAAGATAGGATGTATGTATGAATATATGATGTATGTATAATGTATGTATGTTATGATGATGGTACGTGAACGCTCTTCGGAGATTGCACGTATTGTCAAGGAAAGTATGTATGAACAGGTATGGTACAGTTACACGAAACAAAGGGACCAGACCCTAATAATATCTGTGATGTTAGGGACCAGACCCTAATAATATATGTGATGTTAGGGACCAACCCTAATAATATCTTTGATGTTAGGGACCAGACCCTAATAATATCTGTGATGTTAGGGACCAGACCCTAATAATATCTGTGATGTTAGGGACCAGACCCTTATAATATCTGTGACGTTAGGGACCAGACCCTTATAATATCTGTGACGTTAGGGACCAGACCCTTATGATATATGTGAGGTTATAGGGCGAAAGGCTCTTTAAAACTTATGATTATGTATGTAAAGGAAGTATGAAGGTAAGAATGAAAGTATATGCACTTACGTGTGTATGTAAGAAAGTTAAGAGGTTAAGTATGAAATGTAAGAAGGTATTGTATGATTATGTGATTAACTAGAACTCACTCAGCGTAGCTGACTTTTAGTATGCACGCAGGTGAGAGGATGAGACAGCTCGCTTGAGGAGACACGTGGCACTGAATAAGGGGCTGACATCGGAAGACTCAAGACGTTTAAGTTTAATGTTTTGTTTATTTTGAAAGACAAGATGTTGTTTTAAGACAAGAGGTGTTTTGTTATGAAATGTTTTATGAAAGCTTTTATATTCCGCGAATGTTTTAATTAACTCTGATATTTAAAACTGCGTTTATGAGTAAATCCAACACGAAAGTAGGGCTACCGGTAACGGGGTCTTACAAAGGAAAAAAGTACACTAAACGTACAAAAGTTACGTATTTTAGTTCATTGATGAGATCAATGCAATCCACATAGAGCAAAGACATCTCGCTTATTTTGTATGTGTTTAATCCTAGCTATGAATATTTGTAACTACAATATCTAACTACGGTTAAGTTGAAACTCATATAAGTTCGACATCTCAAATTGCAACATGTCCATACGTCATTGGGACACCTACAACCCTATTAGGGCAAGCGATTTTCGCTTATAGCTTCGGGTCTAACAACCCCCCTCTACTTACAACATACGGCTTTCCCTTTAAATTCTACTTTCGGTAATGCTTTTGAAATCTAGATCTAGCCAAAATTTCTAAGTAATACTTAGCAATTATGTTTGAATATGTTTTCAAACTAAACCAACAATTTGAGACAGATAAACTTGGTTAATATTTGGCTACGTAGTTGTGGCGATGATCAAGCATTGTCAAAAGCTTTATCCCGTATAAGATAGAGTAAGAAAATAACAAATAATATAAATTTCTGGGTAGCAATGTGAATTTTCCCGTGTTTGGATCGAGTCGTTTAATGTTAGTTTGTGAATATGAATGGTAACTAGTATTTTATAAACATATTAAAAATTAAATATTTCGGCTCAAATAAAACATTTTTTTTGTAATTATGTGCTTTTAAATTTTTTAACTTTTTTTTGTATCATATTCAGAATTAATAAACTTGGTTGTATGTTTTAGATTGAGAATAGAAGAAGCACGTGAAAATGATTGGAGAATAGATGGAAAATTAATGAATAATGTTTTTAAAGTTTAGATGTTATAGACTTCGAAGACGAAAATTAATTTCCTATGAAATTTAATAGTTTGAAAAAAAAAAAACCTTTACATTTAACATTTTTCTTATTACCCTCTTCTAATCTACATATGAACTCTTTTAATATGTTAACCTATTTATTAAACGGGCATCATATAGAGCTGTTATTTTTAACCGTAATCCGACCCGGATAACTATCAACCCGAACTCGAAAGTAATCGTACTCATGAAACCCAAACTCATACGAGTCGGATACCGAGTACTTTTTAATACTTCGAGTATACCCGAATAACCCGTTTGACTAAGTATTCTATTCTATTATTATATCTCTTGCCTTAGTTTATTCAATAAATATCGTTGTCTGTTAAAATTCTTTTTAAAGTCACCTATTTCACTTCTGATTCATAGCCCATATATCAATTACTATTCCAACATTCATTAATTCTAGAGATTAGATATGACTATTTATTCAATCAATCGATCGGTTTTTTCGGACTCAGCTCACTAGTCTATTGTTATTCATTCCATCAATCAAACCGTTCTTCAGACTCTTTCAATTGGATTATGTGGTTTGTTATTTGTCTAGTAAGTTAAAATTTGAAGATGATTATTAAATTTTAGGATATATTTTTTTTTTAGTTTTTAGGTCAAATACTCAAAACTCGATTAACCCGTACTTATAAAACAAGAACCCGAATAACCCAGGGGGAGATTAGGGTCGTGTATGAATACTCTAAATAATTTTTTTCAAAACCAAGGAACCCAACCCGAGAAACTCGAATAACATCCCTAGCAGCATAAGTGTTACCTCATTTATTAAATTTCTTATTTTTAACGGACATGTTTTATAAAAGTGTCATACCAGTCGACTTAAAACTTGTAAATTCAAATCATAAAGAGAAGTAAGATAATCTATATATATACCAAACTCATTGCTTTATATACAACACATAATCCATCAAAAATATAGAAATTAGGGGTAATTAAGTCTTTACTCACAAATGTTACTAACTTCCATTTCTTCAAAATATACTTACAACTTTGGTCCCTCAACTTCACTACATTTCTTGTAAAGTTTAATATTAGTTATACATATGCCCTTAATTCAAAATCAACTACCCCACGACTTTTTAATGGCCATAAATTTTTCACATGTAAATATTTTTTCAAAAAAAATACATCATAAAAACGAGCATTTTATTTTCTTTAATTTGAGTATAATATTGTTATAGTTTTTTAGTTTTAAAAAGTTAGCTTGTTACGCGCATACAATTTAAAACAGGTAACAGGTCGAGTCGGGTGAGCTCGGGCCATTTGTAAAAGTACATTAAGGTTGGAAAGAGTCGATACAAAAAAATGGTTAATTTGATTCGGGTTTGAGTAGAACGGGGCCAGGTCAGAACGTTGTCGAGTCAGAACGGGTTTGGGGCCAAAACGGGTTGGCTTAAAAAATGTTTTATTTCAAATTACTGTATATTTCATGTTTGCCATTTGATTTTCGTTACAGGTTACGCAGATACCGTTGTTTACATGTACCGGGGCCGATAAACACGTGTCCAACACCACGTAATGCACATAACCCAATCTTAGTAACCGCTCAACCCAGCGCCCTACACCGTTAATCGGCATGAATTACACGCGTGATGTTGGTTAAGCATGCTTTAATGTCGGTAACGTGTATTCTCGTCCGGTTACGCGGGTTTAATCTTCGATTACACGCAACTGGCTTTGCACGAGTGACGCGTCCAATTTTAGGCTACGTGCACACTGTAATCAGGTGACGTATGCACCAACACCGACTATGCTTTCAATGTGGAGTTGTGCACGCGCCCCGCTGCATCGCGCGGACACCAAGATAGTCTACCTAAAGTAGAGGCACCAATTATTAATTTTGGAGAGGCAGCTATGTGACCAATCTCATATATAGAGGGTTAACTCTAGGCCCTATAGTCCTAGGCTGTGCATCAATTTCTTCATGTCTTTTTAACTATTAGCAAATGCGATAACAAGAATAAGAACTTTGACAAGCTTAAACATAATTATTTTTATTAACTTTCATACTTATTTCAATTTTATTAGAGTCCGTAACCGACGTGTTATGTGAGGAAATAGCACAAGAGATGAATGTCTCAAGAACAGAAACAGAGGGACTAATAGCAAGTAGATCTTTAAACACATTTGTCCATGGGTTTGTGGTTCATTGAAAAAAGACAAAGCCGTCAAACGCCCTGGGTTGTGAAGGTTTGGGAGGTGTTGGGTTTAACTCGCCGTTCAAAAAAGTTGTAGATCTTTAGTTCACTTGTGACATGTTTTTTACTTAAGCAAATAAGGAAATGTACTAAACTTGAACGTGTTACTGATGACATTAGTAAATGTAACATTATGGGTACAACAATTTAAGCACAATGTACATACGCTAGCATCATGGGTGAATCTTTGTGTGGGCCAGGCTGGGCCGCGGCTCACCCAAGTTTTTTTTGCTTTTTTGCTCAGTAGGATAAATTTTCCGGAAAAATAAAAAGTATAAAGATCTGTCACTGACTAGCATATAAAAGGATGCATACGGTGAAGACTTTGAACCTCAACAAATTAATGAGTACGTACACATAAATCTAGTGAAAATACTTCACTATGCATGGGAAACTAGCAATGAATGCATTTAACAAGTGTGTGTATATTGAAATATCAGAGAAATAGATGCATTCATTATTTTATCGAACTAAAAGGTTCAACAGGGCGCATCAAACTTGCGACCACGGTACATCAAACTTGCACAGCAAGTGCTCATTGAGACTCTAAGTAGTTCCGACTGTTAAACTCATTGCAACCAATCTCTTAGAGCATCTACAACAACAAACTTATACAATCTGCCGCATCATCGCCACATCAGATTTCAAACTTTTCACAAAAATACTCACTTTCTTCCACAACAAATTTACAAAAACGACACATCATCACCTACTATTTTCTATTTTATCAATTTTAAATATACTTTTATAATATATTAATTTTATACTTAATCACTTAATAATATTAATCTTTCTTTGTATCATCTTAATAATATTAATCTTTCTTTCCACAGGCCACACTCCTCTCACTTTCTTCATTTTGGATCTGATTCTCAACCATGTTCACCATAAAGAAAAAACATCCCCTCCTAAGTAAACACAACCACCCATCACCTCTTGCCGGAGATTCAAATTGATTGACTCAAACGGAACAGAATTCGGTCTCCCTATAAATCAAATCGTAGTGGAGACGCCAATTGAAGATGAACTCTCTGAAACTTCAAATCGGTTAGATCTAAAACCCCTTCATGTTGAATTAGATTTTGGTGAGGTTGTCTATTGATTGATTGTAAATCAAGAATTCTTTTTTTCTATTTAATAGGTATAAAGGGGCCCACATCTGCACGTCCGTCTTACGTTTGCAGAACCAAACTTGTTCAGCGGAGTTGGGTGCCACAACGGTGACGTCCACCGGATCTCCGTCCGTCCCTTGCCACCTGTATTCGGACCTCGGAAAATCCACCCGTTGGGGATGCTCTTACAATACAAAAAGACTTGTCAGCTTTGCCATAATCAAGATGAACATTTGTGAGTTCACTAAATTACGCACACCGCAGATAGTCTTGCATCTCAACAACTACCCTGCTATAAGACTCATTATGAGGTGCCGATCGTTCAGGCTCCAAGCGTTATAGCAGGTGATATGTTTCGAGTCCCGAAATTGCCCTCATAAAAAATGGCTCGCGTGGGGTTACTCCTGTACTTGGAAACCATTTGCTTACATTAATAACTAGTTCTCCCTTTTCGTTTTGACAAATAATTTAACCCTTTGTGGACCATATGGCCATATCTATGAGCTAGAGCTTAATATTTGGCTTTAAATTTTCTACTTTAGGCTTTTACTTTTCAATGAAAAGCCATAGCAAACGTTTTGCATGTGTTTGAAAACATTATAAAACTTATTTTACAAAAGAAATTACAGATTATATAGTTTAAACTGTTTATCATTGCCCTTTTTCAAATGGAACAAGCTTAAGAATTTAACCATGAGAACCGTATAATAAAACATTTATTAGCGGTTACAGCAAAAGGTGCAAGTGATTATACGGTTATCTGGTTAAAACGGTTGTATGAAAACCACCAAAAATAAAATTGATGTATGAAAACCAATTGTATATGTAGTAGAAAGTAGTAATAGTAGTATAGTTAGTTTAATCACACGACAAAGAATGTTATAAGTTAAAACAAGTAAACAAGAAAAAATCACTTTACGACCGTTTAGATGTAGATTTAACTTCGCTTATCTTCTTCACACCGATCAAGACTAGTGACAGCTCCAAGATTATTTCCCACAACTGAAATATTCTTTATATACACCATATTCTCCACTCAACACTTCTGTAACAAGGTCCTCATATCTCACAACTTGCTTTGCCTGCTTTATTTAATAAAAAGTTAATAAAAATATTTAAAAATGAAAAAAAAAGATTTAAACAGTCACCTGCTGGTTTCTGGAAGCCCTTGTTTCAGAAGGTTCAATCATTCACCAGTCCAGTGAAGACGAATCAAGACAAGTTTATAACCGCCAATAACTGCTGTTCAAATCCCAAACGTCCGGTTATATACGTCACCAGAACTTGGTACCCGATACTTTGCATCTTCATAGCCAGAATAATATTTATTAAACCCACCGAGCATTGTAATATCATTCCCGGTCTGAACTTCATTCCACCCATCCCCCCAATTACCAGACCCCATCCTCGTTTGCTGGTAACCGCCCACTTGGGGTTGCTGATAATGAGACCGGTGGTTGTTGTTGGGTATTGTTTGGTCCATGATTCTAGTAGAAACCGGAACTCCATAATTATCTGTTCTTTGAGGGAAAGATAAGTTTTGTTGTGTGAAAGATCGTTGCATCAATAGTCGAAGGCGGTTACTATCGTTTTCGTAAGAGTTGAGTTGTGAAGGGTAGTTTGGCCTTATGTCTAAACCGGGACTTGTGACCCCATTGGGTACCCGACCACCAACTGCCAGTATGGCGGGGTCCATAAACTCGAGCTCACCAATACCACTATCGCTGTATACCGCACGGGGTGCTTGGTTCACTTTCCTCAATAAAACTGAACTGTCAATCATATGGTTCCCTGAAAGAAAGAAAATATAAAAATTATACTTATATAATATAAAAGAAAAAGAAAAATAATGTAATGAACAAACCAGATAGATTGTCGTAAGTTGGTTCAACTCTCTCATTAGAAGTGAAGCCAGGAGGTGGGGCTCGGCTAGGGCCCATAAATCCGGGAGGAACGGAAATTTGTGATCTTGAAACTGTCACATTGAAGCATATTATTATAAATAAGCATGTAAACGAACCAAAAGAACAGTGTTCGCTTGTTCAACTTTAACTGAACAAACAATTGAACACGAACAATTAAACAAAATGAGTTTTCTTGTTCAGTTGTCCATGTTCGTTCGTTAAGAAAATGAGCATGTTCATGCTCATTTATAGTTAGCTAACTATATAAACAAACAGTTCAAGAACGTAAACGAACAAACATAACTGAGCTAAAACCAGTTAAAAGTAAATGTGAAGTACAATGTGTTGGACCTGAAAAGCTATCAACACTTAAACCTACAAATGTACCTAAGAACTCTAAATAAATATATAAGAGAACCTAAGCACGCATACATTCACAAACATAAACGAACTTAAAAGAACAAACATTCAGTTATAAAAATCTGTTCATGTTAGTAAGTTAGTTCCATTTAATAAACGAAATAAAACTTCCAACCAAACGGTTCACTAAATTTTCGCTTCGTTTACAGGCCCATGTATAAACAAATTATATTGGCAGAGAATAAAAGAAACCACAGTAATGAAATTAAACTAAATTATATAGACAGAAATTACCTGAAAACTTATTGGAAGACATAGATGAATAACTGCCAGCAGTACGATCAGATTCCTCAAAGTTAAAAGAAGAGAAACCATTCATTTCAGTATGCTGACGTGGATAAGCATCTGTACTGAAGTTCCTTAGATTGTGACCGTTACCAAAATCACTAAAACTTGGATTGAAATTTGATCTTTGATCTATGTTTACATCATCTTCTCGTGCAAATGAAAACCGTGACTGATTAAAGTTTTGTGTTTTTCTTGAACTTGAAACTTGAGACACCTGTTGTTTATCATTGTTGTTACCTAATAATTTAGCCAGATTTTGAGGCGAGGTTAATGACTCATCCCACGGGTCAAAATCCATTGACAAAATATTAGATATTATACTGTTCTCTCCTAATTCCAAGGTGGTTTTATGATCCCCGTTTGATAGAGGTGCAACTGTAACTGTATCATCAAATATTCCTATTTGTTTACTATAATTGCCATTAACTACTGGAATATTAGAGTTCTTATGAGAAGATTGAGGCGTATTCTGTACATAGCCTGTGTATGTATGGGTATGAGTATTGTGTGTAACGACTTCTGGATCATTGAGCCTTTGATTATTAAAAGACAACAAATCGGCTTCAACTTCATTAACAGCGGCTTCTTGTACTTCTTTAAGTTTCTCATCATCGTTTGGATGTGATTCATCGTTTGCAACGATGCTGATTGCAGACATGTCAGATGATAACTGATAGATTTGTTCTTCATCAGAAGCATACGGATCGCTATGTTCAGCGGGTATTTCAGACATGACTTCTCTGTGGTCTGTGGCTATAACTTGTGTTGCAGATTCTGAATTGTCTGGTTTACTTTTTGGATCAGCGGTTGGGATGTCTTCAATATGCTTCTTTTGTATCTCGTTATGTGATGAAGGGCTCACTAGTGAAGATGATTGTGTAGTACAGATGTCAACCTTTTGCTTTGAGGGTCCATTGGGTCCCACTGTATTTGCAGCAAAAGGCTGACTATTTGAAGCACGTGTCCCCCTGCAGAACTTATCAATTGTTAGATAACCGAAGACATGAAACTAGTTGGAACAAGTCGATTTGGACAACTTAGTTCTTATTAAATAATTAATGTGTTAAAACAAGACTACAGTAACCATAAATTGTACAACTAATTTTAGTTTTTAAGACAAACACAATCAAGTATGCACTAACAATACACTTTGGACAACTTTCAACCCGTTTAACCTACATGACCCCGTCGAATATAAAACATAACTCGAATTAAAACATTTATTGGGTGTTTGGGATTCCTTATTTTTACCTCCTTATAACTTATAAGGATAAGTCATAAGTTACAAATGTGTAACTTATCCACATTTCCTCTCACATAATAAGGAAACCCAAACACTTTTTTTAACTTATTATAAGTTATAAATTAAAAGGAGGTAAAAATAAGGAATCCCAAACACCCTTTTAACAATTTATAAACAAATGGATAAAACTAGGCTTGTAAACAAACGGAGCAATCAGTGGACTGAGTTTTCGTTTACATTCATTTATGTTCAATTATTTCCATTAGTTTACGTTTGTTAGTTAGGCCCATTACAATTAGGCTATTCTTATGAATAATATATCTTTTCTTACATTTCAGTCAGGTATTAATAAACGTTTAGACCCAACAGTCAGATTTATATTAATGTTTACTTTATTAATATTCGTTTAGTTATGTTCATCTATGTCTACTTATGTTCGTTCATTTATGTCCCTGAATTGTTCGTTTATACCGTTACCGAGCGAACAAGAATCCCATTTGTTTGCATTCATTCAGTTCGTTTACAGACCTAGATCTAACGCGAAAAAAGTCATACCATGAGGCTGCTGCAGGAAGAGCTAATGATCTCCCGGAACTACTATTTGGTGGGGACCCTTTACTGTTTACTGTATCCTGTTGACCAATAACATAAAGTCAACATCAATTTTTATCAATGTAACAAGGTACACCCTAACAAAGAAATTGTCATTATTATTTTCACAATATAGTTCATATTTTACATAATCATCACAAAATCTTGTGCTTTAAAAAGCTACTAGAATATGAAGACTGAATTAAGAAACCATGAGTAACTAAAAGAAAGTCAAAAAACTTAAAACCAGATTGTAAAAAGTCGACATTAAATATCTTACATTTGTAGCAGTTTTACTAACAGGTTTTCCCCATGAAGAAGCGCTGTTACTAGAGTAATCATCTGCTGCAGGTGGTAAAATATTCCCTGATCGCCGTTGTAATTCATTTGTAGCACCAGTAACTTGCTGTACTCTACCCCTTTAAAACCACTAATTAAGTTAACTATGGGTTGATGACATGGTTTTGGCTTAACAAAAATGCCCAAATGTATCTAGAAACCAATCTAACCTTTTGTTTGAGGTTAAATAACTTATCTAAACATGGCTACTTCATTCTAACTATCAAGTGTCACCAATGTTTTATTCAGTAACTCTTATTGAACGATGAGTGTAACAACTTTCCCCTCACTTCAAAAGATATATGAATCCAAACTAAAACTTGTAAAATATATGAAAATTTCTGAATACACAAAACTGGTATTAATTTGACCAAGGCATACATGTTTTAATGACTGAAACAAAAAACCATAGTTATTAAAAGCCCCCCTTCTTGCGTCTAGGCCCATTTTCCAGGCCAGGCCCAATATTTGCATTTCTAGTTCCTAGGCCCTCACTTCTTGAAGGTGAGAACACCTCTACTAGCATTGATGACGGATCAAGAACAATAGTCATTTGAACCTTTACTATTTGTTACTTTTTGACCTTTTGGTTTTTATGTTTTGAACATTTCGTTATTCAAGTTTTGGAATTACATTTGAATATCGATTCTTTTAGAGCTTTTGGTACCAACTATATGATATTAAATGTTATATAATAGCTTTTTTATTATATATGAAGAATAGTATTAATTTTCTAATACATAATATATTTATATTTTTTTTTATTTAAGTGCGCTTTTTTGTCTTAGGCCCTCACTTTTTTTTGCGCCTTGCGCCTAGGCCCCAAGCGAGGCCTATGCGTCTCAAGTGCGCCTAGCGCCTTTGATAACTATCCAAATACTTGAAAGTATATATGCGTCTGAATGTCCTGAGCAATGACTTTCCTAGAACATCAAAATAAATAGTTGACTAAAACCTCAATAGTTATAAAGTTACATAATGTGAATATAGGTTACATGTTTACATAGTTTATTATCAAAACTGCAGAGGATATATAAAATTACTTCAAATCATTATATATATTATTTTCTTCATTTCAGTAAGTAAAGATACTCTGATTTTATCTTCTTAAGTCCCTGTACTAACTAATTATTCTTAGTCACTGGGGAAAAGGCTGCACCAGCTTGATGCTTGTCAATATAGCAATCAAGTGTGTTGCTTAACCTAAGTCAAACAGAACACGACTTACCTATAAATTGGAAAAATAATCACAGCCATAACTTGGAGAATTAATTTTATAGACATCCAACAACCATCTCAAATAATCAAAACTCAAGCATACCATGCTACAAGTAATGCATGTAAAAAAATGTTTTCCAAAATACTGGTAATGAAAGCAGCAATTTTGTTCAAAATTTATGTCAAAACAATCAAGTATCAAGTATTATAGAGCAATATCAATATTCAATACCATAGTGTCATTTTAATTATCAGCTAAGACAAAACTAAGGTCTGCTAATGTACTTATTTCATTTTATAACATGTTTTCGGATTTGTTAAATAATATTCCTTTCAGTTAGTTGTCCTAGATTGTCACTTATCTTCTGTTTAGCTAACATGTTAAAGTGACCGCTGTACTGGGATCTACTGGACCTCCTTTATTAATAAAACTCATGCAAGTCTTCAGCTCTGATCATAGTAATCAAAAGCACTAGCTTTGGGAGCCTAGGCGCTAATTTCAGTCAACGCGCAATTCAGCGACTTGTCATACTTAAGACGCAATTATAGGACACTAATCTGGTTTTGATATTTTTTTTGATTTTTTTTATTTCTTTTTATTTATCCATTAACCAATTTAAACCTACATACCAAAAATCATCGGATTAACAAAATTTAAGGTCAATCTATATCTACATAGTGATTTGAGAATTAACTCTGTATTTCACAAAGCAAGAAGAAGGTGAACAGAGGCTACCACCAAAAGAGTCGAGATTAGTAACAGTAAAGTTAAGCATGTTTATTTATTGATTTTTTAAATGATGTGTACTATAATGTTAATAAAAAGAATATAACTTTTAACTTTTCGCTTTCATTTTACTATTTATTTCTTATGAAAAATTTGTTTTTAAGTATGAAGTATGAACATTTTGGTTATTTTGGGATATGAGATTATTTTGGTACTTTATGTTGAGTATTATGGTATTGGAATATTTTGGCTTTCAAAAAAGTGATTGATATGTTCCATTACATAATATATTTTAATTCTTTTTATTTAAGTGTGCCTTCTATTTTAGGCCTACGCTTTTTTGCGCCTTGCGTCTCGGCCCTCGGGGAGGCCTTTGCGCCTTGAGTGCACCTAAAGCACTTGATAACTATGCTATGAATCAAAAGATGCTTCAGCCATTAATCATTTGCACCCTTTTCACTATGAAGCTATTAAGCCCATTATTACTTCCAATATTTGGTTATAACTATGTTGCGCAATGTATCATTCTATGCAGTGTGTTAAATTCAACAAAAATTTATGGAATCAAAGGATAGTCATATGTGATCAAGATTATCTTTGCTTTGGTATTTTAAATTTATGAAGCCTGTTATATAATTTTAAACGGTTCCTATTATTGCTCTTTTTTTTACTCGAGTCTAGACGATAAGCAAGGCCTTCACACTCTGCGGTTTTGACTACTATGTTCAACAACAGCATACCTTGTATATTCAGATATTATTTCATCTTTAGTAAAGCTATACTCTTGTGATCCGAACTCATGCAAATACAAGCAATCAGGATTGGTGCAAGGCTGCATAAACAAGATCAAATTATCAATAAAGTGGGTTAAAAAAACAAGTAAACTGACAAAACCAATTTATTGATATGACATACCATGCTTCTAAGCCATGCATGACAATACTTTGTGGTCCCAAAACAAGCTCTGCAATAGCACTCCAATACATTAACTTATTAAATATATACAAGAAAAATAAACTCGCAGGACGTGTTATAAGGTTCTAACCTCAAAGGTCTACCCACTAAAACAAACCCATGCACTGACTGTATACTTCGAACTGCTTCATCCTCCTTTGAGTAAGTAATATATCTAGACAGTATAAACATTATAAATACAAATTAAAAATGTCATATATATTATAACTCAAAAACATTGAACTTACACGCTACAAGTATTGTTTGCAAAATGCTGAATGGCACCGGTAGCTGTCCGGGATATAGAAACTTTTAGCACTTTTCCATACTGACCAAAATATTCTTTCCGCTGCAGAAGCTGTTTCATAAAACATGAATTAGTTTACAAAAACTCAATAAAAAGACCTAAACTCAATAAAAAGAACTAAATGTTAACTTGTAAGAAGAAAGAAAGATATTACATCTTCATCTGCTAAATTGAGAGGCAGTCCCACAATGTAAACAAGGTTCCTTTGTATAACCCTCACACTACTAAGATGCTTTCTACCTTCAGAAGCTTTGGTTTTCCCCTTTTGAGACTTTTGTTTCTTCTCCACACTCATTTCAGCCACCAATCTGATAGCACAATAGAAAGATCCATAGTCAGCCACTGCAACAAATAAAAGCCAACATTTTCCATTGTAAAACGTGTCCAAGACCACCTTTCACATTTTGACGCGGTCCCCACTATTTTTTCCTTGTTATAAGGTGTACGACACGCTGGACACCTCCCTTCTGTATCATCTTTTTCAGCCATTTCCATAATGTGATGCCAGCACCATACACAAATCTGCAAATAAAGATTGTTTTATGTTAAAAATAATTTAACAAGTCACATAAACCATGCACCCAAACAGTTTATTTAAGAGTTTTTGTTGCTTAAACAATAAATAACCATTAATAACAAATTGTTCACACAAAACAAACTAATTGTTTACCCGAAAACATTATAATTTCAATGATACAAAAAAACATATGAAATCAAAACTAATTTTAACATGAGCATCCAAAAAAATAGATAAAACCATACATCATAGCCACATCTGCAAGGCTTCAGCTGTTGATCAGTTAAATCCATCTCTTCAGCACAAAGTGGGCAAGTCTTTTCACCTTCATCACTCATGATTGCCTTAAACCAAAAACAAAAACAGATCAGTATAAACAAAACTGCAAGCGACAGAGTACCTAACAATAACAGCTATTGAATTATTAATTACCGTGCATAAAAATAATAATTTTACATTCATTTATAACTAATAGGAACACAAACACGTATACAAATCGCGTATAAGTTACATTCTAAATACTAGCAGTTTAGCATAAATTGATGTTTAAAATAATGCAAGTTTATCTTATTAATCAATTAGCTTAAACCATACACACTCACCTAATCCGAAACAAAATCTCAAGTCAATAAAGTTTCAGCAGACAAAAAAACAATAACTAATTCTATTCAGCAGCCAGCTTCATACGCAGTACACATTGAAAAATAGATTTTCAATAAACAATTAATCCAACAAATAACAAAAATTAAATGAAATTACATAAGCTATTCGGCTATTCCCCCAAATCCAATCCATAAAACCCTATATATCCATAAATCCACAACTGATTCAATCAAACTCAATTCAATTAACCTAATAATCACTACAGAAACTAAATCGAATCGTAGTACTCATATCAATCAAATCC
This sequence comes from Bidens hawaiensis, assembly GCF_021521415.1. Lineage (NCBI taxonomy): Eukaryota > Viridiplantae > Streptophyta > Magnoliopsida > Asterales > Asteraceae > Bidens > Bidens hawaiensis. The sequence goes on along the minus strand of NW_027493340.1, from coordinate 359,705 downwards.
AGAGCTAATTGTTCATCGATCAAACTCATAAACCTAGATAAATCATCGATGTAAGCTAACCTTAACATATACACAGATTAGATAGAATCAATTATAGCATTAAGCTAGAGCAACAAAAGCGATTAAAACGACGTCGTTCGAGCAAATTAATTAATATAATAAAAAATTAGGGATCTAAAATCGAAAGAATAAATAGATCTGATTGATCGATTAATTGAGATTGAAGAGACTTACAAATAGTAAGAGGATGGATCAACGAAACAGAGAGAGTAGATGAAGAGAGAGGATGAGAGAGAGAGAGAGAGAGAGAACCACAAAGCCAAATTGGAATGAAAGAGAGAGGCGATCATATACTGATGTATGTATATGTATGTATCTATATGTTTGTTTTTTAAGCTTTCTTTCTCTCTCAGTTTTTCTTTTATTATTATTATTATTATTATTATTATTATTATTATTATTATTATTACGTTTGTGTGGACTTTACAGGAGTGTTTTCTTCTTGTTGGGCATCGGACAAAGTTGTTAAACACAAGAAAACTTATTTAGAGCATCAACATGAGTTTCTCTTATTTGTTTTTAGGTTTTCTTGTTCTGGAGGCTATGAATTTTCTAAGCAGGGTTCAGTAGAGGTGTTCAAAAAAACCGGTTATAGAACCGGTTTGGTCGGTTTAACCGAAAACCGGTTAATAGAAAAACCGGTTATTAAAAAACCGGTTAGACCTGTTATTGAACCGCCGGTTAGTACTTCGGTTACTCATTCGTGGACAAAAACCGGTTATTGAACCGGTTAGTAAAAAACCGGTTAAATTTAAAAACCGGTTATTAAAAAACCGGTTAACCTAAAAACCGGTTAACCGGTTAACGGTCAAAAACCGGTTAACCTAAAAACCGGTAGGTTAACCGGTTTTTGACCGTTATAAAACGGCCATATGACCGTTTGGGTCCTTTTTTGCCCGTTTTTTCTTGATTTCTAGCCGTTTTTTTTAACATTTTACCCCCACAAACAACTATATATAGTTTAGGTTGGGTAGGTTAGCTCACGCTCGATTATACAACTCTACTAGCTCTAAACGTTTATTTCATACGCGATTATTTTGTTATCTCACACTCAATTATACCACATTACCACTCCATACGCTCTTATTTCGTAGTCGTTTATTTCATACTCGTACTCGTTTATTTCATACTCGATTATACGCTCTTATTATCATGGCCTCCCAAAGGGCTGCTTCATCCGTCAACATGGGTGCCTCGAACACAGACATAACGGTCGTTCGGATCATCCCCACGAAACGAAACCAAGATGTGTGGCAACATTTCGACCTATGCGAACTGTCTAACGGTCGCCAAAAAGCTCGATGCAAGCACTGTTTGAAGTTCTATGCCAAAGATGCAAACTCCACTTTAAAAGCGCATATACAACAGCGCTTTTGTCCAATCCCAATCCCAAACCGACCTTGAAATGGGGATGTACTACATGATTTGGGAAGACGCCGGTAAACGTCAAAGGGTAAACACCCCAAGCAGTGAACTTGGAAGGTATGGTGGTACCAACTTTGTGAAACACATGACTCCGGATGAATTTAGAAGTCTTGATTTGCTGGCTTGGTGGAGAGGTAAGGGGGATGAGTTTCCGATCCTCGCCGCCATGGCCAAAGATTTACTAACGGTCCAAGCTTCCACGGTAGCTTCGGAGTCTGCTTTTTCTGTTTCTGGCAGGGTTATATCGATTAGGAGGACTCGACTCACTGCACCAGCTATAGAGATGTCGATTTGCTACAAGGATTACTTGGACTCTTTAGATAGGGCACAACATCAACGCTCACTCGAGGGGGAAATGGAGTATGAAGCGGGCTTGTATGAAGACGAGGTCAATGAATGACACACTCAACCAATGACCGATGAAGAAGCCGCGTACGACGATTACCTAAGAAATAGCTCGGGATCGGGTAGCGAAGAAAATTAGTTAAAGAAACAGCAAACATGGAGGCAAATCATGAGTAAGAAACAGCAAGTTGTTCATGTAATCGTGTCTAAGCATTCTTTTTCCTAATATGTGCTCTTATTTACTTGTTGATTTGGATTTTTCTAATTTAGTTAAAGAAACAGCAAACGTGAAGGCAAATCATGAACAAACTGCGATTGGGAACAACAGGAGCATCTGCTAGTTCACGATTTAATGTTTGTATTTTTGAGTTAAATCATGAACAACAGTTCTTGGCAGAGATTTCTTCAGTGTTAATGATTTAATGTTTGTATTTTTGAGTTACGAATATGCGATAACGATTTAATGTTTGTATTTTTAATGTAAAAACTATAAATGAAAGTTATGTGTTTTTAATCTTTGGTTTGTTGAAAACACATTCACCAACACACACTCATACTCATCTTCCAAGCAAAGAACCCTAACAACGAAAGCAAAGAATGGCTTCGGTCAGTCCGTTTTGCCTTGTAGAGTTGTAGTTACCGGTTTGCCTTGTAGTTACCGGTTTGTTTATACTGTGAAAAAATAATGGTCTTCATTAAGTACAAAATATAAAAAACAAATATTCGTATTTGAAACCGCGAAATTTAAAAAAAAAAAAAAAAAAAAAAAAAAACCGGTTAATAAAAAAAACCGGTTAATAAAAAAACCGGTTTATTAACCGGTTCTAACCGGTCCTAACCGGTTAGACCGGTTAGGGTTTTGACAGAAAAAAAACCGGTTATTAACCGAACCGGTTTTTTTCCGGGCCAAAAAAAACCGGTCCGGTTAATAACCGAACCGGTTTTTTTAAAAAAACCGGTTTGTGCACCTCTAGGGTTCAGTGTGTCGTGCATGATATTTTTTTTGGCATCTGAGGCTCAAATCGTTATTTTTAGTATAATTGGTTTTGCTATTCAAAATGGGTTCAATGCGTCGTACATGATATTTTTTTGGCTTATAAGTCTCAAATCTTTGTATTTAGTATAATTGGATTTACTATTTAAAAGGGGGTTGTGGCATAACTTGTTGCTCGTTTGTCTGTCAACAAATTGTTATAAACGTTTTTTAGTTTAATGAGAAGCCAATTTTACTTTATGAATGTTATTTATAAATATATTATTATTATTATTATTATTATGTTATACTCGATTTTATATAGTTTTTGCCCTTGGATTTGGATGTATTTACGATATGGTGTGGCCCGGGTTTTGTCGAGCATCATGGAAGGCTTTGGGTTGGGCATGATTACTTCAAGAATTAATTAATTAATCGCTTTTTTATGTATTTAGGAGCTTATAGAACAAAAATTAGGTGAAATATGATGTTGATTACGTGGATCTTATAAGGTTTCTAGACAAGTGGTATTGACTCTTCTTTAACATTGATCAAAATCCCGACTATGTGTCAGTAAATCCCGATTAACTTGACCGTTCGATTAGCGATTACTACAACACTGGATAAAAGTGTGGAGTACAAGAAGTGGCGCATACACGTTTGGTATGCACCATGCTCCAAAATATTATGAGTGTTACATGTTGTTTATATTGGCATTGCACTGATAATGATACGCACAGTGTTGCAAAAATCCGAACTATGCACTAACTAATCCTCGACTAATTGTTAGTCCCTACCCCCACTAATTAATTTTGGGCTAGTCGCCCAATTAATCGGTCAATGGTCAAATATGGCCAAAATCACTATTAATCAGACTTAGTCGGCGTTTTCTAGCGGTTTCCAATGAAATCTGACCAATTTTAAGCCAAAACCGTGTATGTGTATATATAAAACTAAAAATTACATATAAAAGCGTATGTGTGTGGGTGTATATAACCGAAAATTATACATCAAGTCCGATTCGATTAACCCCTAGCCCCACCTCACCGCTCGACTAGTGACTAGCGATTTCTACAACACTGGATGCACGTGTGTAGTGCATAAATGATGTTAATTTTACCTGATTATTTAAAGGTATGATAGTAATTTCACCTGATTATTAAAGGGTATGATAGTAATTTCACAAGGTCAACAGATAGAATGGCACATAAAAACCCACCGGGAAACGACGGTGGCACACAGCGCACATAATCATAAAGAGACATGTAAGTTGCGCCCGCCAATAAACCACACGTGTACAAATCATAATTTTCTCTATTTATAATAACTATTGTATATCAAATCTTGTATTATGTTATATAAATATTATAATAATAATAATAATAATAATAATAATTATTATTATTATTATTATTATTATCTAATGGTCTTGTTGATTATTAAATAAGCTTAACTCAGAACTCATTCAAAATTGGTACCAAGTATCATCTCATACGTTGAAAATAAGTTTGTTTAAACTTTATTAAGCTTTTGACAAGTCTAACATCAAATTTAGTCGATTGACATTGAGAAAAATGTTTTTCCAATAAGCATCCCCCACCCAAAACAATGAATTGTTAGTCAAAGTCAAATACTTTTTAGTGATCACCCCATTAGGCCATTACTACAGTACTAAGTACTAACAAAAAGAAGAATTCTTTGAACAACTCGTCAATGAAAATCGTTAGTTGATAATATTTTTTTTCAATTTATAGTTTTAATTTTACTTTAAAATTCACATAAAAAGGATATATTATTAGTGGGAATTTAAAATAAAGTTTATGGGCTTCGTTAAATATTGCTACATAAAACAAACTAACAATGATTCGAAATTGTTGAAATGTTATCGAATTTGATAAAGAACAAATAAGGGAATAACCCAGGTTTTAGTTAGTTTATGCGTAGCTTTATTGTTTTAACTTGAGAAAATGTGACTGACATATGTTTTGCAGAGGACTTACATACGAGTTAAAGAAATGAAAATTTTAATACAATTTGGCTCAAATTAACACGCAAAAAAAATACACAACAAGGTTATTAAATTTTAAAACCAACAAATGTATGACATAACTTTGTTTATACATACTATACCAGTTTTTTTTAATGGAACGTAGTATACCAATTAATAAAGTAAATGTAATAAACATAAACGTAGCTACAATACATATGTATATATGTGGATTGGTATGCATATGCAAGTTTGTATGTGTATATGTATATATGTGGATTGATAAATCTAATTGTTATTGACTAATTTTGACTTCAAAGTTTCATTGTTAACCGTGTATAATTGAGCTTGATTACTATAAACTAGTATTTTGACGTGAATGTTGACAAGCTGAATAAGCATAATCCTTAGGCTGAGGGTAATGGAGCGCAGACCACGGGGTGCGGACGACGTGGCAGCCGCGCACACCACTACCTCGTTTGCGTGAACGGTCCACGAGGCTCAAAAGAGCCGTTGGGCGTGGGGTGGATTAAAAACTTGGGGGTGGATCAATCAAGCCCCACTACACCCTCTGGGCTTGACCAGGGGCTTGATCTCGTGCCACGTCAGCGCATACGTGTCGTAATATATTGGATCACTTGGTGGTGGATCAAGGCCCACTACCCTTAGCCTTAGTGGTTCTATAGTACTTATTACACGTTTTAAACTAAACCACACACACGAAACAATCCCTAACTACATTAACTATGGTGATATGACACCATTAGGTAATTCCCACCAATCGGAGATGTTATAACTATTATCATGAGATGACACCATCCGGTAATTTTTATTGACCACATCAAGAAAACATTTTCGAAACATGAGATGACAAATTAATGTTAATCAAGAATAACTCACGTTCCAATAAAATCAAAACGATAAAATATTTGTCGATCTATCGAATCGAAACCGGTTTGAACCCGAAACCAAAGTCGGTATTTGCACCACCAGTCGAACCTTTTTTGAAACAAACTAGCCTTCCGGATATGGTGGGAAAACTAGGTTTTTTAGGTAGCGGGTAGGAACCGGTTCCGGATATGGTCAGTTTTTGACCATTTTTGTCTGGTTTTGGCCGAGTCGGGTTTGGGTTTGACCGGGTAAAGGTAGAACCGCTTCCTGTATGTCTAGTTTGGTTCGGGGTCCGAGTCCGATTTATTTGAGAAACTGAAACCTGGTTCATAATCGTGGGTCGGATATACAGGGTCGGCGGATCGGGTTCGAAATTAGGCTTTATGCCCACATCTAGCCTTCCCAAATATAGGTGCACAAATCGAGTATTAGAAAAACCCGAGTTTGGGTATGATCGGGTATTGGAAAATCGGGTATTAGCAATACCCGGGTCGGGTTCGGGTCCATGTATTGGCTTGAAAAACCATACCCTATGTACCGGATTCGGGCCGGGTATTGAACCGGGTCTTCAATACCCGGGTATATGAATACCCTATTTTTGGGTATTGAAAAAACCCATTTTCCGGGTATTTGAATACCCTATTTTCGGGTATTAAAAAAACTCATTTTCTACATATTTAGTTTTGGTCCTTCCGAATAAAACAAAACCACTAAATCGTCTTCGATGAAGTTGACCGTCTTCATTTAGTCTCGCGGGTCCTGAGTTCCAATTGTCTTTTCATGAAGTCTTCGAATTGAGCCGCTCGACATGATTTCACATACTGATTCAAAATCGTTATTGAATCCGACATCAACAGTGTGACACCCGGTAAATTCCCAATCCCTTAAACCAAGTAATCAACCTAAATATTAGGTAATTATGTTATATGCGCCTTGCGCGAGCGCGCTATGTTAGAATCAGCGCGTGCATTTGTTATGTGCGCCCTGCGCGAGCGCGCCATGTTAGTCAGCGCGGGCATATTATGTGCGCCCTGCGCGAGCGCGCCATGTTAAGAACCAGCATGGGCATATGTTATATGCGCCATGCGCGAATGTTTTGGCTTTATGTTTTCATGTAACTTAACGTTATGTTGTCTAATGGGTTGGCCATCCCGCATGATGCTAAGGCGGGTGCATCCTAAATCGTTTATGCGCGTGCGGAAGGGAACTAACCTCCCCGCATGGCGGGAACATTGAGAGCTAGTTTGTCTGAAGCTCCAAGATGGAATTGACTTCAACATGACTGATCACTATGTTGAAATACCAAGACCACCTGGAGAATCTACAAATGAAACTCAATGTCCCTAACTGCGAGAAGGTTACGCACCTACCCGCAGCAAAGAAATGTCCTTCACGCAGAAAGCTATGCGCACAAAGTGATACGCACGGAACACTTAGTCTATTCTCCAGACGTAAGGAGATTACTCCCGCCCAAAAGGAAACAGTAGCGTGTTTCAGAGATTTTCCACTTTTTACTGTACACTAACAAAAGTACCTGAAAAAGCACACTGTAACACGAAAAGTCAACTGTCAGCCACCCTATTCTCACCAACCCCAGACCTGCATGTCCTGACCAAATCAAATCAAAATCTTTTATCCACTACTCCACTCTTAAATAAATAATAATAATTTCCATACTTTATCATCATTACACCTAGATATGAAAAGATTACAATCCCCTAAAGCAAGGGATTGTGTTCCCTTGAGTTTGACTATAAATATGTAACCTAAGTTATCACCCAAACACACTTCAAACTTCTCTCTTAAGAACTGCAAACTTGCACTAATCATCTCCCAAGCATCCGATCCTGTAACTAGGTAAGCCGAGAATATAACCTTGAGATCTACCTTCCAACCCTTATATTCTCCTATTTCTTGATCTTAATATATATACTTCTTGTTATTTAATCGTATTCTAGACCTTCAATTCCGAGGCCAACACCAAGAAAACCCGAATCTCGATTAATCCCTTAACAAGAACCACAGGTGAGTCTCACAGCCCCTATTCTCGCTGTTTTCACTGTTTTTAAACTGTTTTCGGGGCGAGGGACACGTACTTAAATAATGTTTTATCATGGTATACTTACAAGCTATGCAAACGATTATGTGTTTAAATTATATTTCATAATGAGCAATGCGAACGGTTATCTAAGGTTTTCGATGTATGTGCGCTAGAACTCGAGTAAGTGATCACTTTACCATTGGAACTCTAAGGGTAGGGACTGCTGGTTTGATCCACCCACTCGTAGGGGTCGCACCTCTTTGCATGGACGAGTGCCTAGTATGGTCATGGGGCAGTACTATGGGTCTGAGCCCGCTCGTAGGGGTCGCGCCTCTTTGCATGGACGAGCGCCTTGTTTTCCGGCACAACGTCCGCGCGTAACCCGCGGGACGGTATTATTAGCTCGTAGTGGCAGCGCCACTTTGCATGGACGAGCACATTTTCCTGAAACGTTCGCGCGTAACCCGCGGGACGGTATTATTCGCTCGTAGTGGCAGCGCCACTTACACAGACGAGCACGGCTTTTCAGAAATGTCCACGCGCAACCCGCGGGACGGTATTACTTATTTCGCTCGTAGTGGCAGCGCCACTTACACAGACGAGCACAGTTCCCAGAAATGTTCGCGCGTAACCCGCGGAACGATTTTATCAGAATATGTTGATAGGACTATGTTTTACCAAGCATGTGTTTTAATGATGCTATCAGAATTATGTTTCAGAATGATTTGTATCAAGATTATGATGCAATACGATTTATCAAGTTACTAAAACTTGTGAACTCACTCAGTTTATACTGATTCAAATGTTTTTACGTGTCTTTCAGGAGATAACTAGGTAGCGCATTGGGTCACACTTAGAGCACCTCACGCTGAACATCTAAAACTAGCTTTTTGGAAGATTTTAATTCTATCCCTTCGATGCGCGTGGTTGTACCCGCCGCGCAAGGGGGATATGGCGTGGAAATCTTCAACAGTTTTTATACTTGGATGTTTTTATGTAATTTTTAAACAATGTAATGTATTTGTATTAAACATTTCATGCGCAATGAAAATCTTTGAATGTTTGCAATGGCCCGTGCTTAATTATCAATCCCCACTCGCGCGCGCCAGGCTGTTTCCGCCGCTCAGGGCCGGGTGTGACAAACAGAGAACCACAATGAACGCAACAAGCTTTCGCTGGACCGGGCAACATTTGACATAACTCGAAATGAACCCAAATTGGCGATAATCGAGCTATAGAACTAGTGTCGATAGAAGAGGAAGCCATTGTCTTCAATTCTTGTGACTTGTGAGTAAAACCAAATGCCAACCAACTATTTCACACTGCTTATGGTGTAGAAAACTAGAGATACATTAAAAACATATTTACAGTAAAAATAAAAAAAAATGACACTAACCGCTATTTTTGAGTGGTTTTGGATTTTTTTTTTTTTTTTTTGTATTGTCTTGTTTGGCATATCAAAAGACAAAAGGTGATGCCCTAAACAATTATATATTGCCTCAAAAAAATCCGTTGGAGAATAGAAGATCATCTAAATTGGTAGTCATACAATCAGTGCCAAGTGCTACACATACATAGGTACACAAACATTAATAACCGAGTATGCAAAAAACCTGGGTTTCGGGTATAACTAGAACCGGAATTCGGGTTTTATCGGGTACGGGTTCAGGTACGGGTTTCAACATTAAAAGTCATACTCTATCCGTACCTTACGGGTAGGATCAGGTTCGGGTTCGGGTTCGAGTATTAAAAACCCGGGTTTAAAGAAACCCGATTCAGGGTTCGGGTTTTTTTCACCTCTATTCCCAAATCCCAAATCCCAATTGCCCAGCTGTTCCAGCTTCCAACTTGATTCAGCCAAGCCCACTACTGTAGCCCATTTTCTATTCGATTAATTCCTCTTGAGGGCTTATTTAGTTTTTATTTCTAGGCCCACATAAATCCCAAGCAATTTCCTTTTTATTCCGGGACAAAAGTCAAAACAAACATTGGATTTAATGTTATTCTAGGCCCACAAAAATCCTAATCAATATATTTTAAAAGACGCATTTTTTTTACTAGTCATACAAGCAGAGGTGCACAAAATCCCGAACCCGGAATTGAACCCGAAAAAAACCCCGTAACCGGTTTTTTTAAAACTCGGGTTTTTAATACCCGAGTCCAACCATACCCGTAGGGTGTATAAGGTATGACTTTGTGTTGAAACCCGAACCCGTACCCGATCTAAACCCGATAATACCTGAAACCTGGGTTTTTTGCGTACCCGAATATTAGTGTTTGTGCACATGTTTTTGTGTGGCTACCCACAGATCTATAGTCGTTCTCCATATTTTTTGGAGCACATATATGATATAAATACTTGTTTAGAGCATCAACTTTTGATATACCAAACAACAAATGAAAAGACATAAAAATTTATGTTTTTTGTATCATTGTTTTGTTGTTTATATATGTTTGAATGAACTTTGAAGTTTTTATGCAAAAAAATGGAGTTATGATTAAAAAATGAAGCAGACCCGTTGACAGAAGAAAACTGTAGAAAATGGTTTTATTTTAATACCCGGAAAATATGGTATTTAAAAGCCATAAAACGAGTTTTTTCAATACCCAAAAATAGGGTATTCAGATACCCGGGGTATTGAAGACCCGGTTCAATACCCGACCCGAACCCAATACACAGGGTATGGCTTTTCAAGCCAATACCCGACTCGATTATTACTAATACCCGATTTTTCAATACCCGATCATGCCTGAACCCGGGTTATTCTAATACCCGATTTGTGCACCTCAACATACAAGTCCTTTGAAATTTATGAACCGATGGCTATGTGAGTAATTAGATATCTTACAGGCTAGTATGAATATTGAAATATGATTTTAAAATAGTGAGATTGAGCTGATTCATTCAAATTCAGTAACCCAAATAACTTTTTTTCGGATCACGTGTAAAAGTATTTTATGAAGATCAAGTTATCGAACCTGTAATCTATGAAGACGCGACCTACGGGCTGCAAATTGGTTAAAAGATGCACATGATTTTGATAATTCTATCGTACAAATTTTTAGTTCTCTATGTTTTTACCGTTTATCACGAGTCAAACTTTTTGACGTTTATTATTAATGTACATATATGACTGTAAGTAAAATAAAAATTACATTATTCAACTAATAATAACATAAAGTTTTAAAACTGATGACTTATGAGAATGGGTTAGGAATGTTAAAATTAATGAATCCAATAAAACGCACAAACAAGAAACATATGCTCAATACTCCAAAACTTATGTTAAAACATCAAAGTGAGCATAACTCCAACCGTAATAAATAACTTAACTTAAAACATCCCATTTTAATTCACTCTCATTTATACATCCAAACCGTTAACCCATGGTTGAAGTTAATCTTGTCCGTCAATTAAGTCCAACTCACACAACTTAATAATCCAACGGCTCACAATATTCATGTCAAAACCTCCCAACTGAAACCCCCTTGACTATAAAATGGTAGAGCTTGTGACCATTGTCATCTCACTCACTCTTTGAACTCTACTTCTACATTCATATTTCAACTAACCGGTATGGCAATCTTTCTCTAATCGATCGTTTATTACGATTAAACAAAGTGCAGCTTCAATGATTCACTAATCACGATTTCCCCATGAATCGTTTAATACGATAGAATTTTGTTTACAATTTTTAAATATTTTTTTTCAGCATTCAGATATCTGTTGGATATCCGAATCCGAAATTTTGGATACACATTCAGATATTGAAATTCACTATCTAAAATTTTTGGATACGAATTTTAATACCCTTGTGGCCCTATTACATTGATGTTTGATTTTTTGAAATTTTTTAGATTGAGACGATGGCGAAGATCTTTCCAAACCTATCCGAGGAGCACAAGCTCGCTGTTGACCAAGCCAAGAATGAGCTTAGAGCCTTCATCATCGAGAAGCAATGTGCTCCTCTCATGCTCCGACTTGCGTAAGACTAAACTGGATTCTTAACTCTTCAAGTTAACATGAAATTCTTGATGTTAATATTAATATTAATACTCAGATTTCACTCTGCCGCGACATTCGATGTGAAAACAAGGACCGGAGGTCCATTCGGTACGTTGAGGCATAAAGAAGAGCAAAGCCATGGTCCTAATGTTGGACTTAACATTGCTGTTGATATGCTAGAGCCATTGAAACAACGGTTCCCGCTTGTTTCATTTGCTGATTTTTATATGGTAATTACAATTATAATATGATTTAATTATATGAAGTTATAAAATTATATTGTGGATTTACATTAATATATCATATATTTTTATTTTTCATGTAGCTTGCTGGTATTGTTGCGGTTGAAAGCACCGGTGGACCATTGATTGCTTTCCACCCTGGGAGGCCGGTATGTGTTGAACTGATACTGGTTGGACTGACTGGTTTTTACTAGTGACACGGCCTAGTTCACTAGTTGGACTGGCCGGTTTAGTTAAGAATTTTTTTTTTGGTGAAAATATTTTAAAACATGTGTATATACAACAATACAAGTGTTGTATTCTAATTATATAAGTACTTTTTTTTATTATAATTGATTTAATTTGTTAATTTTTATTCTCCAAGGACATGGATGCCCCTGCTCCAGAGGGTCGTCTTCCTTTTCCTAGCCATGGTTAGTGAAGAAACTTGAAAGTTTATAAAAGTTGATTATATATGGATTTATAAAAGTGACTTGTCATTAACAGTTAATAACTTAATACTTTATATTTATCTATTTTAGGTTCAAACGAGTTAAGGAACATCTTTGTGAACACCATGGGTCTCACCGACCAGGATATTGTTGCTCTCTCCGGTGGTCATACCTTGGTTGGTTCTCATTTACATATTACTAGACAAAACATGTTTTGATATGTTATCCAACCTATTTATGCTAACGCATTTACTTGTTTTAGGGATCTACCCACAAGGACCGATCCGGACAAGATGGACCGTGGACATCCAACCCGATGGTATTTGATAATAGTTACTTCAAGTGAGTTTTATTTCAAAATTTTGGTATGTCACGTTAAGAAAAGTTAAGCTATTCATGATTATTAAGTATTGGTTTATTGAACGTCCAACAGAGAAATCTTAGCTGGTGACAAGGCTGGGTTGATTCAGTTACCTTCTGATAAGGCCCTTGTTATTGACCCTGCTTTTCGACCTCTTGTCGAAAAATTTGCTGCAGTAAGTACTTGTTTTTATTATAAAGTTATAAAAATATAAGCTTTATAAAACTAACACCATAATTTTCTTTATTTACAATGATAGGATCAAAATGCTTTCTTTCAAGCTTTTGCGGAGTCCTACACGAAGCTTAGCGAGTTGGGGTACGCTTTGGAAATAAAAACTTTATTATTACATGCTATTAAATAAAATTTAACTTTCTAGCTGTATTGATTTGTTATATGGCAGATTTGCTGATAATTAGGGGTGCGGACATGCTACATCCTCGTTCGTGATTTGTTTTTATTTTACTTAGTAAACAATAATCTTGAAGTACACTTGGTTTGGGGTACTTATGAATAATGGTCACTTCTCTTTGTGTGACACAAAGTATGATGTAGGCTTTTGGTTATCATATTTTGGAATGAAATAACATGTTATGAACAAGTATGGTGTTGCTGAAACATATTGATGTTTTATGGTACTTATAGAAACTGTACAACTACTTATGTTTGTTGATAATCTTGTTGAAGCTAATTATTTGTAAATGCATAAACATATACATGCTTAAACACACTATTAGCTAGTTAATTACAACAAATATGAACCTATATAGAGCTACGTACTTGCACCAGACATCTAAAACTCACTGTATTTTAGAAAACACGTATTAAAACATTACTATATATATATATATATATTTACAATTATCAGCTACGACTAACGACTCTTAAGGCATTACTCTTACAAGAGCACACCTAGTCACCTACATATATAGTTTCCAATATGCCAAGTACTCGGAAGTTTTTGCTCTATCTTCTAAACGAAACTAAGAAAGTTTTGTTTATTTCTAATATAGAGCCGACGCGGTTGCCTCAACCAGGTTAATAACCACCTCAAGTTTGTGTCATCTTTTGATGAAGTTAACATATATTGCCTCTCTCTCTATTTTTTTTAATCTTACATGCATTATACACTACACACTATATTAACAAAACAATACTTGGTTTTGAGTATAGATGAGACAAAAGTAGAATAACACATCCAACATGATGTAATTCTATTTTTTGTCCAATATAACAAAAAAAAAATAAATTAAGATATATAAAAAGAGAGTAAATTAAGAAATATAATGATATGAATATGTAACAAAATTGCATATACATTTGTCCATTAGAGGAATAGAGGCTGCGGCCCAGAAATTGAAATTGAAAGTGAAAAGCCCACTTTATAATTAAAAGTCGATGTTCGCCATGACGCCATTGCACGTTTGCATAATCACTACTAGTTGACCATAGTACCATACAATGCTTGCTACTTTAGAACTCTTATTATTTCCTCATGTTTTTCATGCAATTTTGCTTAGATCATTTATACTTTTCGGAATCCTCTTTGTTTGGTATCAATAATTCGTTTGGACATCCTTGTTATTTAGTAATTTATTTGTATATCTCAAAACTGGTTTAAGAATTTAATTTTAGAAAGATGAAAGGAGTTATCATAAAATTTTAATATATATATACAACTATACAAATGGTATAACCAAAATTTCGTTGCGAGATGTTTGGCAACCTTTGTACCAGTAAATGCTCAATTAATAAGAGGGTTGAATAGTTAAGAGACTCAGACTGAGTATGCGGATGCGGGTGGTGATTGGTGGTGGGTCGAGGAGGTGGTGCGTGAGTGGCATATTGACTGATTTAGTGTTATGAACATATGTAAATTTACAAAGAGGTAAAATTTTCATGTAGCATCATTTTGAAGCTTCATGGGTAAAAGATCTGTTGACGGATTTAGAGGTGTCAATTCTAGTGAACTTAATGGAATCATTAACACTTAACATGCTAATAAACAATCCGGCCCTTAAGCTCTTTTTTATAGTGACTCAATAGATTAGTTGAGTAATTATATTCAATTACGATGTTTTGTTGAAGTGGCTATCCTCTTGTACTTTGTACCAAACAATAAGGTTTCATGCGTTGCTCCATACTCTTTTTTGGGCTCCATGCTCTCATTATTTATTAGGATAAAAAGGGACATTGACATCACTATCATACATAGTTGATTATAAGGATGTTTACGACCAGGTTCGGCTGATTTCAAAAGGATTTATGGGCCCACATTATAACTATGGATTTTGGAAACACTAAACTGAACAGACCTTGTTGGTTGGGTCGGGTGAACAAGTCAAACGGTTTGATTGGGCCAGGTTTTTTTTAAATATAAAATTGTACAATTAGATATTCTAATGTTTAGTAAAACGGTAGACACATGAAAAACAAATTGAACGTTTTGTCTTTGAATTATTACAGGGTCTATGAACATAAAACTTGAAAAAAACTTAAGTGCACGGAATTGTCTCTGTATAATAATTAAAACTACTTATACATATTATAGAAGAAAGTTAACGCACAAATGAAATTAACGTGTTAATTGTGAGAATCAAGTATAGTAATTATATAATAAATTATAGAGTAATTATGCAATTACTCTGTAATGTAATTACATAATTATCTTACTAGTATATATAATTACTCTAATTAATGCTCACAATTAGCACACTAATTTCATTTATATTTGATTCAACCCCATATTATAATTGTTAGATTTTTGTATGTGATTTTTTTAAATTAAAATTTTTTATTATAATTATGTAGATTAAAAACGTAACTTTGTTTACCATCTCGGTTAGTTGGTTCGGTATACTCGATCAGTTTCAACCATGAACTGAACCGTAAAACCCAAGTTTTTAACGGTAAGCCGTAAGCCAACCCGTGTTTACACTGTTTTGAAAAACATCTTCTATAATAATGAACTATTTCTTTATATAAATTGGATCTCTTTAATTTAGACACATGGTTTAACACATTCCATTGGTCTAAAAGCATACGATCTTGGATTTCATGGACTAGAAATCTTCCAATTATTCTGTCTGATCTTACCTTTTTTGTGTTTCTAATTAAAATTTGTTGGCATCTTGTTCTAAAACAAGATCAGACACGATCTAATGCCGAAGGTGCTATGAGTTGAAAGTCAGATACCAACAATTGATCGTTAAAGCCTTATTTTTTTAAACTCAACCTCAACATTCATGTATATTTTTATGAAAGATTTCAACCTTTTTTTATATATAAAATATTAGGATCCTCCATTAATAGTTATTTTGATGCCAATAGTAGATGGAACCTTAAAAAAGTAAAAAACCGAATCGTCCTACCCAAACTAGATCAGACGAATTAGGGAGTGAACTAGTTCGGTTTACGGTTTGGAATCAAATGTGTAAATCGAACTGGTGTGATATAATTTTTTTTTTAAATCTACATAATCAAAATAAAGTAATGTAAGTTTTTCATGCATAGAAATTTAACAACTGTAATTAGTATTTAGTACCAATATGAATTTTAATTATTATACACGTATATTGTTTAAATGGTTACTTGCTCTTAACATTTTTCCATAAACCCCTTAATACTCAAGGATAAAACGTTTATTTTTCTTTTTCCCTAAAAAGCAGGTCCAAGGCAACAGCCTGCCAGAAGCGAGGTGGGTGCGACTGACCAAACCGAATTCGGTAGTTACTCTAAGAACAATTGTCACTGGTTCGACCAAAACATCATGTCAAGACGAGCTGAACCGAACCGTGAACGTTGGTTGTCAACACTATAGTTACAATTCAAGGGAACTAATTCCAATTCCAACTCAGTTTCCAGCTAACCTTGATAAAAATGGAATTGAGATTCCAAATCCACTCAAGTCTACAAACAAACAAACAAAAAAAAATCATAATTTATATTTCAGTTATAATGAATTTCAATCACATTTTGCAATTTGCACAACGGAGTTAAAGAATGAAACCCGTCGTGACTTTTTCATTCAAATATATGACGTTCATTTTCTTGATGACACAATGTTAGCGCATAATTGCATATAATATCATGTCAATATTTGGGCACTGGCTTATAATTAAACTTGTAATTTAAATATGCTAGACATTTGTATATTACACGGGTTGAATAAATGTTATATCAAATAAAGAAAAAATTCTCAAAAGTTACAAGTTATAGCACGTGATAGTAAATAGTTATCTGTTTATTAGGTATAGATTAAATACATAATTTCCAAAGAAATCCTAATAATTGTAACAAACTATCCACGAAGGTTCTTCCCAACACGCCATATTGTGGATTTTGGTAGCAACCAAAAAGTAAATTTAAAGAAAAAAAATATCGACTTTTAAATGGAAACAATAGTAGTTGTTTTAAGTATGAAACTTGAGTGGATATTTGCATCAATTTAGGCTTTTGGGAATCTAATAAAGCCATTTTTTGTAGATTCATTGAACCTTAAGATTTTGTCCAAATCCGCTGGCTCTTTTTCGTTTTCCTTTAAACACCCAAACAATCTTTGGTTCCTAATATCATTTCATCGGTCTTGTCCGGTTTACTAAAAGTAGACATTTTTATTTGTTTCTCCAATCATTAATCTTTTTTTTTTAAACAATGTTTTAAAAGTCCTAATGTTTAAAGGATACTAAAAAAAGGAAAAAAAATGTTTAAAGATACTAAAAAAAGTTTAACCAAGCCTGTAAGGAAACTAAAAAAAGGACACGAACCGTAATTTTGTTTTTTTTAAAGGACAAAATTTGTAATTGAGTCAAGGAAAAAAGAAAAAAGAAAAAAGAAAGAATGATATTGACACTTTAAAAATGCTCATTTATTTTGGTATGACCAAATCTTAGCGTGTGTATTTTGACCGAGTTAGCTTTGACTTAATTAAATGCATTCTATGGTCAAACGATATTCGGCCTATGGCTATTTTTGGGAATAATAACTACATCTTTAACATTGTTTCTAAAACCGGAATTCATCGGCTAACCCTACTTGTTTAACTAGATATTGTTAGTGTTATCGTACATCAGTTTGGTTAATAGATGAATGACCGGACAAGGCAGAGTGCTACGTGGTTTAAGTAATTTTGGTTAATAGATAAATGACCGGACAAGGCAGAGTGCTATGTGGTTCAAGTAATTTTTGCAGTTACATGTTGGGTGCTTAGGAAATCAAGAAATAGAAGAATGTTCAATCGAGAAGAGTTTTCGGTGGCAATCGTGATTAATGAAATTAAGATATCATCTATTCTTTAGGTAAGACATACGAATAGAAGGAATAGAATGACGTCTTTGAATTGGGATTTGGATTTTGGGAGAAATAGTGTAATTTCAGTTTCGTTAATTTCTCTTTGTAAGGTTAGGTGTTTTTGTATATTCGTTTTAGTGTTTTACTCTTGCTGTACTGGTAGGGGTAACAGTTCAGCTACAGTCACACCATATTATTGTCCGCTTTAAACAGGACGAACCATTATCATCTCACGGATTTGCTTTTGTTTGCCCAAGTGGAGACTTCCCGAGATGTCACACATCTTGATACCACTCTCATCTGAGCACGATAAGCTTAACTATGAAATTTTTCTCTCACTCGCTACTATTAAATACCAAAACGCGTTATGATAGGAAATTTCACATTTATTTTGGTATGACCAAATCTTAGCGTGTGTATTTTGAAATGTCACATTTTTTAGTTTCCTTTTTTTAGTATCCTTTAACATTTTTTTCCTACACGTTATGTCCTTTACGCTAACTTGGTTAGAAAAACTCAGTTAAATACCCTCACGTGAGTCGCATGTGAGGGCATTTTTGTCTTTTCGTCTGTACCGCAAATTATAACTTACAAAACCCCAAAACCTACCACCAACCCCAAAACCTGCAGGTCCACTTACCTGCAAATTTTCATCATCCCAAACCCTAAAATCCACTTACCTACAAATTTTCATCATCCCAAATTCAAATCAAACAAAAACCCAGTTCCTAAAATCCACTATCTCCCCATTCCTCAATCCAAATTCAAATCAAACCAAAACCTGGTCGTACACCTCGGCCAAACTATCGAACTCGTCGGTGTTATATTCTCCGGTGAGATTTGGTTCAAACTCGTAGGAATCGTAACGGCCGATCTGGGTTTCAACGGGAAACCGATTACCAGCGTGAATTGGATCTGGGTTTGTGGGTTCGTAACCGTTCGTCGGATCTTGGTATTCAAGAGGGCATCAACTTCTTCCCTGGTAAACTCCATGGGTGCTCCACAATCCGACCCGGCAATTACTCGAATCTTGACCGCCATTAACGACCCGGAATGCTTGGCGCGGTGTAATCGGTGTTCTGCTCCTGCCGTTAGCTGTTCCCACCATCCTTTTCAGATCTTTAACATTAAAAACCCACAAAATATTATTATTAATATTAATTGTTTAGATCTTCTTTCTTGAGCGGAGCGGTGGCGATGGTGTTTGAGGATATCCATGGGCGGAGTGGTTGTGGTATGGTGATGGTGGTGGCGTAGAGAGAGAAATAAGAGAGAAAGGAGGAGAAGGTAAAGATCTGCAAAATGAAGAAGAAGAAGAAGAAGAAGTTGCAGGGTAGGCAAAAAGACCAATATGCCCTCACATGCACCTCACGTGAGGGTATTTAATTGAGTTTTTCTAACCCAGTTAGCGTAAAGGACATAACGTGTAGAAAAAAAAGGTTTAAAGTACAAAGCCTGCAAAGAAACTAAAAAAAGGACACGAACCGTAATTCATCTTATTTTAAAGGACAAAATTTGTAATTGGGTCTTTTTCCTTTCTCCTTTCTAAAGTGTCAATATCTGTCCCATGTGTCACACAATTATTAGATTGTGAGCTTAGTGAAAATTGAACTAATGCCTATATTAAAATTTTTAAATGCAAGTTAAAGATGGGATTTTGTTGTTTATAAAAAGATGAATTGATTGATGTCTAATTGACATTCAGTTTCGTTTTAAAGCATTCATGTTTTTTGCTTGATTTACACTTAAAAATCATATTTGTTAACAGATATTATTTAAACTTTTATTTCTTATTAAAGTACAAAGTAAAAGCATTAGGAGAATGGCAAGTAGTCACATGGGTTCACGTAATTTTTCTTAATGTAAATTTGAAATTTATGATTTGTAAAACAATTGGAGTCATATTCTTAAAAATGAAAACTTTGGTGTGTTTAATTGATAAAATAACCATGATTAGTAAATTTGGAAAAAATAAAATATAATGTGGTGGTGTGTTTGAGAGTGGTAGTAGTGTGTTTGGAGGTGGTTAGGATGAATAATAATGGTGGCGTCACGACGATAGTGGTGGTGTGCTTGGCGAAGTAGTGGCAGACTGGCAGCTGACTGTATTGATGTTGTGATTATGACGGTGATGGTAGCGACAAACGACAATGATGCTAACGGTGACATCGATGATGATGTTGATGGTGGTTGTCGTGCTAGTAGGTAGGACTGTTTACGATATGGTTCGGACAGTCTTGATGAAAAGTTTGGGCTGAACTTCTATCGACGGTCTTGGGAAAAACAATCAAACCAACCGAGTTGGTTGGGTCGGCCGAACTGGATGATTTTGATGATATTATGGTTTGAGAGTTCGTTTTACACTTTTTAACAAGCTTAGACAAAAAGTATCTTTTTTTAAAACATAATTTTACACTCAATTATTAAAAATGACTAGAATATTTCATAATATAGTACGTAAACATAACTTTATATTGCTAAAATGAGAAGAAAAAAAGTCCATACGATTGATTTGGTTTACACACACGGTTTTAAGTTCCAATTCGCAAACTATCAAACCGTTACAACCTAGCCTTGAACGGGACCAGATATATTTCAAACCGGTAGGCGTTTAGTAAAGATGGTTCTCAACGTTGTGCATTTCTTTGTAGCATCAATGATGATACCAAACATTTATGTGTAAATGAACAAACTGATTGAATGAACAAGGCCTTTATTCGTGTTCATTCATTAAGATTACCAAACGAAATTCTTTTTTCATGTTTCGCTCATTTATTAACGGAGAATATAAACAAACTTCCCGTTGAACAGTTCACAAACAGTTTATTTGGCAATTCTTCACCACTGGAGACACCCTTAGTAGAATTACTGAATTCCATTGTTTGGAGATCTGGACACAATTCATTTCAATTGCAATTTTTTTTTCATTCTTCAACCAAACACTGTTATATTAATTACGTGTTATAGTTGTAACATATTTAAATAAATGAGTAAAATAGCCATGTCGGGGTTATACGATTTTAAATGTTTTTGGGTTCGGGTTGGTGTTTTTGACACAAACGAAAATTAGTGTCGGATGGAACAACTCAACCAGAGACGATTTACACTCAAATATTCACAAATTGTGTACTCCTATAAAACGTGACTTGCAAGGAGGGAAGAAAATACATTGCAAGGCGGGATGAAAATACTTTGCAAAGAGAAAACAGATGGGTTTTGAAAATGACAATTCGATATCATCCTGGGATGCAGGCGGCTTTTATTTTTGTCAAATCATATTAATTGCACAACTTTCAAAAATTGGCCAACTTATTTTTTGTTTAATTCCAAGAATTATGACAGTCACAAAAGATTAGGTGTACTCTTAAACTTATTAAAACACAATAAATGCATATTAATTTGCAAAAATAATGTTTGAATTTTATTAAAATTCAAGAATCCACAAATATTTAGGTGTCCTTACATTTTTAAGATTTAGAATTTATAACTTTTTGCCTTAAAAAACATATTTAAAAATTTAGAACTTTTTTATAATGCTTTAATTAGTTTTATAAACATTTATTAAATATATTTGTCATAATTTTTATATAGTTAAATGTTTGCATTAAACCATATAAAAACTAAATAATTTATTATAACAAATATTTTAGCTATAAAATGAATTTTAAAGTTTAATGGTATGGTTAAAAACGTAAAAGTTTTATTTCGAAATGGATTACTTGAGAAAAATGTTTGTGAATGTTGCTAATACAAGTGACTAAACATGTTTATAGGATAAAAACGAACTCTATAATGTAGACGTCCTAGCAAAACTAAAACGTAGAAGCTTGAAAAACTATTTCATAAATCTTAAAATCTTAATGATTGTGAATGTTGCTAATACAAAATTACAAATGATAATAAAAACCCAAATAAATGCTTAATTAAAAGCACTTCATAAAACTGTTTATTTTAGTCATTGTATAAACGATGTATAAGTATGTAATTTGTAATTACGTGCGAGTTTTAAACACCCTTATAATTTGGCCTCTTTTAAGTTTTGTGTCTAGGGACAACAATTATATTGTTTGTTTATTTTGTATTCAAATATACTACCAATTTCGATACAATAACAAAAAACTTGAAAAACTCTTAGATCCAAGCCTTGCAGTGGCGAAGCTTGGACTGAGGCACCGGGGGGGACTCAAAATGTATACAAAATTTCACAAACGATGGGGGCGGGCTCAAATTTTCGGCCGAAAAAGGCTAAACTTGCACTACGTATAAAAATTTTCGGCCAAAAAACGGATAAATTTACACTACTGCGCAAAAAAACAGGGGGAGCCGGGCCACCTCGGGCCTCGATGAAGCTTCGCCCTTGAAGCCTTGGGAGACGATGGGTATGAGGGAGATCAGGCTGTTGCATATATAGATGATGGATATGGATGGTGGGGATTGGGGGGGGGGATTAAATTTTGAGTATTTTTAATCAAAACTATATAGTTTTGATGAGTTTTGCGTCTAAGCTTATACGCATGACAATAACATATTCACTTTCCCTTTATTAAAATTCAATTTATCTACATGCATTTACAAATTAGGTTATTTGTAGTGGAGGGAGTGCAAAATGGGACGACTTACGTCATGTGGCGCCTACACAGCAAATGGTGAGTTTTTTTGTTTTATGGGTGGTGTAGTTGTGTTAATTATATATATATATTCACACAACATATTATAATAATAATAATATATATACAACACAAGTCGGACAAAAATTTGTCTCTCCCCCCTCCCCACATTTCGCCCCTTTTGTATTTCGAGAGGGGTTGGGGTTGTTCCAAAAATACCCTCATTGTCGCCTTGTTTTAGTGCCCACTACGCATACCTTTATAGTTATGCTGATAACAATATACTAACACTTTTAACTTCGTTTCTAAAAAAAGCCTCACTTAACAACAACCCACCTCCAAATGTATGTTTACGTGTGCATTTAAAGAACCATATTGACGAAATAATGGAATTTAAGAGTTGATATCATATTAACAATATTATATTATTATTATATAATTTTCCACACACCAATGGTCAAATTCCACGAGGACAAATTCCAAATGTCCAAACTCCAAACGCGTTTTGGTGCTTCCTCTTCATTTATCATTCCACACCCATTAAAACTTTTCTCTCTATATATAAATCACACCTCATTTCACTTATCCACATACACATCTCATATTATTATTTCCGACGTCTAACCGTCTAACAGAATCCGTTACACCGTTACGGTTAACTTTATGGCGGACTTAAACGGTCAGTACACCGACTTCCCGGCGGTGCAGACGTACGGCGGCCAGTTCGTTCGGTACAACATATTCGGTAACGAGTTCGAGATCACTTCAAAGTATCATCCTCCGATCATGCCTATTGGCCGCGGTGCTTACGGAATAGTCTGGTATGTTTAGGCTTCAACTTCTAGTTAGTGTCAGGATTGTATTACTGATGATGCATGTGATTGAGATTTTGGTTGTGAATTGATTTTAGCTCGATGTTGAATGCTGAGACGAACGAGATGGTTGCGATGAAGAAGATTATGAATGCGTTTGATAATTATATGGACGCGAAACGGACGCTTCGTGAGATTAAGCTTCTAAGACATCTGGATCATGAGAATGTGAGTCATTGATTCTTCGTTATGTGCTTTGTTATTGATGCATGTTGAATTCTAATTATGTTTCATGATTTCATAACCTCGTTTTTTTAATTTAGGAGGACTTGAGCTTGAATACTCGTATTTCTAAAGCTCGAGTTCGGCTCGTTTAAATTTATATTTTAAAGCTTGAGCTTGTGAGTAGTTTGTGAAGCTTGAGCTTTGTTTATATATTAACTAGCTTTTATCCCCCGTATTACGTTGTTTTACATTATTCGTTTCTTATATTTATATATTTTTTAGGATTTTAATTTTATTTATTGTAAGAAAGTTAATAGTTAATAATGTAATTAAGATTTGATGATGAAATGATTTCACAAATAAATGAGATTTTATAACCCGTTTTAAAAGTTATCTGGATTTTGTTAGACCCATGACCCGCTTATTTTTTTTACTTTAAAATGTTTCTTAATTATAAATAATTTTTTTTTTGAAAAAATAGGATATTAATTTTTAGTATGTTCCTATGTTATAGGAATTTTCATATCAAATAATTGGTGAGATTAATTTTTAACTTAATGAGATGTTATCCCGTTTAACGGCTATATGGGTTTGGTGAGACACATACCCGTGAATTCGGGTCAAATGCATGAGAAACCTTCATTTACAAATAAAACAATCTGGTGGCTTAAGAAAAAGTAGGGAGCAACCAAAGAGCTTTTAAAGGTTCCGTTTATATATATTATAGATAGATAATAGATTATTTAATTGTTTTTTAATATTTTTATAATTAATATATATATATATATATATATATATATCTTCATAGCTATAATTTTAATATATAATATAAGATACATTATTTATTAGGTTTTAACTTTTTATCATATGTTTATATTTTGTAAGAGTTATTATATAAATTTATTAAATAAAAACTATATAAATAAAAAAGCTTGTTTAGGCTTGCCATCAGGCTCGATATGTGAACTCGTTTAGTAAATGAACTTTAATTAAAGCTCGAGCTTGGGCACAAACTCATTTATGTGAGGTTCGAATCTAGGTTTTAACGAACCGATCTTCAGTGGCTCACGAGCGACTCGGCTCGTTTACACGCCTAATTTATATGCTAATGGCTATGAATTATATTACACAAACTTTGAAAAGAAGACTTGCCACTTCCATAAATTTCTAGCTTGTAAAATTCTTTGGAAAATCTTAAAATCAACATATATTCAGTGGATTATTGTTTTGGACCTAGAAACTAATAATATAAATCTGTATATATCATTGATTATGAAATAAGAAATCCATATAAGTTTTTGAAATATTTGTGAAATCAGATGGTCATTATTTGGTTTTAACAGTAAACAGCGTAAATAGATATAACTAGAGTTTAATAAGGCTGATATCTATCAACAATCTTATAGATGAACCAAATTTTATTATAGCCATTGATGATTAAAATTTAAATATGATTCAGGTTATAGCTTTAAAAGATGTAGTCCCTCCACCTATCCGCAGAGAATTCTCGGATGTTTACATAGCCACCGAGCTAATGGACACCGATCTTCACCAAATCATCAGGTCAAATCAAAACTTATCAGAAGAACATTGTCAGGTATCGTTACTTCTAAGTTATAAATTAACATATTAACTAACTTTAAGGTATAAATATAATAACCGAGTTTCTGATAATCATGTTGTTTTCGTCGTTTTTGCAGTATTTCTTGTATCAACTCTTAAGAGGCTTAAAATACATCCACTCTGCAAAAGTCATCCACAGAGACCTTAAACCGAGTAACTTATTGCTGAATGCAAACTGTGACTTAAAGATTTGTGATTTTGGACTTGCGCGCCCTAACGCAGATAACGACTTCATGACTGAATATGTTGTCACACGATGGTATCGAGCACCCGAATTGCTACTTAACTCTTCAGATTATTCAGCTGCCATTGATGTATGGTCAGTTGGTTGTATTTACATGGAGCTTATGAACAGAAGGCCTTTGTTTGCTGGTAAAGATCATGTGCATCAAATGAGACTTTTAACAGAGGTACATAAGTTAATAATAAAGTTGTTCCAAGAAAGTTAAACCATGTTATTAACTTTTAATATTTGATTTTCAGCTTTTGGGCACTCCTTCTGAATCCGAGCTAGGGTTTATCAAGAACGAGGATGCGAAAAGATTTATTGCACAGCTTCCTCGACACCCCCGTCAATCATTACCAGAAAAATTTCCTGATGTTCATCCGTTAGCCATTGATTTAGTTGAAAAAATGTTGACGTTTGATCCAGCCAAACGTATCACAGGTATATATTTCCTATAGTTAAAAAAACAGGTTACGGCTCAAAACGGGTAATATTTATTTATTTATTTATTTATTTTTTTAAGTAAAAGTTATTATATATAACACAAACCGAGCTACATCTGGATAATGGGTAAGCGAGCAACAAGCTGCGCCGCTGTTATATTTAAATCAGTTGCGTATATGGGTTCATGGGTAGTTGGGTTGATACACAAGACTTATTGCCCAAAGCTATAATATTTTTTCATAAGAAAACAATTTTTGTAAGTTTCTACCAAGTTTCTTTTAGCTAATCTTTTATTTACCCGTTTGACATTTCATAGAGTGGAAAAACAGGCTACGGGTCAAAACGTGTTAGCTTGTCAAGTATGATCATAGAAGTTATGTTATTTCCACAGTAATCTAATTTAGGAGGTTTAATGCATTAGAATGCAATTTTTCAAATTTCAAACTGTTTCCTTTTAGGCTTTTAGCTAACCGTTTTATACGGGTCGGGTTGACACAAAAAAGTTTTTTTTTCCCAAAACTATTTTTTTTTCATAAATAGTCCGTGCCAAATATGACTAAATATGTTATATTATTTTCACGCGTTAGAATTATTTGGGGAGTTTCAAACCATTTCCTTTTAGCTAACCTTTAAAACCCGTTTGGCCCGTTAAGCTTTTAATAATTAAATGAGTAGAAATGGCCACCATAATTATAGCCATTTAGTTCTAAAATCTAAACTACACAAAATGGAACTAAAATGCTGAAATTAATTGCAGTCGAAGAGGCACTGGCGCACCCTTATCTTGAAAAACTGCACGACGTAGATGATGAACCGATCAGTCCAAATCCGTTTTCGTTTGATTTTGAGCAAGTTTTAGGAGAAGAACAGATCAAAGAATTGATCTACCAGGAAGCATTAGCACACAATCCAGAGTATGCTTAAATAAAAACACAACCATAAATCTTAACTTATACCATTACTAAATAAAATATGCTAATTTTTTTTCAATATTGATCAGAAATGCGCAACCGAGTTGCTATTATGTTGTATAACTAATCAATATTATTGTTTTTTTTTGGTTCATTGAAGAAGACAGTCTTCTTTGATGGCTTGTGTGTTGTAGTAATGAGTAGAGTTTGTAAGCTAAATTGTAGAATGTACACTAAATTCCATCAGTTGAGAACAATAATTTTACTTTTTTTAAAATCTTTCTCTGCAAGTTTTTTTTGTGTCTGTAATGTGAATTTGCATGTTATTAGGCTATATAACTTTTGAAGTTCTTTATATATTTGAAATTTGAAATATTTTTCAGTTACAAGGGTCGGCCGCAAGCTGACCTGCAACCACCCACTCATACTGCAGACTGTTGCCATTCTAAAAAAATTTACATTTTCTATTAATTCAGAACTTAAATGTAAACCATTTAAAATATATGCATGCAACGATAATACCAGTATACCATAAAGAAAGCCCGTTCTGACTTAGTAGTCCCGATCTCACTCTCAAAGACCGGGTTTTATATAAGACATATATAAAATTTAGTACACATATAGGTATCTGATAAATATGTTTTTCCTTCAAACGGTTGAGGGTTCTAGTTTAACTAAACATTGGTGTAGAGGGTATGAGTTAACCGCTTTAAAAAAAATAATAAAAATTGTTGGCTTAAGTAAGTTCATATGAGAACATTGAATCAAAAAATGGGTTCCTTAAATGATGAGAACAACACCACATGTGAAAAGGGACCATGTCACTTTCAATCTCTTTTTGCTTGGACTCAACTAAGTGATTTTTAATCGTTTCCAATTTTTGTAGAGGAATTTGTTTTTCCGAACGACAACTTTCATTAAACAAGTCAAACTAGCAAGGTGCTAGGGCCAAGAAAACAAAAAACCAAAAGTAAACACTTAGAAAGAAAAATTACACCAATCTCTCCAAGATAAACTTTTAAACGGCGATCTGTTCTTTATCCAAAGAAACGCCAATGATTTAACATCATTAATCACTTTATCAACCGATCTCTCCTTATTTTCAAGGATAGTTTGGTTCCTTGCTTTCCATATGCACCAACATGTAGAGCCTTTTTCTTTTTGTTGCAAAGTGGAGCTGTTTTATGAATTATAAGAAGATCACGAACCACGAATGCGAAAATGGTAGGGATCTTGCACCAAGAGCCAATACATTGCCAAAAGCGATTTGCCATTTGACACGAGAGAAGGAAGTGATTTGCGTTTTCCGGGCCTTCCTCACATAAAGAAACAAATGGTCGTATTAACCGGAATGGTTCGAAAAGCAAGAACTTCCCGAGTCGGAATCCGGTCCATCTCAACTTTCCACACACACACACACATATATATAGGGGATGGATCTTGCGAGAAGTGATATTACAGCGAGAAGTGCAAGAAGTAAAGGTATAACTCCATTAACCCCTAATTTCACTCCCTTTCATATAATGTTACATACATATATGTAAGTTGGTTGTATTTATGTCTTAATTACACATTCAAACCTACCTACAAACATATAAATGTACCAAGCCACATTCAAACCTATGTACCTACACACATACAAACATACATACACATATACAAACATACGTACCTACACACATACATATGCACCTACACAACGCACCTACAATAAGAAATGGAGTGAAATTAGGGATTAATGGAGTTACACCTTCACTTCTCGCACTTCTCGATGTAAAAAAACTCCTGAAATAATCCAATACCTATATATATATATATTTTGTAGAGGAAATTCTTGATACCTACTATTCTTTCAATAAAGCTAGTATGGTTTAACCCATGGGTACCCTCATCTATACAAATGTGTCATGATATATCTAATGTAATACTTTTATCCATAAATGGTACTTTTTGAGAAATCTTGAGCGTGAGTAACTTGTAATGTGCCTAGTAATGAACATGTTGCAGCCGAAAAGTATTATAATCAACTTAATGAACCTTGTAGCTAGTATGTGGAGCTGCCTAATGGGTAATTCAAATCCAAATGATACCTAAAGAACAACAGTAGATAACAAGTAGCATCAAATCCATATCATGGGACATACTTGACTATCTTTGTAAATGTGTTTTGTTTTAACGCTCAATGGGGGCTTTCCCTTCACGCGCACACAGATGAATTTGCCACTCGCACGATATTCTACTTGATAAGTATATATGTTGCAAATTAGACGTGGCTAAAAAAGGTGTATGATTAGAAGTTCCATCATAATTTTGGAGTTGTCACTAGTGCTCTAAATCTAATTGATGTTTATCAAAAGATAGTATGGAGGATGTTGTACAAGCAACGGGTCGAGAATGAATCACTCTTTCGTGTATATACAATATAAATGATGATATTAAACACGGTTCCAGTTAGCTAATTAATGCAATTAGTTGGCTAAAATAGCCCCTTTAAGCCAAACTTTAAGTTCCTAGATGCTTAGGGTGGTATTGTTTTGACTATCATTAAACAAGGTATCATGTTTTGACTTAGCATTACTTCAATTTACTCACTATGAACTAATAATATCAAAATAAAGTTCGGTTTGATAACATGTTCGGTTTTTAAAATACTGGCCTACATTGATAATTTATATAAGTTATTTGAAACTTTGAATGTTAATCATACCAATCTCTGAAATGTGAGTTCTATTCATTACTAGAATAATACTTTTAACCTTTTGAACGTCCTAAGTTTATTTTCTAAAGTACATCCAAGGTTACTATAAGTACATTATATTATATTATATTATATTATATTATATTATATTATATTATATTATATTATTGTAACATTATCCAATAATCAAATATATATTTATAATTCTAACTCTAACATCACTTCTACCTCAAATTCAACCAATATTTATTTTGAGTTATTAGTATCTATAATATCACCTGCAACCTGAGAGTGATAGGCGGGTCTAAGTTAGCACCCCCGACTTGACGGGCCAATTCTTTCACAGGCAACCCTACTCTCATATAGATGGTCATCACCTTTTTGCCACGTCAGCATTCAAAGCGCCTCTCTCTTCAACACTCCCCTATGGAGGCTCACATAAGATACATAGAATCAAGTCTAGTGAGTAAACTCGACACATCAATATCCGTTGTAACTAATCTATATGGTTGCGTAAAAATTAAACACTTCGATATCCTATAATTTAAAATGACTTTAAACATACAATAAACAACCATGTGAAAGAAACACTTTCTATACAATCATCACTATCAAGACATGAAAAATATAAAATACGAATCACATGAGCACCTAATCATACACAAAAAAAATGTCACTTTTAGTAAAAGAAATGAAATGTTGATGGCCAACCAACGATAGGTTTGGACGATAAGGATATCTTGCTATAAAATGATGCATCTTTATCACTTACCAAAATCTTTCTTTTTACACTAAAAAACACCTCAATTAACAATCTCAAAACATATTCATTAACTAACAAAACAAACCACCAAAAAGATCACACAACCTGTATCTTTGCGGCTACTCTGTTCTGTTCTTCAGGTTCACCACTTTCACCTTATTAATCTACACACATTTTCACACCCACCCACCCATTTGGGGTTTTAGGGTTCTTGATATTTATTTATCTTTTTAGGGTTAATTTTTGTAACAATCAAGAACCTAACTTTTTGCTCAATTCTTATTATTTAAGCTTCCAAGATTTCAACATTGGTTAATTTCTAACAAACCCAAATACCCAATTACATTTTTAGGGTTCTTGATATTATTTATCTTTTTAGTGTTAATTTTCGTTACAATCAAGAACATTACTTTATACCCAATTATTACTAATTAAGCTTCCAAGATTTAATATTGATTAATTCCTTAACTAACCCAATTATGTTTTTAGGGTTCTTGAAATTATTTTATGTTTTTAGGGTTCTTGTGTTTAATTTTAGTTACAATCAAGAACATTACTTTTTGCCCAATTATTACTAATTAAGCTTCCAAGATTCAATATTGGTTAATATTTCAACTAACCCATATCATAATTCTCGAAAAAACAGGTGAAATTTGGTTGATTTATTTTGGGGATTCAAGAAACCCTAAATGGCAACATGTATACCATCATCTTTAATATATTTAGATACTCGAAACTCGATGGGGGTATTGACAAATTTCGGTGGGCGAGTGAGTTCTTTGAAGATGATCGATGACAAACATGGGTTTTCGAATACTACCCACAGGATTTGTTACAATCCCCAAGTTAAATGTATGTCGAGTTCGCATAATATTAATCAGTTTAATAGCAAAGATCAGTTTTTGAATCTTCACCCGGAAGTTTCGATGATTAAGCCGAATGTTACTGAGATTTTGAGAGATTCGTCCGGTAAAAATGATGATGATAATAATAATAATAGTAATGAGGCTAAGATTAAAGTGATTGGTGTTGGTGGTGGTGGGTCGAATGCGGTTAATCGGATGATTGAGAGTGCGATGCAGGGTGTTGAGTTTTGGATTGTGAATACTGATGTTCAAGCTATGAGAATGTCTCCGGTTTTCCCGGAACAACGGTTGCAGATTGGTCAAGAGTTGACACGTGGGCTCGGTGCGGGTGGGAACCCGGATGTTGGTATGAATGCTGCTAAGGAAAGTAGAGAGTCTATTGAAGAAGCTGTTTATGGATCGGATATGGTTTTTGTGACTGTAAGTTTTTAACTTTTGTTGTGTTTTGTAATGTAGGGGTCGGTTTTTGTAATATAAAAATATAAAAATTATGATTCATAATTAAATGCACAAAAGTCAGTTTTTACGGTTCAGTTTGATTATGAATGCAAGATAAAACATAAAACCAAACCGTCAGTTTTGGGTTCAGTTTATTATGTCTGTTATTTCAGTTTCATACGCACCCTTATTGTAGTTTAATATGTTAAAACAGTTGTATTATAAGACTGGTCACAATCATTTTCATCGCGTGCAGGCGGGAATGGGTGGCGGGACAGGTACAGGTGGGGCCCCTGTGATTGCGGGGGTGGCAAAGTCAATGGGGATATTGACAGTCGGTATCGTCACAACTCCGTTCTCGTTTGAGGGCAGACGAAGAGCGGTTCAAGCCCAAGAAGGAATTGCAGCTTTACGGGAAAATGTCGACACGCTTATTGTAATTCCAAATGACAAATTATTAACCGCGGTTTCCCCATCTACCCCTGTAACTGAAGCGTTTAATTTGGCGGATGATATTCTTAGACAAGGTGTTCGTGGTATCTCCGACATTATAACCGTAAGATTTTTAAAAAAAAGTTATGTTGTGATTATTTATTTCTTATTTTTTTTCAAAAACTTTGTTTATAGATGAAATGAGTTCGTGTGACTTGTGAGTTTGCAGATACCAGGATTGGTCAATGTTGACTTTGCTGATGTTCGGGCGATTATGGCAAATGCAGGCTCGTCATTAATGGGGATAGGAACCGCTACTGGTTAGTATAAACTATGAAATAACTATTTATTTGAGGTTTAGATTTTTTTTTTTAGTTTTAATAATTTTTGTTGGTTAACAGGAAAGACGAGGGCAAGAGACGCTGCACTGAATGCAATTCAATCACCTTTGCTAGACATTGGTATCGAGAGGGCTACGGGTATTGTTTGGAATATAACGGGTGGTAGTGATTTGACATTATTTGAGGTCCCTTTCTTTCTCTAGAAATCATTGTTATTGGCTGTAAGCCTATAATGGTTAATAGGAAGTGTTGTGTTTATATTGATTTAGTCTCAAATGTGTATTTAAAAGGTGAATGCTGCAGCCGAAGTGATATATGATCTTGTGGATCCAAGTGCAAACTTGATCTTTGGAGCGGTTATTGATCCATCGATAAGTGGTCAAGTAAGTTTATTCTTCTAATAAAAAAAACTCAAAATTTTTCTAGTTATGTTGCGTGATATCAAGTTATATAGTTAGTTTTAAAGGAAATGGTTTAAATGGATCGAAAATATCCCAAAGTGTTGTTAATGCGTACAGCCTACTAACGCAACAACATTCAAAGTTAGATTACTAGTGTATTGATATATTGCTAGTATTATATATTTATATATTACACAAATGGTTTACAATTATGCTTAAAAATTGGGCAAACACTTTCTAGGTAAACTCAAACCTGTTTTGACTCGTGTCTTGTCTTCGTTTGTCCTAAACTGCTCATCATTGCAAATCATGGGGTTTTTCTTTCTTTTTTTTTTGTTGCAAAATTGATCTTTTTGTTTTTAGCAAAAAAGAAAAATAATAATCTAAATACGATGATTAAATTCAACGATTCTTACAAAGTAAGGGTGGAAACAAGTTAAGCGAGCCGAGTGCAAGCTCGCCTAATCTCGAGCCCGGGTTGTTTTGACTTAATAGAACTCAAGCTCAGCTCATTTCGAGTCTTAGTTGTAAACATGGGCAAGCCAAGCCTGAGCTTGGCTCGATTATTATTTATTAACTTATAATTATTCTTATGCATGTTTTTAATAATATTTTTTCTTATGTATAACTACTCTTTTCATGATTTATATATAATAATAGTTACATAAATTTATATTTAATATTAAAAAAAAGTTATATAAAAAAATAGGCTTGCAAGCCAACTCAAGCTCAGTAATTGAAGGTCGGGCTTGAGCTCGTATATTAGACAAGCTTATTTTTAGCCTTGAGCTCGTTTAAGCTCAGTTTGATTCGAGCTTTTCTAGAGCTGATCTTGAATAGCTCACGAGTGTCTTGGCTCATTACCCCTAGTTGTAAAGTTTAAGCTAGGCTCGAGCTCGGCTCATTTATTACATATATTTATTAAATTATATATAATATAATAATATAGACTATGAAATTTTATGTTTGGTATATACATGATATAAAATATAAAACTAATATACTCATTTAGCCTTATGAGTTTAATCAAGCTCATTATACGAAAGTTGGGCTCGTTCATTAAATGAACTCAAATTTAGGCTCAAGCTCATATAGGTTCCGCTCCACTTACACCCCTATTTAAAGTTGTTTATAAGAACTTAGAAAGTTAGAAGTAAACGTTGGGTTTTCTCTTGGCTCAGGTTAGCATAACGCTTATAGCAACCGGGTTCAAACGACAAGAAGAAAGTGACGGGCGGACTCTCCAGGTATCACTTCAAGCACCGACTTTGATCACATATTTCTAATATTTAAAATTTTTAAAAACGGTTTTTAAACTCCGGCATTGACCTGGTAAAATGCAGGGTGGTCAGGCGGATGTGATTGGAATGAACCAACGGTCACCAGCCTTCACGGAAGGCGGCTCGGTAGAAATCCCAGAGTTT
The DNA here is from genome assembly GCF_021521415.1 of Bidens hawaiensis. Lineage (NCBI taxonomy): Eukaryota > Viridiplantae > Streptophyta > Magnoliopsida > Asterales > Asteraceae > Bidens > Bidens hawaiensis. Next base: position 325,443 of record NW_027493340.1, on the reverse strand, counting down.
TTAAGGAAGAAAGGACGTTCACGCTACCCACGAGCTTAAAGTTATAATTTTACCGTTTTGCCCTTGTGATATACTATGGTTGTGTAGGTAGAAGATTGTAAAGTGGATGTCAACTATATTACTTGCTTTCAAGATTGTTGAGTTTTAGAGGTTTAGAGTTGTTACCATTATAATGATCATACTATGTTGGTGTGCAAACATGTTTAATAAAACATTATATCAATTCCAAAAAATACTTCATATATGGATAAAAATCATAAAAATAATAAATTAAATTACATTTATCTTGATGGCCACATAGAACATGTGGTGGAACTTGGAAGAGCAATATTTGTTTAAGGGGACAAGAATCTTGACTGGTGGGGATGGTTAAAAGCACCATCACATAGTCTGTACCTCGTGATGGTTTGAAAAAAACTTATTATGTGAGAGTGGACGAGAGAGGCTAAAGAGGCACCGAATGGAGATGTCTGGTCGGGTTTGGATCCCGGACGTATGGGGCCAAGAAGATATGTTGAAAGATTGGGTAGATTGCAGTGTGTTTGATTCTTCTTTAAGGAACAACAATATAATGTCAGCAAGAACAGCTTTGGTTCAAGAAGCAAGATCGCGGTAAAGTTATGCCCGAAAAGTGGATTTTGGATCTTTCGGACTACATGATCAATAGATATATTTGTTCTTCCATTTTGTCACAAATGTAATGTATTAAAAACAATAATAAGTGGCCTGGGACATGTGTGTGTCCTTAAGCTTAAGTCTGATATGAATAGGGCTGTAAGCGAACCGGACGTCCGGGCGTCCGTTCGGCAAGAAGTTCGTGTATGTTCGTCCGTTTAATAAACGAACCGGACATGGACACAAAAATTTCGTTCGGTAAGCTTAACGGACGAACATGGACAAGGGCCAAGTCCGTTCAATAGTGTTCGTGAACGTCCGGTAACGTTCCTCTGATTACGTCCGGTAATGTCCGTCAGGTATCGTTAGTGTTTATATCCATCCAGTATTGTAATTTAACTGCGGAATTTCTAGTGTTATTAATAACACTTTTATATTACTACACATGTTTGATGTCTTTATATTATAGTGATCCACTTTATGTTAATATATTAAGTTTTAAGTATATTTGGATGCTATATGGTGTAATTCCTAATTTGTATGTGAAGTTGTTTAGATATATGCTTGGTGTTAATATGTAACTGTTTATATTTGTCCATTAGTGTTCGTTGTCCATTAATGTTCACATGTTTGTTTGTCTATTAATGTCCATTAGTGTCCGTTTGCCCATTATTGTCCGTTTAAAATATTAACGGACGGACATGGACGGACACGGACAAACTCAATTTTTTAATGGACGGACACGGACATGAATTTTCGTTCGGTAGAGTGTTCGTGAACCGTCCGTTTGTCCGTCAAAAGCTTAACGGACGGACACGGACATGCTCTCATCCGGTTCGGTCCGGTCCGTGTACACCCCTAGATATGAAACTTTAGGTCTTGATTACCAATTTTTGTATATATCTTATATTGATTTGTATGACGAATGTGTTCGAAGAGCAAGGTTAAGTTTGAATAACATGTTTGATTCTAATGAACAAAGTTATTAATATATCAATATGTCATGATAGTTGGATGTTAATGTATATACACTAAATGACTAAAGAAGTGATATTCAAGTAAGACTCCCACTTATACACCAATGTGAGACTCCAACCTTTTATGTACGTGAGACATGTCACACCCAATTTCTCACAACAATAGTAGGCATCAATATCTCATTTATATTAGCTTCATACGAGACATTTTTTAACTCGTTGCGGAGCTCATCAAGGATATTACAAACCTACTTATAATAGTAATCTTATATAATTGCTTTTTGTTCAAAGTTAACTCATCACTTATCACGTGAGCTTGTTTTGTTGTTCCTTTATACTTCTGGGTATTTTACGGTTCGTGAGTTGCTCTTTTTCTTTATTTATAAAGTCTGGCCTTGAAAAAAAACTTATTATGTGAGCTGTCATTTAGGACTATGATATGTTATTTGGAGTTCATATCGTCGGGATTAAGAAATTATAAACATGTCTGTTGTCTTGAGAATCAAATCGTAAATATCCGACCATTTAGGTTGTTCAATGGTATGATGCTCAAGTCGTACATATGACGTGTTCAGTTGTTCAATAGTATGGTCTATGGAGGGTAAATATCAGTGTCCTTCCTCTTTTTATTGAGTAATTAAGTTGGGTACGCTATGGTATCAACTTTCGGATATAAGTATATTTTGAGTATGTTTTATAACAAGTCTTTTACGTCTCGCCTTTCACGTACATAGATCCCTCTTTCTCTCTAATTTATTTATTTATTTGTTTAGTGAGAATATTGGTAGACATAGTTGAGGCATGTTTAAAACATAATGATTTGTAGAAAATAATTTACTAACCACTTCAAATTGTTTGGATAACAAGTGGTTAAAGTCCAATAATTTATACATGTCCCACTAAACTCTAGAAATAAAATTCCTTTTTTTTTCTTTCAAACCCATTTAATTTGAGATCTTATTTACAAACCAAAACACCTAACTAGTGAAGTATTTATATGGCACAACTGAGAATGTATACATACACAGGATCAATAATCTTTGTTAATGAGCAACGAGAAAACTTTTTATTGAAAAGATAAGAAGCCATGAATGGGTCTTTAAACGTGGGCTAGACAACCTTTTCAGTGGCCTCTTTTACAAATTTCAAATATTGGCAAAAGGTGGTGTTAAAGTGATAAAATATAATTTCTGTTTTCACCTTATTTTATTCACATGTTTTAACTTAGGCTAGAACTCATAACAATTAGTTGAATTAGTTCATACACACATTAAAAATACGTGTTTTGGTGATATGCAATGAAGTATTGAATGATTTAAAAACTATGACGGTAAAAAATGAATTTACCTTTAATTCATTTTTTTTTACCGGCTAAATATTAGTCTTTATAAGAATTGAACCATTGATCAATTATTCCATAGTCTAATTACCTTACGACTCCATCAAAATAGGAATAAGCAACTAACATTTACCATACATTCATGGAAAGTAATTTCGTTAAGTAACTAAAATGACTATTCAAAACCACCATAAATAAAAGCTAGAAGTTTCAAAAATTTTATACCAAAATAACTGAAAATTTTATTATTGTATATTCTAAAACTACAAAAGTTAGATATCTAGTTTAATCTCATATGTAGCAAAGCTAATATATAATCTAAAACTATTAGTTGGGTTTTAAAAGAATATACAGTTACCTAACATGTAAAATTCTTCTTTTTGGGTGATCCTCTTGAAGTTTCAAAAAAGTATACCATTTGATTTTTTAATAACTGAAATTAGTAGGCCTGACTTCATTATTTTTCCTTATTAATACATAAAACTTAATTTGTTGTTATAGACAAGAAACATAAAATAGTTAAACGAGTCATATTCATGTTTGATATATGTGTTAAGCATGCCGTCTCTAACCCGTTTAACACAATAAGAACTGTTCTACCATCTCTAACCGTCTATCTACTGTAAAAAAATCCGTTAAAAGAAATAGATTATGGAACAGTTTAGTAAATAGTTTTTCAGTTCAGTAAAACTAGAAAATACGGAGTAAGTTGTATGTCTATTGGTTTGGTCCCGGAAATAGGTTGGCTTGGCATTATACATTTTTTTTAATTTTAAGTATAATTTATTTTCTTACACAAAGATTTAAAGTAATATAGCATTGGCCATTTGAAGTAACACACGAGTTGATAAAAATATAATTGAGAATATTGTTGCACAATAACAAGTGAATAAAAACAAAAGTCATTAGCTAAATAAGAATATATCTGGATGTTTAAGAATGATTTGATTCTATGCCCTTGATTCTATTTGATATTATTAAACACCTGTCCAACGTACGTGGTTACCATTGGGAACTTAAGTGGGTTAGGCAAAATATTATAACACGAGGAAAGTATGTTATATTTTTTCTTAGCAAATATTAAATTAAACACTACCGATTATATTAGTAGGGGTTTGATGGCTGGAACTTGTATATTCGAACATGACTCATGCATCGTATCAAATATATCTATCCTAACCTAAACATATTTAAAATTATGTAATTAGTCATGACTCGTGTAAGTGGCTTATTTAAACGAATAAAACAGGTTGACAAGCCAACACGAGTTGTAAACATGTGATATTGAGATTAGTGGGTTGCTAACGAGATGTAATAAAGTTATGAATGAGTTTAGTAGGTTGTAAAGATATTGACAGATTAAAGCTTCAAATCATATATATCAAAACATATTTAATTTAATTGTAGTACAAAATGTACATGTAAATTATTTAACTAGATAGACAAATCAACCTTAACATTTTTATCACACAAGATATTTGATCCAAACACAACATGTTTATCAGTTGGCCTGATGTATGTTGAATTTTTAATATGAATACCTTTCGGGTTTCTTGAATCAACTCAAGTATTTTGAAAATTCACCCTTACTTAAATATTCCCTTTGTCCTAATAAAAATGTCTATATTTCCATTTTTGTTTTTCTTATCGCAAATGTCCACTTTCAAAATTTATTAGTCAATTTTTAAGTTTACCTTAAACACACACAACATTAATAAACAATATTAATGAACCCAATTTTCAAGGGCATTATTGTTATTTGGTAAGCAAAAAAAAAATATCATAAAAACTATCTTGAATTTTGTGTTTTTTAAACTATGACAATTTTAATGGGACGAATGGAGTATATGATGACATAAATTAAGAACGTTTGACTTTAACTAGATGTTATATGCATAATCTCATTCTGTGATACAATATACAGTCATATAATTTTTGTTTTATTACTTTGTAAACTACTCATTTTTTAAGATTAGATGAAGCTAACATGAATATGATTTCTCTAGTGTTAGGTTTAAATCTTGTTTCTGTCGATTCTCAACTAAAAGATGTTGAAGGTTAATGTAAGCTTCAGTTTACCTGATTCCTTTAGCAAGTAATTAACGGAGTCTAGTAAATTTCCGCGTTCCGTATGATAAAAGAATACGAATAGGGGATTTGTGTTGGGATTTTGGAATTTACCATACTCGAACAAGAGAATGGGGAAATAAAGTAACAAGTGTTTAAAAGATCTTGAATATACTTGATTATGGACCTACTTCTTGGTCTATGCATGATTTTATTTTTTATTTTATTTTTTTTCTGTTTCTTACCGTTTTAACTGGTCTACATATCATTAACAACTTACTACTAATAGCCTTTTGGTGAATATAGTAGTTGTATGGATTATGGAGTATTTGAATTAACAATACATTTATGAAATGAACCATTTTAGTAACATAGATAAGAACTATTTATGATTTTTGTTTTTATTTTATCTTATAAGCTGTACAGAGTATATATTTTCTTCTTCTTCAAATAATTAACACACACACTAAAAATTATAAAAATGGACTACCAATGGCTTGGCCAATACTCACTTCATCAACTAGAACAACGTCGATGTGACGATGCGGATGAAACTAACTCTACCGTTCGAGCCAATGTTGATATGGATGAAAGTCATTATACCATCTAGATCAACCTTAAGTTGGCTAAAGATTGATTCATATCATATATAAAAATATAAAAATATTTGGTGTCATGCATTAAATATAACCTAACACATTCATACCCGTGTATTTAACATTAAAAAATATGTTTAAAAGTTTTGCAAGATTTATTTATTGATTCTCTTTAGTAGTGCTCGAAGCTACCTCCCCAATACCCGTGGGCATCATCCTAAGACGGGATATCAATCATTTATATTGATTTTGACGCTCTAGGTCTGACTCACTCATGAACATCATAATGGAGGTAACCAAAGTACCCAACAACATAGAAAAATCCTATTAAGTCATGTTTTAAACTTGAAATCATAAAATCTCAAACAATCAAACCTTGATTATCAGCTACATGTCATTAAACCGGGAAGCTAACTCCAGGTTATTTATTGATAATGGAATGAAGTTGACTTAATTCACAACTTGTGCCGTCATTATTTGACAAAATGGTCAACAAAAGCCACACTATAATACCAAAGTGGGTTCAACCTAACTTTTATTATGCTGCATGGCTATTGGATATAGATGGGAGACCAAGCCGATTAGCCAAGTTGATTTATGGAAGTCAGAAAAGGGGTGGCGTTTGTCGTTCAAACCAAAGAACAAAAAATACATGCAAAAATATCTAGGTGAAATTTCAACAAGTTCAATGTGTTTTCATATGCTCGTGTTACAGTTTGACAGCCTCTTAATAATTTTTTAAAGACTACCAAACAACCCCTTATTCTTATTCCTTAGGTTTTTATCTTGATTATTTTAATAAAATTAGTAGGCATTGAAAAGGTTAAGTATGTACTCACTAAGGTAAAATAAGCTTAACAAGATTTCAAACAAGCTTTTTATTTAACTAGTTTCAAACCATGAACTATTTGAATCAAGTCATCGAAACACTGCTTATATTCGTTAACATGCATTAACATGTCGACTTAAAACACATCACTATTTTATATTTTCAGAAAGAAAATAAATATACGAGGCAGGTTCAAGGGTTCACCTTTTACACCGCGATGAACCGAGCGCGATTAGCATCTTATATTGCACTTACCTATAGAAATTTCAGTAAATATGAAAACTAATAAATTAAAACACATAACCACACACCAAGTCATAAATTTAACTTTGATCCTACTTTGTATTTACAATAACAATTTTCCACTCGTATAATTAAAAACTAACAAGTTAAAAACAAAAATTCAGAAATAAAAAACCAGAATCCAACTTGCCACGTCACACTCCACGTCATCATGAATCCATCAAATGACATCTCGCCACGTCATACTAACCGGAACCTACCAAACACTCCAACCAGTGACCCGAAGCGAACTGTATCAAGCTCCCTAAAGCCGGCGGTCCAGACGGCGTCGCCGGTTCACTACTCACCGGCTTAACACTCACACATATCTTAACCGGAACGGTAATTTCCGGCGGCAATTCAAACTTCTCCGGCGCCGGTTTACCGGTTTTTCTCCGGCGGTTATTATCAGACCGGAATAAAGATGTTAACCGAGACAACAAACCGGATTTATGTGCTCTACTGGACCTACTGGATTTACTAGTTCCAGACCGTTGACTAGCGGATTTGACCGGTTCATTCGGTTGCCCGCCGGTTTTCCTCCGGTTCCGGCTACGGCACTTCTTAGACCGAACTCTACCGATACACGTAACCTTCGGAGACGACGGTTCAACCGGAACCGTCGTCGGAGCCTTACCGATCGAATACGATCGCATCGGAAACAACCGAACGTTCACCGGCTTACACTGCCTTCTCTTCGAATCAACGAACGTCGTGTTTTGCGTTTTCGGTAAGCCGATAATCGCCGCTTTCGATTTCGAGTTCACGGTATTCGAATACCGCTGCGAACTCGAGTTCGAGTGGCTAGGGTTTACGAAATGATTCAAATGATTAAAGCTTCCTTTCGTCGTGTCTTTTCGGTCGAGAAACGCGTTACGGTCAAACCAGTCGAATTCCGCGTCTTTCGATAGCTAGAATGATTCTGGCGGAAAGTCTGACGAAAGTTCGACTACTGTACCATCTGGAATATCTTTGTCAGAAGATATTCCAGATGGTACATGTGTTTATGTTGTAGGTGTTTGCATTGAGTATGTTTGTTTGTGTGAAATTGAGTGAATAATAATGAATGGGAATATTAATGAAACTTGTGGTTTTATAAGGTGAGATAAATTGGAATGTATTTTATTTTATTAATATATTTGTGTTAGGAGACTTTTGAAAATAGACACGGTTTGTGTTAAGGTATTATTATGATATTATCTTTTAAATATTATTATGTGTCTAGAAGTTTACATATTACTCGGAAGTCACACGATGTCACAAAACAACAAATCTATACCGAACCTTCATTTGGTTTATATTAAAGTATTCTCTTTTAAGCTATAGTATAATAAGGTATTTGATTTTGTGTATGATTTGGTAGAAATATAAAATTTTAAAGTGTGTCTTATTATCTTAATGTGAATATGTTAGTGTGAATGACGAATATTAGTTCTAAAATATGTTAAGTGTGTTGGTGGTGGTAATGTGTTTAACGTTGGACGATGAAAATGATGTAAGCTTAAATAATTGTTATTGTTTTGGTGGTATCTATATTCTATAGGTTTTGTTTTTGTCATTTACATTGCGTTTATAATTTTATATTAAGAATATGATAAAAGTATGGATGTGGTTAACAATATGAGATTTAATGATATAGAAAATGAAGTTTTTAAGGTTTAGAAAGAAGACAGATATCTTTGTTTGGAAGAGCTTGACCTAATATGTGGAGCTGGTTGAAGAAGTGAACATGTAAATTAGTCAAAGGTAGGAAATACACTCACAAAAAAGGTATATACTATATATTGTTTTCTTATCTAATTATACATATGTATATTTTATTTATTATATTTTGATTATTCTAAACAAAAACTACTATGTTACCTTATAGTAAAATGGTTTATAGTCTGGTGATATTAAGATGATACATAGTGATGTCTTTTTCTATTAGATTGAGTAATCAAGTTTTATAGTGAACAACGGTGTGCATTAAAAGTATGATTAGTAAGTGTCTGAGTTAATCGCTAAAAAAACGAAACAAAAGAAAATACCAATCGGTGTACATTTTAGAGTAGGATTAAGGAAAGATTTGGAATACCAAAAAAACCGTTAAAAAATGTGAGAAAGTTATGTGTTGTCCGGTCTTGTGTATATATTATTAAATACAGTAGTTAATTAACGGTTGAGGGTAAGTCTTGAATTATAAAACTACTCACAAACAAAATTCTATTTTCAAACATAAAACTAGTCAAACTCAAAGATGTATTAACTTAAACAAATCGTGTTTGATGACTTGATCAACCCTCGATTAGACCAATATATACCTTGGATTATTAAATTAAAAAGGAATAAGAATTAAAAGTCCATTTTATCCGTGAAGAAACGTGGATCTACTCCCTGGTAGCAGATCTACTTTCCTCGGGTGTGATTATACTGTTTCACCGGTGGTTCCTCTGGATCTGTGTTCTTCCACCTACAAAATGAACAGCGCCGTTACTTACCCCTCAGAAAGGGACAGATGGGTCCTCTTTGGGGTAACCCTCCGGCGTGAGAATCAGTATCTTTGTGGAGAAGATAATAATGTGTGAGTCAGTGAATCTCAAGAGTATTGCTCAATAGCTGAATACTCTTGATTGTGCGTCTGTTTGTTTTTCTGTAACTGATTGTGAGTGAAAGTAATTCAATATGATTGAATGTATTATCACTGCTCGTAACTGTCAAATGATTGAGTATGAATGTGTCATCAAAGTGGAGTTGATGCTGTATTTATAGTGCTAGGGTTTTTACCGGTTGGGCTCAACCTCGTTGGCCTCCTCCAGTCGCACTGCGCCACGTGCCCTCTGGGACACCTGGCGCTTTCTCGTTGGTTGTAATCACGTGGTAGCACATGTGTCATGCTGAGTTGTCGACCTTTCATTTGGCAGTTGTCAACATCAGCATATTCTTACTCCTTAAAAAGATGCCTTCTGGAAGATTGTCTGACGTGCACAATCAAGGTTGCCCTAATCCTGATTTGGATAAGGACGAGGTTGATTATGTGCACGTGTGATATGCGCCCATCCTGAGGATGCGCGAAGTCTTCTTTTTATTCTCACGCGCAGATATTTCATGCGCAGGTGCGATATGCACGAGCGTGTGATATGCGCCGCGCGCATATGTGACGCGCGAGCATATGTGATGTGCAAGAGCATGTGATATGCGCCGCGCGTTGCGCGCATATGTGATGCGCGAGCATATGATGCCTGAGCATGTTTTGTATGAGCCATGCGCCTAGGTTTTGGCTTTGTGCCTTCATAATGTCTTTATCTTGTGGGTTGACCCGCCTTGCTTGGTGTTGAGGCGGGTACATACCTCTTCAATCCGTTAATCCATAATACTTAAATATGTAGAAGTAAATACTAAACATCACCACTTTGGTGGGATGGTAAAGGCTTTGGCCTTTTGGTGAACGCCAGAAACCATGGTGATTGATTTTTTTTTTTCTAGATCTGATGAGATCTGATTGCCGTTTGTAACAGTGGATGGCGCCAATGAAGAAACGTTGATCTACTCCCTGGTAGCAAATCTACTTTCCTCGGGTGTGATTATACTGTTTCACCGGTGGTTCCTCTGGATCTGTGTTCTTCCACCTACAAAATGAACAGCGCCGTTACTTACCCCTCAGAAAGGGACAGAGGGGTCCTCTTTGGGGTAACCCTCCGGCGTGAGAATCAGTATCTTTGTGGAGAAGATAATAATGTGTGAGTCAGTGAATCTCAAGAGTATTGCTCAATAGCTGAATACTCTTGATTGTGCGTCTGTTTGTTTTTCTGTAACTGATTGTGAGTGAAAGTAATTCAATATGATTGAATGTATTATCACTGCTCGTAACTGTCAAATGATTGAGTATGAATGTGTCATCAAAGTGGAGTTGATGCTGTATTTATAGTGCTAGGGTTTTTACCGGTTGGGCTCAACCTCGTTGGCCTCCTCCAGTCGCACTGCGCCACGTGCCCTCTGGGACACCTGGCGCTTTCTCGTTGGTTGTAATCACGTGGTAGCACATGTGTCATGCTGAGTTGTCGACCTTTCATTTGGCAGTTGTCAACATCAGCATATTCTTACTCCTTAAAAAGATGCCTTCTGGAAGATTGTCTGACGTGCACAATCAAGGTTGCCCTAATCCTGATTTGGATAAGGACGAGGTTGATTATGTGCACGTGTGATATGCGCCCATCCTGAGGATGCGCGAAGTCTTCTTTTTATTCTCACGCGCAGATATTTCATGCGCAGGTGCGATATGCACGAGCGTGTGATATGCGCCGCGCGCATATGTGACGCGCGAGCATATGTGATGTGCAAGAGCATGTGATATGCGCCGCGCGTTGCGCGCATATGTGATGCGCGAGCATATGATGCCTGAGCATGTTTTGTATGCGCCATGCGCCTAGGTTTTGGCTTTGTGCCTTCATAATGTCTTTATCTTGTGGGTTGACCCGCCTTGCTTGGTGTTGAGGCGGGTACATACCTCTTCAAGCCCCCCCAGTCTAATGTGTGTCTTATCTCGCGCGAGCGCGGTAAGATAGATATTAGACTCATTGAATTGTTCTTTTAAAGGGGTTTTGTCGTTTTCTTGGTTGTTTCCATCGTTGCGCGAAGTTCTATCCATTTGGTTGAAAACGAAATGTCCAAACACGTGGTTGGTTGGTGGTGACGTGCGCCGTAAACGTGTCAGACGTTTCGTGTGCTCGAGGTGCTACAGTTGCCTTTCATGTCCCCTCACACAGCTGTCTTGAACACGTGTCGCACTCGCATTGGTTAGTACCTGCGAGTGGGGGCGTGTCTCTGTTCCGTGGCAGGTCGGTTACATTTTTATGTCCCCTCACACAGCTGTTAGGGACACGTGTCGCGCCCTCGTTGGCTTGCACCTGCGAGTGGGGGCGCGTGAAATCCGATCAGCTGCCACATTTCTCTCTCCTGGTCCTATAAAAGCAGGCCCTTAGGAAATTTTTATCTTCATCTTCATAGTTGCTAAAATTCAAGTTTCTGTCTTTCACATTCGGATTTGAGTGTTTACATCGATTCGAATCCTCGATTATCGGCTATTGCAGTTGTATGTCTGATAGTTCAGACTCGTCTAGCCCTTCAATCACCTCCGTTGCCTCTCGAAGACGCCGTGTGAAATCTGTGGTGATGTCGACATTGAAGCAAAAGGGGAAGGGGAAGAAGGTTGTTGAGACCACATCGGAGGAAGTAGGGAGGACCAAGGCCACCAAAAGGTGGAATGAAATCCTCTGCAAATTGAAGCAGGCCGATCTCGACAACCTCATCGCCTCTCAGGGCTTTCCCACCCTGTTTGGCTGCATGTTGCCTAGGTCCGGGCAAACGGCGGCGGACCCGCCTGCCGGCTATATATCCCTATATAGCCACTTTTTCACCCACTGCAACCTTCGTCTCCCGATGACAAGGTTTGTGGGTGCACTGCTGAAGTTCTATGGGATTCATATATCCCAAGTCCATCCTTTTGGACTCGTGCGCGTGACTCACTTTGAGTTCATGTGCAAATCCCAGCGCGAGGAACCCACTCCTCGGCGCTTTCAATATTTTTACAAGCCCAAGATCCAGGACAATTGGATCTCTTTCATTCCTCGCAGTCAGAAGGTGAAGTGCTCCACTGTTTCATTCAAGAGCCTTCATGACTGGTCTGAGAGGTTCTTTTACATTAGGGCTGGTGTGATACCCATCCGTATGACCATGCGCTCTATCTCTTCTGCGCCTGCGGATGAGGGTGTCCTCAAGAACCCAACTGGCGCCTGGGTTAAGAAACTGACCGCCGAACCATCCCCCGCGAAGAAAATTTGCGAGGAGGCGCTGGTGGGGGTCGGCATGAGTAAGCTCTGGGCCGACAGCGCGCTTGAGCCCGTTATCCAAGTCGACGGGTTGTGTAAGTTTTTTTTTTTTTTTTTTTTTGCTTTACTTATTTTCCTGCGCGAACATCGTTCTTTTGCTGATATCATTTAACTTGTTTTTGCGCAGTCACCAAGGATTATATCCTTGCCGCTTATGATGAACATGTGGAGGGCGGCTCCGTCGAGCTTGGCGTTGGGGAGGTTGGTTTCCCAGATCGCTTCGATGACATGTTCATCCCAGTGGATCTGGATTTTGACTTTGACAGTGACGCGCCTGGTAAGCCTTCGCACTTATGCTCATTCCTTTAGAATACCCAAGTTTATTAACAGTTCTGTTGCTTGTTTTGTAGATGCGCTTGAAAACTACGAGCTAGAGCTCGCGGAAGAGGAGGAGGAGGAGGAAGAGGAGGCGCCCCTATTAAAGCGCAAAGCTAAGGGGAAATCTGGAGCAGGGGCCAGTAAGAAACAGAAGAAAGATGACACCTCTGTCGCTCATCCCCATGCTCAAACGAAGGGACCAAAGGAAACCCAGGTGTTTACCACCAAGGTTTCTTTAGTTTCCTTGCCTGTGAGAGTGGGCAGGCCTCCTGTCCACTTGAGGTATGGTGGCGTCGCCTCCTCCGTTCGCGCGGCTGAAGAGAGAAGCAGTGCCGCGCCTGCAACAGGTATACTTTGCTTATTTTCATCTGATTGAGTTGTTATTAAACCTTTGCTCCTTTGAATGTTTGCAGAGCCGGCGACGGTAACAGATCAGCCGCAGGCGCCACAAGGTGCTACGGCTGCGCCGGGGACTCCATCGAAGTCCCCTGTTCTACCCTCTGAAAAGGGTAGAATGAATTTTATGGCGATGTTCGCCGCGCGAACAAAAATGCGCCAAGGTAAGATTTGCACATTTGTCTTCTGAATTTTTCCTCTTGGACTCAGTCATAAACCATTTTTCCTTGTTTATTTGTTCATAGGAGTTGTAGCTGGCGTACAAGTTGCTGGCGACACTCCTGGCGCCGTTGGCGGCGCCGCTGGTTCTGGTCCTGCTCCTGCTAGTGCTGATTCTCCCCTTATTGGGGTTACCAAGGAGCAGGAAGCCGTATTGCGCGCCGAACTGGCGGCGTCGAGACCTCCCTCGCCTCCTCCTACGCGCAGCCCTCTCCGCGATGCTGGTTTAGAGCCCCCCAGGTCGCAGGAGAAGAGGCCTATTCAAGAAGATGAGGAGGATGAGGGGGCTCAAGCTGAGGACTCCTTGGGAGACCGCGCCAGCCCTGCGATGCCACAAGTCTTCGCAGCGCATACTTCTGGTGGGGCTGGCGCTGACTTTTCTGCTTCATCCCCGCAGGTATGTTTTATTTTGTTACACCGCTGCGCGTACCTCCATATAAGTATGTTTTATGACTTAGAACATTTCTTGTGTTTTGCAGGAAGGTGACCACGTTTACCGCCCGAGATGGAATATTAATGAAAACAGTTCCTTCCAATCCATGGGCGTATGCGAGGACTTCTGGGCTCATGCCGTGCCTCCTACTGAAAGGAGGTATCAGGAGGAGCGCACCCGCGCGGACTTGCTGAACGACCATATTTTCGCTGGGTCTGCTTTCTTCGCTGCTTCCCAAGAGCTTCATCGTGATTATATTAAAGTACGCGATGCTCTTGTGGAAGCCCAGCGAGAGGCCAAGGTGGCTGCCTGGAACCTTTCTGATGCTCGCGCGCGAGCTGAGAAACTCCAGGCGGAGCTCAGTGAAAACCGAGCAAGTGCCAACACCGCGTATATCAAGCGCGGGCATGAGCTCCAAGCTGCGCGGGAGAAGCAGCAGTTGGCAGAGGCCGAAGTTGCCAAGTACGCGCGCAGAGTGCGTGTCTTGGAACAGCAGGCTGAGGCGCGTGACCAAGCTATTGTCCAGAGTATAACTGAGAAATCATCACTGGAGAGCGAGGTTGCGCGCCTGAAGAGGGAGTTGGCGGCCGCGCAGGCCGATAGAGATGAGGCCTTGGCGACGGCGGCGTCCAGCCAGGAAGCACTTGGTGCTGCGCAGGCGGAGAAAGAAAAAATTTTGGCGGCAGCAGCGTCTGATAAGGAGGAACTAAAAAAGACTAAGGAAACTGTTGAGTTATTAAACTCTCAGGTTCCTGTCCTCGAGACGTCTGTTGCTGGCCTCGCGCAAGATCGCCAATGGCTGGTGTCACAGGGCATGACTCGCTGCGCTTTGGCGATGAAATATTCCGCCGAGTTTCAGGCCCTTGTGATGGACTGCAATGCCGCCGCGCGCTTGGTGGGCCGAGCTGAAGGGTTTACGGATGGGTATGAATATGGCATGTTGAGGAAGAACCCATCCGAGTACCCTTACAAGAGCGATGCGGCCTGCGCGGACATGGCCGCGGTGGGGGAAAAGTATATGAATACTCCCATCCCCATCCTTATGCAGGTACCTTGACCTTAATGAGTTTTACTTGACTAACTTTTCTAAGTGTTTTGTACTCATTACTTTTTCTAATGATTTGCAGATAGCTGCGCTTGCTGACCAGCCCGACCTCGGCGCGCTAAAG
The DNA here is from genome assembly GCF_021521415.1 of Bidens hawaiensis. Taxonomy (NCBI): domain Eukaryota; kingdom Viridiplantae; phylum Streptophyta; class Magnoliopsida; order Asterales; family Asteraceae; genus Bidens; species Bidens hawaiensis. The sequence goes on along the minus strand of NW_027493340.1, from coordinate 310,336 downwards.
AAGTTGCTTGACGAATGCGAGAGGGCTGGTGGCGATGATGGTGGCGCGGGGGATGCTGCCCCTACCAGCGGTTCTGGTGCGGCGAAAAAATCTGCTCCTGACACCGTTGTGATCGAAGACTCCAATGAGGAGGAAGAACTTGACTATGGTCAGTTCGGAGATGAGGAGCAGACCGCGCCAGATGCTGCGGGAGATGATGAGGGTGATGAAGCGGCTGACGTCGACGTGGAGACTTGAGAAGCCCTTCATCGAATTTTGTATTTTTTTTTTTTTTTTTGTACTTGTAATTTGTAACTCATCATACTTGTAAATTTCAATGCAATGGAATGAAACTTGTTTTCTCCTTTTCACATCTTGCGCATTTCCATTCATCTCTTCATGTTTGCTTGTATAGATATAAGATATGGTTGCACGTTAAAATAAGAACAAGGTTGTAAGGAAATTATTCACTTAACCATAGTCGTATTTTGTAAGTGGTTTCGCAGCATCTTGTTTATGCTGACATGCGCGATAACTTTTCACAATTCCTTTTTCGCGCGTCATAGTCGCGCTGTTTTTACATGGAAGTATGAGTTTTAGCCATTACATGTCAGCATGTGTTACTCAGATATCCACTATGATTCCTCGCGCGATCTCGACCTGAGACCTTAACAACTATGTTATGGCATGTACTTTGCCTTAGTCGTTTAAGGAGTTTTATGATCAAGCTGCGCGGGATGTAAGATGGATGTTTGTGAGTGTTTTGAGCTAAGGCTCTTTGTTTTGGGCTAAGGCCCTGACGTGTTTAGAGTTAAGACTCATTAACGTGTTTGAGCTAAGGCTCGTATGTTTGGGCTAAGGCCCTGATGTTTTAGAGTTAAGACTCGTTAACGCGTTTGAGCTAAGGCTCGCGCATGTATGTTTTACTTCGTTTTATTTTGTTTTGAAGTCAATATAGTGTTGTCATATTGCTCCAAATTAATAAAGGAAGTGTGAAACATGTATGCAAAGGTAATAGAACAAATATTGAAAGATAGCGCGAATCATCATTCATGATGGCTTAAAAGCCTTGATTACATATTTGAACTTTTACATGAAGCATTTTCTAAGCTGTGTCGCGTTCCACGCGCGCGGTATCTTTTTTCCATTCAAATCTTTTAAAGTGTACGCGCCTTTCCCCAAATCTTCTGAAATTTGATAGGGTCCCTCCCAATTGGGGGACATTTTTCCTGGGGGTATCGCGCGGCTAGCTTCATTGTTTCGAAGGACAAAATCATTTTTCTTGAAGTGGCATTCTTTAACACGCTGATTGTAATATTTTTCCAGCTTTTTCTTGTATTTGGCTTCATTGATGATAGCCGCTTCTCTGCGTCCTTCAAGCAAGTTGAGGTCCAATCTTCTTTCGCGCTCGTTATCAGTCTTGCTCATCATGAGTACCCTATGGGATGGGCATCCAATTTCTGCTGGGATCATAGCCTCTGTCCCATAGGTTAGGCTGAACGGGGATTCGCCGTTGCTAGTTTTGCTTAATGTCCTGTGCGCCCACAGGACATTAGGTAACTCTTCGACCCAAGAATGGGATTCCCCCTCCAACCTTTTCTTAAGCCCATTTAACAAACTTTGATTCGCGCGCTCCACTTGGCCATTCCCTTGAGGGTGGTAGACCGAAGTGAAGATTTGGTTGATGTGCAATTCTTTGAGCCAGCTGGATATCTTCCTATCAGTGAATTGTTTGCCATTGTCGCTCACAATTTCCATAGGAAGGCCAAAACGGCAAATGATGTGGCTCCAGATAAATTGTTTCATCGCCTTAGCTGTGATTCTTGCTAGCGGCTTGGCCTCAACCCATTTTGTGAAATAATCTATCGCCACTACCAAAAATTTCACTCGGCCTTGCGCTTGCGGCAGGGGCCCCACAATATCAATGGCCCATTTGTGGAAAGGCCATGCGGAGGTCACTGGAATCAAGTTGTTCTTTGGTCGCATGGTGTTTGGCGCGTGGCTCTGACATGCCTTGCATTTTTGGATTTCTTTTAGCGCATCCAAGTACATGCCTGGCCAATAGTAGCCTGCGCTCATTGCCTTGGCAACCACCATGCGCGGGCCAGCGTGTATTCCGCAGATTCCTTCATGAATCTCCCTAATCACATAGCTTGTCCAAGATAAGAGCGCCGATATACTGTACCATCAAGTAGTTCATAATTCTGTGCCTTGTGTCTTATCTTTCTCGCCTGTGCGCGATCGTCCGGTAACTTCCCCTCCTTCAGGAATTCCATTATTGGAGTTATCCAGGATGAAGGGGTTGTATGAATTACAAGGACCCATTGCGTTTGCACTGACGGGCTGCTCATTACTTCCACCCTGACATCTTTGCCAAAGTGATCAAAATTAGTTGATGCCATTTTACTCAACGCGTCAGCGGACTTGTTTTCGCTGCGCGAGATGTGTATGATTCTGAAGAAGTCAAACTGCTCAACGAGCTTTTTTGCCTGCTCTAGATACAGAGGCATTGTGTTCTCCTTGGCGTCATATAGGCCGTTGACCTGAGCAGCTACCAAGTAAGAATCAACATGCGCCTCTAGTCTTTTAACCCCAAACTTGCGCGCGATGCGCAGACCAGCCAGCAGGGCTTCATACTCAGCCTCATTGTTGGTACTCTTGAAGTCCAACCTAATAGCATAAGTATATTCATGATTATCAGGGTCCACCAGTTTGAGGCCTGCGCCGGACCCTTCGTTGTTGGAGGCTCCATCAGTGAATAGCCTCCAAACATCTTCTTCATCATTTGCTCGCGGAGGGTCTACCTCGCGCTGAGCTTCTTCAATCTTTCCCTCTGGGATTTCCGTGATGAAATCCGCTAAAACTTGACCCTTTATTGCTGGACGAGGTTTATAGGTGATCGTGTGTTCACCTAATTCCAGCGCCCACTTTGTCAGCCTTCCGGAGAGCGCGGGGCGTCGCAAGACTTGCTGGATGTTGTAACCAGTCAGTACTTCAATAGGATGACCATTGAAGTATCTATGAAGCTTGCGCGACGCGTGTGTTAGTGACAAAACTAACTTTTCCATGATGGAATAGCGCGTCTCAGGGTCTGTCAGCACCCGACTCACATAGTATATTGGCGTTTGGATCCCCTTGCGATCCACCAATAGTACTGCGCCGATGGCGCGATCTCCAGCTGACAAGTACAATGTAAGGGTTTCGCCAGGAAGTGGAGCTGTGAGCGCGGGCAGCTTTATGAGACATTCTTTTACCTCAGTGAAAGCTTGCTCAGCCTCAGGCGTCCACTTGAATTGGCTCTTCTTCAAGCAGTTCCTCAAAGTGTTAACGAATGGAGTAGATTTGCTGGCGTGGTTCGCTAGGAACCTGTTGATTGACACCAGTCTACCATTCAGCTTCTGAACCTCTTTCATGGTGGATGGTGAAGGCATGTTAAGGATGGCTTCCACCTTCTCAGGGTTCACCTTGAAACCATCCTTAGTGACCATTACACCAAGAAATTTCCCCTCTTCCGCGCCGAAAGTACATTTGCTCGGGTTGAGCTTCATGTTAACTTCCGTTAGGCGCTGAAGAGTTTCCTCGATGTCATTGAGCATTTGTCTCTCCTCCCTGCTCTTGATCACCAAATCATCAACGTAGACTTCTAGATTTCTTCCGATTTGTTCACTGAAAACCGAATCCATAAGTCTCTGATAGGTGGCCCCCGCATTCTTTAGACCAAAGGGCATTTTTGTGTAACAAAAAACACCCTTGTCGGTCCTGAAGGCTGTCTTGTCTTCGTCTTGTGGTGCCATTTGAATCTGGTGATAGCCTTTGTAGGCATCCAGGAAACATTTGAGCTTGAATGGCGCCACGGAGTCCACCTTTGCATCGATGTTTGGCAGGGGGTAACAGTCTTTCGGACATGCTTTGTTGAGGTCCTTGAAGTCAATACACATCCTCCATGACCCGTTGCTTTTCTTTACCATCACAGGATTGGCTACCCACGTCTGGTATCGGATCGGGCGGATGATGTTTGCGCGCAACAGGTCCTCCACTTGCTCATTCATGGCCTTCGCCTTTTCATCCCCCATGATTCTCTTTTTCTGAGCAATTGGCTCCACCGACTTGAACGTGTTTAGAGAATGTTGCGCCAAGTCCCGCGGGACCCCAGTCATATCTGAGTGTTGCCACGCGAAGACCGACGTGTATTTTGTGAGCAACCTTTTCATTCTCAATCTCGTTTCATCTGAAATGGTAGCGCCAATTGTGACCGGCTGCTCGGGGAATTTTGGGTTTAAAATCCACTTCTCCGGCGCATTGTCCGCCATTGGAAGTTTCATTCTCCCTTCCCGCGGCGTACTTGTCACTGCGCACAAATGATCGCGATAAACAAATGTTACGCCTGTTGGTGTAGGGAACCCCAATGCGCCGTGAGCTGGCGACGGTATAGCATTAAATTGGGCAATCGTTCCCCTACCCAGGATCATATTGTGGCATGACGTGGTGGGCAAGACCAAGAAGTTGACAACTTCTGCTCGCTTGTGCTCATCATCCCCCATAGTTAGTTCAAACTGAATCTGGCCTAGGGGATGGATGATTTCATTTGAAACACCACAGATTGGTGCGTTCACAATTTCTAGCCGCGCTTGGTCTGCCGGGTCTAACTTTCTGAAACACTGCTCATACATAATGTCAGATTCACTTCCAGTGTCCACCAGGACCTTTGACACTTCGTAATGAGCAATGTGCGTGGTGATGACGAGAGGACTGCTTATTGAAGGGCCTCCCCTGATTCTTGGGAAGATAACTTGCTGCTCGCGCCAATCCCCGTGGATTTGCGCGCTTCTCTTTTTTGACGTCTGCCCTTGTCGTCCCCCCTCAGCCACACAGATTCTTTTGTATTTCTTGCTGGCAGAGGCTCCTTCCGGTTGCTCATCTTCTATTCTTTGGTTTTTCACCAAGTGAGCCAGCCTGCCAGACTTTACATCCTTCTCGATCGCATCCTTTAAATGATGGCATGCGTCGGTGTTGTGGCCCGGGGACCTGTGAAATTCACAATATTTGCCACTGTTTTGCGGTCCCTTGTAGTGTAGTTGCTTGGGGGGCTTGAATTGGACATTCTCAGTACTTAACACCTGTGAAGGTGTTTTAGTGAGGGGTGTCCATATTCTTGGCAGAGGTCTGCTAGGATCTCTGCCGCCCTCCCTCTTGTCACCCTCCCCGTGTTTACGAGCATCCTTTTGGGGCTGGGGTGAGCTAGGTTGCGCTTGTTTTTCCGCGGAAGAAAAACTTGTTGGCTGCAACATGGACCATACAGAGTTCTGTTTGGCCCTCTTCTCTTTGCTGCGCGGTGATTCAGCCTGATGCGCTCTTTCTCTTGCCCTATCTTGGGCAATCTGTTTCTCATTTCTCGCGAAAACTCGCGATGCCTCCATTAACTTGGCCCACGTGGTGGGCATACCATCTTTGCTTACGAGAGCTCGTCGTAACTGATCACTGCGCGCGCCTTGTATAAAGGCCACGCGCAGGAGTTGCTCAGTTATACCCCCGATTGCCAGGGACTCCTGATTGAAACGAGTGATGTAATCTTCAATCGTTTCATCATTCCTGCGTATGCAGTGCATGATGTCATCAGGATCGCGCGTGTGCCTGCGCTGCTGTACGAAGTGGGCCTGGAACTTTTCTAATAGCTCCTCGAACCCATCAATTTGCCCTGTCGGCAAGCTCTCGAACCATACTCGCGCTGCACCCGTGAGGCATCGAGCAAACATATGACACCATGTTGGCATCGTCCAGCTCTCTAGGTTTCCCGTGTTATAGAAACCTTGCAAAAAATCATCTGGATCTGTCGTGCCGTCATATTTACCCAAGCCACTTGGCATCTTGGTCTTGTGCTGGATGGGTGCCTGCGCGATGCGCGCAGTGAACTTTGAGTGCTTCACCAAGATGGCTGGTCTGTAGGGTGTGGTTACGTCCACTTGTCCTCTGACTGGTGGGCTGTACGGCATGTGCAAATCCAGATCGGCTCTGGGTCCAGGCGCCATGTTCACAGGCGCGCGGAGCTGTGAGCCTCCTGCATGAGTATCCCGCGTCTTCCTCATGCTATGCACCTCTTCATCACTGAACTCGGTGTGTGCAGTGTGAATAGAATGTCCTTCTTCCGGCGCGCGCGGCCTTTTTGTAGTCTGTTTATCAAACGCTTGCCTTTGTGTTTGATCGGCTAGCTTCTTTTGTTTGACCATTTCCTCATACTTTTCCATCAGACGCCGCTGCTCGTTTATGAGCCATTCATTCGGATCATTTGCTTCATCTTCTGGACCCATTGGTCCTTTCAGCTTCGCGCCGGCCATATTTTGTAACGTGAGATCGTCTGGAGGAGTTTCAGTCTGGCCGTGAGGGGTTGTGACGAAGGGACGGTTGCTGGTGGTACGCGTAGAATCACGCGGTACCCTCAGAACCTGCTGTCCGTCGTTAACACCCTCACGCTCAATATCCTCCAGAGCTTGATCAACGTTACGAACGCCAGAAACCATGGTGATTGATTTTTTTTTTTCTAGATCTGATGAGATCTGATTGCCGTTTGTAACAGTGGATGGCGCCAATGAAGAAACGTTGATCTACTCCCTGGTAGCAAATCTACTTTCCTCGGGTGTGATTATACTGTTTCACCGGTGGTTCCTCTGGATCTGTGTTCTTCCACCTACAAAATGAACAGCGCCGTTACTTACCCCTCAGAAAGGGACAGAGGGGTCCTCTTTGGGGTAACCCTCCGGCGTGAGAATCAGTATCTTTGTGGAGAAGATAATAATGTGTGAGTCAGTGAATCTCAAGAGTATTGCTCAATAGCTGAATACTCTTGATTGTGCGTCTGTTTGTTTTTCTGTAACTGATTGTGAGTGAAAGTAATTCAATATGATTGAATGTATTATCACTGCTCGTAACTGTCAAATGATTGAGTATGAATGTGTCATCAAAGTGGAGTTGATGCTGTATTTATAGTGCTAGGGTTTTTACCGGTTGGGCTCAACCTCGTTGGCCTCCTCCAGTCGCACTGCGCCACGTGCCCTCTGGGACACCTGGCGCTTTCTCGTTGGTTGTAATCACGTGGTAGCACATGTGTCATGCTGAGTTGTCGACCTTTCATTTGGCAGTTGTCAACATCAGCATATTCTTACTCCTTAAAAAGATGCCTTCTGGAAGATTGTCTGACGTGCACAATCAAGGTTGCCCTAATCCTGATTTGGATAAGGACGAGGTTGATTATGTGCACGTGTGATATGCGCCCATCCTGAGGATGCGCGAAGTCTTCTTTTTATTCTCACGCGCAGATATTTCATGCGCAGGTGCGATATGCACGAGCGTGTGATATGCGCCGCGCGCATATGTGACGCGCGAGCATATGTGATGTGCAAGAGCATGTGATATGCGCCGCGCGTTGCGCGCATATGTGATGCGCGAGCATATGATGCCTGAGCATGTTTTGTATGCGCCATGCGCCTAGGTTTTGGCTTTGTGCCTTCATAATGTCTTTATCTTGTGGGTTGACCCGCCTTGCTTGGTGTTGAGGCGGGTACATACCTCTTCAATCCGTTAATCCATAATACTTAAATATGTAGAAGTAAATACTAAACATCACCACTTTGGTGGGATGGTAAAGGCTTTGGCCTTTTGGTGAGAGGTCCAGGGTTCGATTCCTGGCATTGGCGGTATAATGTAAATAGTAGGAGGAAAGCTTGTATGTTCAAAAAAAAAAAAAAAAAAAAAAGTAAATACTAAACTAGTGAATGAAAGTGACGTGTTGACTGTTGATATGGTGAAACCGTGGGCAGTAGTCGAGTAAGTTGAGCCGCTGAACCGGGTTTAAATTCTCGAAATTAAGGTAAGAAGATGAGTCACGTGTCCACGTTGCGTAATCGTATCCCAGCCGGAGCCACCAAGGTTGACCTTGGTCCACCATGATTTTGACCTGTTTGACAACAACGTACGGAAGCTGCGTAGATTAATCGCACATGGTTTTGAGTTTTGACATGTCTTTATCCAAATGGAATTTTTATATTCCATCATTTTCATAATTTTATTTCTGTTCAATAGAATTATGGAAACGTTTATAAGGCGTCTTGAAAAAGCCAAAAGTTATCAACAAGTTTGAAGCTAAAAGGCGTAACTTCTTTTAGGGTGCGAATGAAAACAATAAAAAAAATACTAAGTTAGTTGGGATATGGTCACGTCTAGCTCCTAAGGTGGCGAGGTGCTTCAGTCTTTCCCCGTTTTAGGATGCTGACATAGCTCGCCTCATACAATGGTGGTGGGGATTTATGAATGAACCAAATGTTTTGTTGAGAAAAGTTGACATGTTGATTCACTTGTCTAAGTGTTCTTGGCTACTCTTTCCCTCATACTAAAAACCAACCTGGAACTTGGAGCTCTATTGCCATATTGGGAAATCATCTGGCTGCTTCCAATATTAATGTGTTAAGTCTTATTAAAGGCGAAATCTGGGTGGGCGACAACACCTAGTTCTAGCTGAACCCATGTCTAGCTCTGGAACCTTTACATGTTGTTTATCCAAACGTTCTTTTTATTATTATTAAAAAAGATAAATCTTGTTTGGTGTGGTTGTGTTACGAGATTTTTTTTTGGGGGGGGGGGGGGGGTTAGAATAAGGAAATGGATGGAAATGAGCTTTTTATTGTTTGAATATAGTTTCTCTTTTTGGTTCACACTTGGATCATTGGGTGTGGGCTAAGGACCCGTCAGGTAAGTTTTTGGTCACGTCTATGGAATCGCTTTTGTGCTTAGATTCTTATGGGACCTCCAGGTTCATTTTGAAGTGGAATAATTGGATTATTGAGAAATTAAACGTATTTGCTTGGAAATAAATGTGGAAGTGGATTCGGTTACTTGCAATTTGTGTGAGGAATATGAGGAGATCAGCGACCACCTTCTCACTTCTTGTCACTCGCCAAGTTAGTTTGGTATTTTTTTAGTAAATGGTGTCAGATTCCTTCTATATATGCTTTTTTGATTTGTGATTAACTCGAATCAACAAAATGAGCAACTTGGGTCAAAGAAGAAATAAGGTGTTATATGAGATTATTTCAACGAGTTGTTCATGTATTTGGATTAACTAGGAATGAGACTATCTTTTTCAAATTAAAAAAAAAACGGCTTGTTTATCGAATACAGTAATAAACATTAAATCATTAGGATACCTATAGATCAAGAATAATTCTCCTTACAAAAGTGATTGATATAATTCTTGTTTTTTTTTTCAACCGTTTTATTAGTTGTTTCCTATGAAATTTGCCATTAAAAGAAAAAAAAAAACATATTTGGTATCTAAAATGTTGATTGCATGTTTAAGGTTTATGTTGACTTCATGACATGCGTAACTGGCCTTGCCTTATTATGTGTGAATATGATTGTGGACAACTTAGGTATCGTTTGGTATTCAGGAATGAAGGACGGAGTGAAATGACTCACTATGAGGAAATGAAAAATAGTGTGCTTGGTTGATCAAATGAATGAAATGACCCATTACCTAGTCCATTTCATTCCCTCTAAAATACCCAAATTTCATTTCATCCATACCATATGTTTTTTTTTTCATTTCATTCCCTCATTCACCCTACATAACCTCCACCACCCTCCCACAACACCACCACCCAACATCAACACCCACCATCACCACCAACCACCGCAGCCACTGCCACCTGCCACCACCACCACCATCGCCGTCCACCGCCGCCACCAACCATCGCCATCGGTGGCAACCACTCAGCACCGCCAGCCGCCCGCCGCATATATCAACCATCACCCCACCATCACACATGCCGCCCACCGTCACCGCTGCCCACCACCGCCGCCACTGCCACCAATCACCATCATCGGCGTCCTCCGCCACCACCACCCACCTCCATAAACCATCGCCATCAGTGCCAGCCACCCGCCACCTCCAGCCACCCGCCGCATCCATCAATCATCGCCCCACCATCACACACACCGCTCACCGTCATCGCTGCCCACCACCACCTCCACTGTTACCGCCACCACCACCTCCACCGTTACCTCCACTGCTCCCACCGCCACCACCACCACTCACTACCATTTTAATTTTATTTATTTTTATTTTTTTTTACCTACCAACAATACAAAATAATGATTCATTTCATTCCCATGTGGTAACCAAACATTTCATTGGAATGGTAATAACATATTCCATTATTTTGTCCATTCCATTACCACGTCCATTTCATTCCGTCGTCCATTCCATTACCCCATACCAAATAGACCCTTAGTATGATTGATTCATACTAGGTTGTCACTACCTTAAAACAACGCTATAACACCGGACATGTAATCATTATGGTTGGTTTATTATTTATTTAACATTTTAAACTACCCTAAATATCTATATGAGTAAACATTTATGAGACGAGATATCAACCGTCGATACTGATTTTATCGTTTCAAACCTGACTCACCCAAAAACACTATCAAAGAGGAAATCCATAATTATGAGAAAACCTCTTTGAGTCATGTATTAAACCTGAGACCTTAATGATCTCAAGTCATAACCATTTGAGATTAATACATACTATGGAAGGTGATTAAACATATCAAGGTTTTGAAATTTTGTCGGGTTGAAATTTAACAATTCTTGTTAGAGAATATTCTAGATAATATTATTAGAGTTTTAGTATTATAGTGTTATCATAATTAGGAGATTGTATTTGAATAATTTTCCTTGTATTTATTTCATTGTACTCATCTATATATAGTTGATCAATAATACATTACACCTGACGGGGTTTCATTATTCTACAATTCTCAAAATCTATTAAACGGCAAGTATTTGTGAAGTTATTATACTTATGAAAATTGGAATATATGTATCATTTGTGTTTATTTGTTTTAGGCAAGGATTAACTAACTTGGCACCTATGTTGCCCATGTGAGTAGGTAGAGTTTAAAAAATAACCTTTTTTAACAACGTTTAGAACTATATAACCGAGTGAGTCTTTTTTAAACGAGATGTTAATCATTTATACTAATTTTGACGTTACAAGTTTGACTTGCTCATGAACATTTCCAAGGGGAAAACTCACAACTGTGAGAAAACCCTCGTTGAGTCAGGTTTTCAAACGCACTTAATGTCTAGTTTTAAGGATTGCGCGATTTATTTCCTCCAATTCTGCTCATATGTTGGTGTTGGCAAGTGTCTATTTTTGGTAGTTAATATATTGTAAGTTATGGTTAAACTTGGAGAGTCGATTCTCATCTACGTGAGAACTAACTTCCACAATGGTAACTAAGAATCCATATTCCTCTCACCGAATTGAGGGCGCGTTTCTAAGGTAATATCCATTATCGTTACTAACTTGAGGGCATGTTTACGTAAATAGACTATCAGTCGTTCATACTGACTTGAAAGTTCAATTCCGATCAAGAAGAGTTGTTTTATATATGGTGTATAATTGTATCTATGGTATTCCAAAATCCAAATTGCTAATACGTTTATTGTGTATACATTAATTTAAAACGTCAAAATGAGTTGAGAAAGAAATAAAACCTCATATTAGAACACGTTTAATTACAACTTGCATTCATATTTTATTTGAAACGTTAATAGAACCACGACTAAAATTTATCATGTGTATGTTTACTTGTTCGCTCTAAATAAATCATTGAAGTTTCATAACTTTAAAGTTTTTTTAAAAACTTCGACCATCGTCTATATATGGTTATAAAATATGTTTTCGAGCTATATGGTTACCAAAATGATTATCATTCCAAACGATTTTGAATTTTCCACGTGGTATTGCGTTAACAAAAAGGAAAATTGGATTTTAATAATCCCAACTTTACGCAGTTGGCCGATAATAATACCAACTTTGAATATAGTTGTCACTGGTCCCAACTTTCACACTATTTGTTTTCATTGAACCCCTTAAAAAAAACTTAACGGCGTTAAGTTTTTTTCAAATTTCAAACTGGTATTTTAGGGCTTTTGATCGGAATGAGTATACGAGTCGATTGATGTAAAACTTACCTCCAAACAGTGGTCCAAACGGCTAAAGGATGCTTCAGTTCCGATATTTAAACTACTAATTAACAAAAATCAAGCTGTTTGAAGCGCTGTTTGGAGGTAAGTTTTACATTAATCGACTCGTATACTCATTCCGATCAAAAGCCCTAAAATATCAGTTTGAAATTTGAAAAAAACTTAACGTCGTTAAGTTTTTTTTAACGGGGGTTCAATGAAAACAAATAGTGTGAAAGTTGGGACCAGTGACGGCTATATTCAAAGTTGGGATTATTATCGGCCAACTGCGTAAAGTTGGGATTATTAAAATCCAATTTTCCTAACAAAAATGTACGAAAATAATATAATGTGTAATGCAAGAAACTATTTTAATCACCAGGGATTAATACATCCAAACGAACCGGTCCAAAATTGCGGAACCGTTTCTCTTTGGAGACGAGTCCAAAACGTGTTGCTGCACTAGTGTGCGTGTGTTCTCTATGCAGTTTTTGTAACATCTATTGTGCCATTCATTTGGCCACATTTTTATTCTCATTTTTATGTTATTTTCAATTCTTTTAAATTTATTTAAAAATATTATACTGAAAACACAGTTTTAAAAACATTTACTTTTTCTTTTTTCTTTTTTGAACGAAAATAAATAAATTAAGTAATAATGTAATATTATACTGAAAACACATGTTTTAAAAATATTTAGTTTGGTTGAATGTATTTACATCTTGAAAACCACTTTGTGAGTCCCTTTAGACTTTAGTAAATTAATTATATTTCTAATTCTTTTGCGATGATAGACGTTAAAAGTGATTTTCTTTTTTGAACAACCAACACTCCTTATCTTGTATAATACAGACAAAATTTCTTATTTCAATACTAGAAGTTTTATCTACTTAAGAAGAAAACCTTTAAATAAAACCTCAATGACTACCCTATCAAAGTAATGATAGCACGTTAAAGTGATTTAGATTTCACTTTCAACAAAATTGGTTCACATAACTTACATGTATCGAAATCGAAATTTTAATGAATTCTATTTCAAATGTGTAGTGTTGGAAATAATGGAATTAATTTAATTCCTTCAATGTTGGAATTCATCATTCTTGCTAATTTTTGTATTTGATTGTTGTCAAAGTAAAAAAGTCATGGAAGATAACGACTATAATGTCACATACCTAATGTGACATATAGGGTATGTTTGGCAAAACTAGCTGGTAGCTGTTAGCTGTAAGCTGGAAGCTGAAGGCTGGAAGCTAGTAGCTGTTAGCTATAGCTTTTTAAATATTTAGGTGTTTGGCAGACTAGCAGAATCTTTTAATAAAACTAGCTGAAACATGTTCTACCTGACCCCTTTCGACTCAAAAGCGTGCTGACACTAATCGAACTAATTTAACTCTTTTAGTATCGACTCATTCTGACACTAATTTGGTCTTACACATGACTCAAGTTCATCTGACTCGACTCCTAATTTGGTCTTACGCATGACTCGAGCTCACCTGACTCGACTTTTTACCGATCCTAACCGATAATCACGTAGTATGTTAATTTTTTAAAGTTAAAAAAGTATAACAATATCGTACTCAAATTAATCAGAATAAAATGCTCGTTTTTATGGTGTAACTTTCAAAAAATTATTAACGTGTGAAAAAGTTATGGCTCCTAAAAAAGTCGTGGGGTTGGTTAGTTTTAAATAAGGGTTGAATGTGTAATTATAATATAAATTAACAAAAGTTGATATAAGTTCAAGTACTAAACTTGTAAATTCAAATGTAAAAGCTTGTAGCTTTTTCTCAAACGCTACCAATACTAGCGTTTGAAAAATGAGCTTTTTCTACCCGTCTAAAAGCTTGAAGCTACTTCAACTAAACAAAGCTTTTTATTAAATATGTGCTTTTTCATAAAAGCTTAAAGCTTAAAGTTCCTAAAAGCTCATAAAAACTCCTTGCCAAACGTACCCTATAGTAATGTTTAATACACTAAATTAGATAACTATAATGTCACATACTTAGTAACATATAGCATATAGTAATGTTTGATACACTAAAATGGTAGAAGTTGCTGCATGATCCGATTATATTTTATAAAAGATCACGTATCTAGGAATAAGATTCTTGATCATCCGTTAATATTTAAGTATTTTATTTATAAAAGCATAATCCTTGAAAACAATGTAACATCAAATCCTACACGAGATATAGAGCAACCACCTTAGAGATGTACAACATTTGAACCAGTCATGACTCTGAGACCAACTCTAGCCGAAAATTCACGATCCTCGAGGTCTTATCCTGGCATGTGTATTAGTGTATGCCTAAGGGCTCTATTTAAGCCCTAATTATCATGACATTCACATTTCTTTTTATTGATGGAGGTGACATAATAAATTAATAATAATACCATAAGAAATGAGATCAACGGCCTATATATCAAAACAATAAGAATTCAAAAGAATGTGAGGTTAGCTTATAAATTTTTCTAATTTAAACTGACTTTGGATTATAATAAAAAAAAAATACCAAAAATGCTATAAACATCATTATATATCTTTAAAAAATAATATAAAAATAATTAAAGCTGCAAAAAAGCACTAAATGATCATTACATGAAACAAATATTAAACTTCCTTATATATAATTATTTATACTAAACACATTTCTTAGATATCTTAAAACTACACATTCTTTGGAAACTTTACACATCTTAGATTCTTCACATATCCTTTAATTTTTAATAATATTCCCAAGTAAATATGACAAAGGTACAACATAACTTAATATTTAATATGGTTTAATATTCCCAAAATCAAACTTACACATAACATGAAGGACCAAAAGTTAAAAAACACCCAGATTTGATATTTCAGACCGTTTATCCACCAACGGTTACTCCACTCACACTAACACTTGTTTCTTTCTTACCATCAAACAAACAAATCCAACATCACAATAACAAATCACACACACACTTAAAAAACTAAAAAACATCATGGGATGTGTATCTTCCAAACACATCAAGAAAGATTTGCAAAATGAAACCAACGACAAATCTAAATACACCCACCATGTTGTTTCCTTAACTTCCTCAACCTACGGTGCTCTCAAATTGGATAATAATAATAATAATAATAATAATAATAATAATAATAATAATAATAATAATAATAATAATAATAATAATAATAATAATAATAATAAAGATAAAGATCACGACCAACTGCCGCCAGTGCCGCCGCCGGAGCAGAATCATTCGCCGGAGAAGAAGGTATCGCCGCCCAGACGGTCACACCATGGCCCACCGGAGATTATTAATGCCTGGGAGCTTATGGAGGATCTTGATGATTCGGGTCCGGGGAAAAGAAGCCCCAAATTGAGACGCGGGTTTGGGGAAATCGAAGTCAAGACGCCGATGAAGGTTGGTAATCAGTCGAAGCGGTTTTCGGGTAAGGAGAATAAAAAGGTGGGGCCCGGGAAGGCGGAGTTTAGTCCGAAGGTAGCGGTAGCGAGTGTGAAGGCGTCGACTTTGCCACCGAATTTGAGGATATCGAAGAAGAGCGCGAGTGGGAATGATTCGCCGGGTGAGTCGGGTTCGTATAAGGCCCGGAGGAAGAATCTCTGGGCCGTTGTTTGACCCGGAGTCAAAAGTCAAAAAAAGTCAAAATTCAAGAAACTCGGTAGAGTCAAATGTGATACTGGCGGGCTTTGAAAAGAAATGCCTGCCAGGCGGGGAAAATGTGGTGGTGATTTACACCACCACGTTGCGTGGGATCCGTAAAACATTCGAGGATTGTGATATTGTTCGTGGGATAATCGAGTCGCATCACGTTCGGATGATCGAACGTGACATGTCGATGGATTCGGGGTTTAAGGAAGAGTTAAGGTTGTTATTGGGGAAAAAAGAAGTCAAAGTGCCAGTTGTGTTGGTCAAAGGGAGATTAATTGGTGGATCAGAGGAAATAATGAAGTTAGAAGAGGAGGGTAAATTGGGGATTTTACTAGAGGGGATTCCGACGGTGGCGGCAGCGGGTTGCAAAGGGTGCGGTGGTGTGCGGTTCGTGATGTGTACGGTGTGCAATGGGAGTTGTAAGTTGATAGGTGGTGATGGGAGGAGGAGTATCAAGCGTTTGGAATGTAATGAAAATGGGTTGGTTCAATGCCCATTTTGTTGTTAAATTACCAATTTGGACATGAGAGATTTGCAGGTTGGTAACACTGCCATATGTTTGTTTGTTTTTTTTTTTAAATTTAATTTATGACCAGTTTGGTGATAGTTTAAGGTTTTGTGTTGGTTGATAACCAGGTATTGATTTGTTAAATTTATATGATTTTTGTTTGACTTTTTGGTCAATGGGATATAAAGTTGAATTTGTTGCAGCATTTGATGGTGATTTGGTGTTGCAAATCATCTCTAGCTTTTGATGGGATTTGGGTTTCATTGTATGTAAACTTCTCAATGATATGATGTTTGTAATTTTTTTTTATTTTTTTTTTTTAAGAGTTTCCATGTGATAACTTGTGCTCCTTTTTTTAATTTTTTAAAACTTAAAAGTTGATAGTGATCTGATATATAAAAGTTTAGAGTAGAAAATAAAACACAAAAAATCATAATACTTAAGTTTCAATATCACCATTTTAATAGAATCCACAATAAACAACATTTAGATCACAAAAACTTCAATACATTACCTTCTTTACACCTTTCTCTTTTCAAGGCTATAACAACAATAATAATCTATCTACTCCCCAATTTAACACACTCAGTTCCCACCACCAAACCCACGAGGATTCGGCCGCCCTGCTGACCCTGCAAACTGCTTCCTTGAGTCTGATCTTCTCTTCCTCCTGGCGGTACCCGGTGGTGCCTAAAGTTTCACACAAAATAAAATCAGTTATATGCAATTATTGAATTATTTTTTAAAAATAAAAGCAAACCTTTTGTTCAGCTTTCATTGCTTCTTCAAGGTTGCTAAGTGCAGGAACCGACCCACCTTGCATTACACCCATCAAATTCTTCATCCGAACACGCATTTGAAAAAGCTGTGCAACGAGTTGACTCACCTAAAAATACAAATTTCAATTATTTCACATATCAAATTCAAAACGTTACATAAAACCGGAAAAACTAGATAATTGATTCATTATATTCTTACTTGCTGCTCGGTTTTTCCAGATTCTTGAGCGATCCGCTTTCTCCTAGCGGGGGATTCCGCTAGCAGTTCAGGCTTTTCCCTCTCCTCTGTCAATAAATTCACATATTGCATTTTAGAGCAAATTACGGTCTTAGTTCCTCTGGTTTGGCCAAAATAATAACCCTTTTAGTCCAAATATCTAAAAGTTCTATTTTGACTTATTTTAATTATTTTAGTTATAATTAAAGCCAGGCGTCTAATACTACTTAAAATTTTCTGTTAAATGTAAGGGCATTTTAGTCTTTCATACACTTAACTGCTTAAGGACTAGTTATGCAATTTTATTGAAAAAGAGTTTTTAATATATAAACCTGGAGTCATGACTTCAATCATTTTTTCCATTATTTGTAAACTCTTTTCCGCTTCCCGAATTTGCGCGGGAGTAACTTTCCCCATTCCCGGGATCATTCCGAGAACACGCGACATCGAACCCATTTGTGCAACCGCACGCGTTTGCTTTAAAAAGTCATTGAAGTCAAACTTTGCACTCATGATCTTTTGCTGCAAATCTTCAGCATCTTCTTGTTTCATCTAAGAATTTATTATAATAAGTTTCAAAATACTGCTTTTACGAGCAAATTACTAAATTTCAGATAATAATAATAACAATAGTAGTAATAAGACACTCACAACTTCTTGTGCTTTCTCCACAAATGAAAGAACATCTCCCATGCCCAAAATACGTCCCGCCATTCGATCCGGATAAAACGGTTCTAGATCTTCCATTCGTTCTCCACGACCCACGAGCTTTATTGGTTTTCCTGATACCTAAAAACAAATAAAAAGTAAAAATGATATTCTTTTAGGTAAAAATAAAATAATTGTGTTAATATTGTACCTCTTTAACACTCAAAGCGGCTCCGCCTCTTGAATCTCCGTCTAGTTTAGTTAATATTGCTCCCGTAATCCCAATTTCAAGGTTGAAAGTTGTCACCAAGGCTGCAAAAGGTTACAAACTTTAGTATGCTAAAAAATAACCAAAATGAGTAATTAAAATTTAGTATCACTAAACCTGCAGCTTCTTGGCCAGTCATTGCATCTACAACAAGCAAAACTTCGGTGGGATTTAATACTCGCTTCACGTCTTTTAATTCATCCATCATAGTTTTGTCTATCTGATAATTAAAGTCAAATTACAAACTACCAAAGGGTTTATAGAATATAATCAATAAATGATAAGTGCTAAATTACCTGAAGTCGTCCTGCGGTATCCATAATAATAACATCTACATTCTTCTTTTTAGCCTCTTGAAGACCTTGTCTAGCTATATCCGCTGGTTTCACATCGGTACCCGCTGTATACACGGGAACATCCACCTGTATAGATTGATTGAATAATACTATACATTGTAAATTTGAGTTTCATTACAAATTTCTGTTTTTGAAAATGTGGTGATAGAAAATAATTAGTTGGTCATGTAACTGTTACCTGTTTACCCAAAATAACAAGCTGATCAATTGCAGCTGGTCGATACACATCTCCAGCAATCAGCATGCA
The DNA here is from genome assembly GCF_021521415.1 of Bidens hawaiensis. NCBI lineage: Eukaryota > Viridiplantae > Streptophyta > Magnoliopsida > Asterales > Asteraceae > Bidens > Bidens hawaiensis. Next base: position 291,652 of record NW_027493340.1, on the reverse strand, counting down.
ACTCTTTCCCTGTTGTTTATTTCACATTATAATTACAAAAATGGTAAGAAACTATAGTAAAGCTAACTGTATATATTTGATAGATGGTGTGTGTGTGTGTGTGTGTTAATATGCAGTGCACCTGTTTCTTGAGGTAATAAGCTAACTTTGCACTAACAGTAGTCTTCCCAACACCTTGTAGACCAGCCAGTAAGATCACTGTGGGACCCGACTTTGCGAAAGTCAATTCGGAAACTTCTCCTCCCATTAACTTCACCAGTTCATCACTTACAATCTGCAAAAGTAAATTCCTTGAGAATTTGTATTGATTATATTAAAAATAGTACATTTAAGAAGTAGAAGAAGAAGAAGAAGAAGAAGAAAACATACTTTAACCAATTGCTGATCGGGTTTGACTCCTCGGATCACACCAACACCAACAGCTTGTTCACTTACAGCTTGAACAAACCTTCTTACAACAGGAAGACTAACCTGAAAACAAGAATTACAAATTTAATATTTCTTTTATTGATCATAAACCTTTTCAGTAATATAACAATTATATAGATAGTCTGCACATACATCTGCCTCTAAAAGAGCTCTCCTAATGTCCCTCATAGGTTCCACAATATTCTCCTTCGTTAGCACCTCTGATGCACAAAATATCAACACCAACAGTTTGTCAATGATAATAACGATATCACAAAATCAGGTTTTTGGAGAATTTGTCATTGAAATTCTAATTTTCCTAGATTATAAAAGCTTCATAATCGCCACAAACATAAACGAAAACAATCAAACCGAAATCATTAGCGGCAATCAAAAACAATGAAACTAGAACAGAGGCATGTGGCAGCTGTAAACGAACCAAACCGAGCAAGGCTAGTTCATGTTCGTCCGCTAAGCTTTTATCAAACACGCCAACGGTTCACGAACATCTAACCGAATGGAATTTCTTGTTCGTGTTTGTGTTCGTTCATTAAGGAAACGAACTTGTTCGTAAACGATTCACAAACACAAACATAAACATAAATAAGCAGAAACAATGTTTTATTTGATTAGGCTAACCAATAACGGTCTCGGTCGGGCTACCAAGTTTGTGTTGGTGTTATATTTAACATTCATATTCATGTGTCAATTTTACATACAACTTCACCGCACAATACTCATATTTATTTTTGTTTTGTAGGTAATTATTTTTCTTAAATCTCCATATGATAAGATTAGAATAGTCATTAAAATGTAGTAAAAACCTTTCATGAACAAGCATAAAAAACAAATATTAACGAACGTTCATGAACATAATTGAAGAAATACGGGCTTCATTTCGTTCGTTCGTGTCCCATCATGATCATTTAGTTAATAGAACAAAATTGGCTGTTCAAATCAAGTGCAATCATTTATTAAACAAACGAATATAAAACCAAATGAATACTTGACCTTCGCCCTTGAGTTTGTTCCAAGCGGATTCGAGGCCGCTGGTGAGCTGACCGAACATTTCGGCTCTGATAATAACTCCTCCACGTTGTTTCTGTTTCTTGAGCGTAACTAATCTTTGCGAATTCACAATTCTCCATAGCTCCCTCTGCCCCAAAATTAATCAAAACCCTAGAGTAAGATATAATAATAATAACAACAACAAGAAACTTATATTCATCATGATTTAATTTGTTACCGAAGACGGTGAATTGGATGAGCGGAACGAGAGTGCGTGCAAGGAAGTTGAAGGTGTGAAAGATGATGACGTGTTTCTTCTGCTGGGGAAAACTGCTGTTGAGAAATGGCGGGAAGAAGAAACTGCTGAAAAAGTGGTAATTGTTAAGGCCTCCATTGACGGATGGATAGCTGTGAATTTTGGAGAGATGATGGCTAAATGGATATTTTGGGAGTCTGGTTATTATTATTATTATTATCCACAACGATCAACGTAATCTATCGCTTCTCTTGATTACCTGTATCCGCGGTATCTTCACATCACCGGCTCGTATTACCCTCCCGTCAAGTATTATTAACTTTTTACGTATTAAACTTATATTATGTGGCCAGTGATGTTTGGCTGTTTATACACAAACGCAAATTTGATCGGCATCGGGTTAAGTAACCAGAACTAAACAAAATAACTTATTTAAAGCAAATAAAAAAACACACGTTGAGGCGGAGAACTGACATGAATATGGTATATTAGCGGCCCTCGTATAGCTATTGATACGAAAAATAACATATTTAAAACAATGTATATGTGATCGGTAAAACATGGACGTTACGGCAGCGAATCGACGCGAATTCGATGGGTATCGAATGTGTTCGTTACGGTGTCAAAAATAAACCCCAATAATAATTTTGACAAATTAACATATTTAACCTAAAAAGAAAATAAAATAATAATTATTAGTATAAAAAACAAAAAAGATATTCAAATAAAGTCTCCACATGACAAAGAAAATTGTCAAAGAACCTTCTAGAGGTGTGACTTGAACTTGCACACTCTTTTTCTCAAATTCCTTTCCTAAACTCTAACAAAGATATCAACAACTAAGATATCAAGTTATCACAATTGGTAAAGTATCAAAATGATTTACATAAAAATAAAATTAAACTAATAAAATATTAAAAAAAAACTTTTGTGACACCAAACTTCTTAAATATACTTATTAAATAATTACACGGGTGTACATGTATCAAATTCGCGAGATTGTCACGTTTTTCGTCCTTCTCATAGACATATATTGAGTAATTATCTTAAGTGAGTGTACATTGACTATTGTATATGTACTTTTAAAACGGAAAACGGTTACAAAATCCTGCTCGACGCGAAGATTTTCGTTAAAAACAACACAAAATAATAAAATGCCAAGGGCCCACACCCTTATGGCCTTATCTACATGCCCTCACTAAACCCTAGTTATGTTCCCAAATCTCATTTCACGGGTGAAAAGTAATTACTTGCTAAGCAGTTAATGTGGAAAAATATCGGATATCGGTCAAGGAACGAAATCTGAGATATCGGTTATAGCAGTGAGATATCGGTAGCTTAATATCATGTAAAATTCATATATATAGCAATTTTAACATTAATAACTTAGTATAGTCTCATACCATTAACAAATTAACCTTTTGCAAATTGGAAAACACTAACAATCGTAGCAAGTAAAAATTGATTAAGACTTAAAACACTAACATTGAACACTAAAAGTTGATAATTAAGACTTAAAACACTGATATCGGGAATATCAGTGATATATTGGTCAAATATTAGTCCAATATCGGTCAATATCGTTGATATTATCGGTACCGATATTCTGAACCGATATTCTAATTTATATATCGCCAAGGACCGATAACCAATATGTCACTGATATATCGGTGATATATCGACGATATTGACTACATAATTATTTGAAAGGATATTTGAAAAAAATAGTGTTTCGAAGATTTTTTAATGAGAGAAATAAAAGAAAAGCTATATTTTTAGCTTTTCTTTTCATTTCCTTCTCATTCAGGAACACAATAATTAATTAAAATTTTCCCTTTTACAGTCTTTCCTTTATCTTCATAATTCTCTTTCCTTTTATTTCTTTCATTTATTAAACTCGAAAATAAAATCAGTGTTGCTACTTGCTACAATAATCCCCCGCACTCTACCACCTTTTGTGTCGCGATATCCTACATGGTATGGTGTCGTCGGGTCACCGCCACTAGCATGTGGCGGGTGACCTTTGACCCGTTTCTCCTATTTCAATCTAATTCCCTACAATCTTGGATTTCCATGCCACTATTCAAACACCATCTTGGATTTCAAATTTATCAAAAGGGTTTTAAATTGAAATTTGAAGTAATTAAAATTCAAGGAACTTAAATTAGTAATGACTTTGGATGACAAAACTGTTATAAAAGGATTGAAATTTATCACTACGACCACCTCCTACCAGCCGACACCACAATCAATGCCGCCTCATCAGATCCTACCAGCGCAACTATTACCAGACTACTGGTAAGGCGACCGGTTTGGTCACCGGCACAAAAGTCCACACTCCAAATTCTTTAAAACTTGGGTCAAACTACCTTCATATTAACATATTTAGGTCAAAGTGGAAAAATAGTCAACAACCTAACATAAACAAAACCACCCCAAAAAAAAAGATTAATAGGATCAACCCCAAATGATGATGATGATGATGATGATGAACCCCAAATGGACATAAAACATTAAAAAAACAAACCATTGGTATGCATAGCGTATACCAAATCACATGTCCAAACCAAATTACATTAAAGTTAAAAACACTTCTTTATGACCACAGGTCAAAATAGATACCCGTCCCACCACCAACCCCTTTCAACCACCGACCGCCACATCACCGCCAGGCTTCAATCCTCTCGGTTCTTGAGTTCAACCGACTCACAATCGTGCTTCCTTTGCTCTTCTCTACACTTTTCCTCAACCCCTTCTTATGACTCGAGTTGCTCGAGTGCGGTTTTCTGTTCTTAGCAGCTTCCACCAACCTAACACCACTTTCTTCTCCCAACACAGTAGTTTGACTTTGTCTTTGACTTTGACTTTTAGAAGTCAAATCATCCGGAGAAAGATTCAAATGGCTTCGCATGGTGGACTCTTCGCTTTTAGAAGTTGAATCATCCTGAGAAAGATTCAAATGGCTTTCCAAGGTCGGTTCTTTGACTGAAAAATCTTGATCCTCGTCCTCCACCTCATCGGTCTCATCAACCGTTCCGTTAAACGAGCAGCGGGGCCCGTTGTTTTCGTCAAAATGGTCAAACCTTAACGCGGGTCCGGCCTCAACTATAACATCTTCCCTTTCCCTCAGAGTCTTGACTATCAAAGTCTTGAGAAAGTTCATAACTTGGACCGCGTACATCAATGCAGTCAACGGATCAGTCATCTGCAAAACCAAAGCTTGTAACTTATAACTTGTAATCTATGCATAAAAACTGGTACCCAGACGTACAACAAGAGATAAAGCTATGAACTTTTACTATGTACCTGAGTCATGTTTGGTGCAAACACCATAGCAATGTTACGCGCATTCATCTTATTAAGATGTTCAAGTTGTGCCACGTCAGCCATTAGATTCACAGCCCAATTCATCAAAGATGCTTCGGTTGGTGGGAGCAGCCTCACGAGGCGGGCACACTCTTCTTCTGATTGGGCCTGCATCACTTGTTCGGGCTCAATCGAGTCTAATACAGCGTTTGGAAGCTCTCTAAACCAAGCCTACACGTGAACAAAACAATTAATAAAATAGCTAAATAATATTTTTTTGAAGGAATATTTCCAAAGGGTGTAACAGGTTCGGATCAAAATGTGTATTTTTTGTACGGTCGAGTCCGTTATCCAAAAAATACTTTTTTTGTTTGCTGTTTTAACTTTTAATACGTCATGATTACGAAATATATTATATTTTGATAATATTTGCTTTGGATAAAAGATTTAAGAGGTTTCACGGATATTAGATTCACTTCGAGCGATGTCCATTAAGTTAACTTTTTCAAATTTAAATTTGTTTATTCTTAAGTTTGAATAAATATTCTGATAATAGTTTTCATAATCTTTTATATAATATTTATAATTTATGAAACATACAAAAAAAAAGACAAAATATCGATGGGCCAATCAACTCGATTGGTTTCCAACCATTATGGCTAAAACCAAAGACTATCGATGTCACTTAATTAAATTACAAAAATTTCTAAAGGAGATGAAGACAGAGAACATTTTCACACATGGTATAGTTGTTTCATTTAAAAAACAGCTGTACACACATCAACACTTCAAGATGCTAATATAATTAATCGAATGCAACTTGTCTTAAATTAATAACCACTGAAAACAAAATTAAATTTTGGCAGTGATTAATAATGTCTAGACAAGCATGCTAAAAAGATAAGCACTAGAAAACAACATAACATTAGACATATAGAGGCGGGCCCCCACACAACCCTAACACGTGTCTATTTTCGACATTTGTTGATTATAGGCAACAATTTCTTAATTATATTAAAATGGACCACATAAAAAACTTAGCTTGATGTGAACAAGTCAAACGGGTCAAACAAGTGGAAATTCTAATCATTTTGACGTTTTGTATAAAGATTCAACTTATTACTGTAATAATAAGCCAGTAAAGTACAAACGAACCAAACTTTCATTGAACCGTTAATGAAACGTTCAGCGGGGAGTTCATTTGTGTTGTTCATTTATGTTCTCGAACCTTTGTTTATGTCCGTACATTCAAATTCGTTTATCTTTGTACATTTGTTAATAATTTTTTTAGGTGCATTACCATTTAGTCTACTTTTGTAACTTTGAAGTCCCAGCACATTGCCGTTCACATTTACTTTTCCGTTTGTTTATTTGTAATTACACATTAAATATACATATAACAAAAACCCGACCCGCCCGTTTTAACCAATGACCCATAAACCGATTAGCAACACTTTGTACCTTAATTAGACCCGCCAAGCTGTGAACATCAATGTTTTCGGGCAATTCACCTCTATTTAATTGTTCCCTTATTTGCTCTTCTTGACCATTATCACCATTGACTCTAAAGATTCCTTCTGCCTGCATTATAGCCGCCACGAAACACTTGAGTTTAGTTCAAAATGCTATAAAACTTATGAGAAATTAAAAAAAGTTGCAATCTTTGAAGTCAAGATATGCATTGTCGAGTGGTACAATGGTGCCTCGAGAACTTGCACTTTACACCTTACAGTATTACACACCTGAAGGCCACCTTGAGCATACAAACGCCTCTGCATCATTAAAAGAATTGTGGGCACACTGTTTCCTCGAGAGTCGAACGAGAGCTGCATCGATTCGGTTGAAACACCAAAAACGCTTGTACTGCAAGAAAAATATTGATAATATTACTTAGTTTTGCATATGAAAATTAAATATCCCATTTGATATTTAACATAGATTTTAGATTCCTTATTAAGTATCATCTGTATATCCCATCTTTTCAAGATTCAAAAGGTCAACATTTAATTTCAATGTCTTAAATTGGTAAGCAGTTGACCTAAAAAGGTCAATTTACATATATTCCACCAAAAGAAGGTCCAAAGTTCCAATTAGTTGCATGGCTGGTAAGCATACAGAACACATATTCATGGTGCAAAAAATCAAGACTTTTAACAAAAGTCAAGATGTACAACATGAAATATCAAATTGACTGATTTTACTTTCAAATTCAACCCGGATTTTTTGCTACTTGTAACATACATAATCAAAACTCACCTGGTTATAATTTTTTATTTAAGTTCAAAGAATCAAGATTCACTTTCAATGTCAAAAAGGCTGACCCTTTGACCTAAAAAAAGTCAATATGCATCTTTAAGCTAACCAAAAACCACCCAATTTCCCAATAAGCATTGATGATGCAAGAATGAAGAACCAAGACAGAAACTTGAGCTGAAGGGTAGTACAGTACAAGTCAATAAAGCACAAAACTTTAAGATTCAAGAACCACAAACCTTGCACTAGGAGGTCTTCTAGGAACCTCAGGTTCAAACTCAACAGGCAACCCAAGAAACCCATTAAACCTATCAAATGTCACATGAGCCACATGCCTCACATTAGTAGGCACTCCAATCTCCATTTTAGAAGCCTTTTTTGCACAACTTTCACTTACAAAATCTTGAAACTTGACACTATTACAAGAACCCACAAAAGACTTTCTAAAAACAGTCACCACAACAGCCAACAATGAAGCTTCTTCTCTCTCTTCTTGTTCTCTCTTTCTTCTCTCAGTATTGCATACAGATACAGCTACTGAATACAAATTGGCACAAGGGTTGTTGTTGTTAATAAGAGAAGATGTTGTAGGAGGTGAAAAATAATGATTTGTTGTTGGTTGGAGTAGACCAGCATTGTCATGATCTGCTGATGATGGTATTAAAGAGCTTTGAGAAGAAGATATGTGAAGTATTTCTGTCATTTTATTAAAAAGATTGGATTTTTATGCAGTTTCTTAAATATTATGACTTGGGTTCTAAGGAAAGATTGAAAATCTTGAAATCTTGATGGTAATTTAGGGCTTTTTTGTTAATGGGTATTAAAAAGATTGGATTTTTATGTAATTTTCTTGAAAATTATGACTTGGGTTCTAAGGATAAATTGAAAATCATGAATGGATTAAGATTAATGGGGTTTGGTGAATTTGGGGAAGAATGAGGAGTTGGATTGAAGCAAGGATTTTGGATGGTGAGAAGTGTGCATCAAAAGATTAAATAAAAATAAATAATCAATTTATTTTTATTTTTTATTTTTGTATTTGTTTTCTCTTCCACTTTATTATTATCTCCTAAGTTTAGGTAATTCTTCACTAGAGAGAGATTTGGTAGCTTTAGGATTATTATGTTGTATCATGTTGTACATTGTGCATTGAAGCTTGTACTATGTTTTGTGTTTGTGATATGCAACTCTGGAAAAGTATTTTGGATGGAAAGATCCAAATAAGATTGTGTTACTTTTGTAAACATTGGAATATATAGAAAAAGCAGAGTAAACGGTCGATTGCCAAACTATGGGTTTAGGGACTTTAGGCCATTTATATTGTTATTGTTTTTATACAAATGTTATAAAGAAAAAACTATTGTATTGTAAAAGTATACGAATTGAATGTTTAGTGAATCATTCGATAGGATATTCGTTTATGGATTTATATCTTTAGTATGCACAGTTTGTTGCACCGATGTTAATCTAATGATGATCATTCGATGGGATATTCGTTTATGGTTTTATTTCTTTAGTATGCACAATTTATTGCACCGATATTAATCTAATGTTGTGAATGCATATGGTGTTTCATGATAATTAGTGTATGTAACGTTTGTGTTGGGTGTGATGACAAACATGTGCAAAGGTATCTAAATTTGGAGATTGTATAGGTGTCTCACATTAGTACAATATATGATATGACATCAGTTGATCAATGGTGGTACATCAAGTTAGGCAAGGAGTAATTTGGCCATTTATAGCATACTAGGGTTTGTACATGATTCGGTATACTTACTTTACCGAAAAATACATGTGACAAAGATGGGTATAAATATGTTATCTTAGGTATGACACCGACAATTTAATTGTGCTCCTTCATCTAGGGCCTCCCCACATGTTTTAATGGTATGGTTGTGTGGGTACGAGTTGTTTGGTATGTTTGGTTAGTCGGTACATAGTCTTAAATTATGATTGCATACTTATTAAGCATATTTCTATAGATTTTATACTTCAACTAGAGTGTGTAAACTATTTTTCTACGATTAAAAGTTTTTTTTTTCATCAGGATCTAAATGCTAAAGTCTTGACGCTTTTCAATTAAGTGAAGTGGAGTAAGTTAGAAGGGGTGTTTTATCACCTACATGTCATAACAGGATTGAATTATGCTATTACATCTATTACACATAATTTTAGAAGAAAAAAATTAGTTTGTGACGAAATTTTTTAGTTAATCGATTTAAGGGTATAATAGTGTTGGGTATTGTTGAGGTTTAATTTGAAACGAGCAAGACCAAACCCTACGACCAATTGATCTTGAAGATTACCAATGATTCCCTCCTTATACAAATGTTTTCACCGCATTGTTAGCATGTGATCACGATAAAACAACACATGTCATTCATAGTGTTGTAACTAAAATACACGTTTTTAATATGACTAAAATTAGAACATGTGATGGAATATTACTTGGAAAGAATAATATGTTCACAAGTTACTCTGTCGATGTCAAATACATGAAGACAAGAGAGTATATGCATAAATACATAAAACGAAACAATGCATATAATTGTCGATGTAATAATTGGTTATATAACGATTGCGTCTCTTTCAATGATTTGTCGTATGAGTGTACGTCGATTGTTGTCGGATTTCACTCTTTCAAGCTATCCTCTAAGTTTATAAGCATAGTTAGTAGAAATACAGTATCATACGAAAAATGCAAGATCAATATACATCAAACGATATATGATAGACTAGATTAGGGGTGTCCAAAATACCCGAACCCGATTAACCAGACCCGACCTCAACCCGAATAAGCTAATTAGGGTCGGGTTAATAGGGTCAAGAAGTATTAATCGGGTTAACCCGAATTACCCGAATTGTTAATAGGGTCGGGTTTCGGGTTCATTTTTGGAAAAAAAAAATCGGGTTTTGGGTTAACCTGAATAACCCGATTAGTGGTGATACTCAACTTCAAATACAATGATGAAAAGGTTAAATAAGCACTAAAAAGTCAATAATGTAAGTTTTATAGAGAAGTTTATTATTCTGCTTGTTCATGAACCGTTCGGTGAAAAGTTCATTTATGTTGTGTAAACGAACAAACATGAACACATGTTTCACTCGTTCATCTATGTTAGTGAATGTTCGTTTAGGATCGTTCATTTAAGTTTGCTTACGTTCGTTCATGTTCGCTTACAAATTAATAGAAAATTATTAATTATTATTTGCATTAAGAAATTGTATCACCCTAATATTTTTTATATTTGTTTGTTTGTGTCTATTTAAATGTGTTCGTTAATGTATGTACGTATATGTTCTTTCATGTTCGTTTATCTTTGTTAAATTATGTTCATTTATTCTTGTGAGCTATTTGTTTAGATTTTTAATAAACGAACATAAATGACCAAGAACATGCTTATTTTTTAACCAGCGAATATTAACACGCATATTTGTTTGATTAAATGTTCGTGTTCGTTTGAAGTTAAATGAACGAACACGGACATGCCTATATGTAATTATAACGTAACTACTTGTAAAAGAAATTGAAAATTGTGCGGAACAAGAAATTTTGCAGCCTACAAGTTACAAACACAAAAATCAATTTAAAATTATAAAGTAGCATGGTCAACCCGATTAACCCGGAACCCGAATAACCCGAACCCGAACTTTAATAGGGTCAGGTTACAGGTTAGATATTTTTAAGGAAAACTCGACTAACCCGACCAGATTAACCCGAAACCCGATCGGGTTGACCCGATGAATACCCCTAGACTAGATCACTTGACAAAGTTTACGAATTTCAAATAAAATTTTATAAACTAAAATACGTATAGAAAGATTCTTATAAATCTAATTTATGCTTTATAAAATCCAAATATTCATTCGCATTAAGTTTGATCATTTTTGTGAAAGCAAACGTTTATAAAATAACTTAAGAATTTGAACATGTTAATAAAATAACTCATGCGTTTTTATAAAAACTATGGTATACCTTCTTTGTATTTAATAGTTTTTTTATTAAATTTTAATTTTAGTATTATATGTATACAATAGCCTTTTATTTTTTATTTGTTGGTTGGATTTTTTATTTGTGTTACTCTTCAACCATCCAAATGATGAGATTCCTCAGGGTCCATGTTTTTTTTAGAACTACAAATTTTATTAAAACAACTAGTAAGAAGCTTGAAACCGAATAAAAGAAAACAAGGTTACAATATAAAATTACACCGATCTTTCCACATCAAGTTTTTGAAAGATGAACGATTTTTTATCCAAAGAAATCCCAACGATTTAATATCTTCCACCGTTTTGGCGAAGCAAGCCGTCTTGTTTGAGAAGATGACTTCGTTTCTAGTCTTCCAAATGCACCAACAAGCTGTGAGAATGATCCCGTATAAAACCTTGTTTTTTTGATTCCCCAAATTGTTAGTTTCATAATAGTTGAGTAAGTCGCGCATCGAAAAAGCATAGATGGGAGGGATGCGACACCAGTTGCTAACAAATTACCAAACTAATATGGCAAAATAACAAGAAGTGAGTCGGCTAGTGTTTCTTGAGCAATGACAATGGCATGCCTCGGGTGATGAGGTAAGCCTTCTTTTACCACATCACTTTTATTATTATTATTATTATTATTATTATTATTATTATGTTTACTCCTAAAATTTGTAAACCCTCTATGAAATTGTAGCAATAATAATAATTTAACATAAAAATTGTAGTATCTTATATGTTTACATGTTGTATGCATGTCTCATACTCGAGTGACTCCGATTAATTGAACATTCTCAAAGAGCGACGGTCAAAAAAAAAATACTGGATTGCAACAATTTACGCAATGTATCATCTAGTTATGCTAGTAACATTTTGCTAGGGACTATTTTCTCAAATTTGATAACTTGTTTTTCACTTTATCTGGTACAAACTGCTAATCAAGATTTCTTGGTTTCTTGTGATCTAACCCTAGTAAGAGTAGCTAATTATTTTAACTAAATTAAAACCCATTTTCCCACCCAAAAAGCTACTTGTTATATGTAGCATGTTGGTAAAAGTGTTGCTTATGATAATTATTTATGGCAAGATTTGGGGCCAAGTTGCATCATTACCTAAACACACTTATGGGTTGGTTTAGTGGCAAAGCATGCATGAGGCATTGTTAATTACAAAAAAGATGGTCTAAACTCTAAATGTATTAGTTATTACTATTATATTCATAATATGTCTCCTCTAGTGTATTTGTTTATACTTTATAATATAAGAAAAAAAATATATAATAAAGTATCATTATAGAAACATGAGATGACATCTTATCATGACAATAGATGGTTATGGAAGAATAATTTTTTTTTATCAAGAAATTGTCCTGAGTTTACGACTAGAGTGGTATGTATTTACACATTTGAACGTTCGTTAATGTTTTGATGTTTAAACTTCTTTGCACACATGTATGGAAAATTTTAGTTCATGTAAGAAGAGTATACCATCATAGTTCAAATTTAGAAAATAGCAAGTCTTGTTGAGCTCTAAATAGAAGCTCATTGAATTTTAACTATGGATTTCGGTTGGCCTAAATTGTGTTTCTCTGATCAAAATGTTGGGAGAAGGGCGTGTGTCAGGTTTAAACCTTTTATGATACTTTTGCTCCATCCATACAAATATCAATACCGATCATGCATATATCAATGGTGAGCGTAAAGAACGAATGAGCTAGAAGTTGAATGATTTCAATCCTCTCTCAAGTTCTCAAAACAAAAGGAAAACAAGAAAGTATATTAGGTTTTAATGTAAACTGTTACAAAAGTAAAGTCAACCATCAATTGACAAAAAATGATTTTAAGTAAATGAGATCATGTAAGACCATGTTATCGCAGGCGTTTTGGAGCATAAAACGCCCCCCCCCCCTCCCCCCCCCCCCCCGCGTTTTGGCCTTTTTTTAAGCGTTTTAGACATAACGCGGTAAATGGCTAAAAAATCAAAAAATATATCCTTTAGTATTACCGTTGGATTTAAAAAAAACTTTTTAAAATATAAACTAAACTATAATATAAAAACAAACCCAAACCTCATTTTTTACATATTTCTTTCTACTACTTCTCTACCAAATAATTTTTACACAATTCTTTCTATTACAATTGTAATACTACTAAAATGTTTCCATTTAATAACAACCAAAATGTTCTCGGTTTCAGTCAATTTTCCCGTCAATGCAACGCAAGCAACCAAAATCCACAACCGAACCCATACACCGCCCCGATGCCAACCGTCCCCGTCCCTCAATCCCTGTATTCGTTCGAAGCGCATATGGACGCATACATGCAATATCTTAGTTCCGGAGCCCCTTTTACCGAATACGGTGCCCGGTTTGTAAAACCCAACCACAAACATTTTTGCCGGTTCGGGTTCCCAACCCGACGTCGAGACGGTGCCGGAGACACAAATAAACCCGGAGCCACAACCCAACCCGGTCACTCATGGCGGTTCGAGCCAACGCGGACGTCCGAGAAAACACGCAAAGAAGCCCGCCGGCGAAGCTCGGGCTAAAACGATCACCATACCGTGGAGTCCCGACGAGTACAAACTATGTGCTCGTGCTTGGTGCGCTATCGGAAGATGCCGAGTGCGGTAAGTTTTTAAAAAATATATTTTTTTTAATTTCTTAGAACAAACATTGAACTTGTAATGTTTTTATTTTTTTTAGCGAACTATCAACGAACTGGCATATTTTGGCACAAAATGAAAGAGTTGTTCCACGAACTTGGCGGGGACTCGCGTCGAGAAAAAGATTCGCTACAGTCGAAATGGAACGACATCAACAACAAATGCATGGGTTTCCATACGGTTCACACTCGGATGACGCGAACGTGGAGTAGCGGTATCTCTGACGTGGAAATAATGGAAAGAGCGTTGATAGAGTATCAACATAAGGTCTCATGGAGCTTCAATTACTTTGGCATATGGAAACAATACCTGAGGTTTCACCCGAAATGGGGCCGGTTATGGAGGCCAACACCGAAGGTGGTTCGCTTAAAAAAAGGTCTAACACATCGTCTTCGGCTGATCCGGACATGCCCCGTTCCGACGCTCGAAACTTCAACCTAAGCGATAATGAAGCCGGGAATCCTTATGCGGATATTACCGAGATGCCTCGACCAGGGGTAGAAGAAGCAAGGGAAAGGGAAAGGGAAAGGGAAAGGGGCCGCGTCGTCGTCGGCAACGGGTTCGAATGCCGAAATGGAGAGTTATTTTAAAGAAATGAACATTCGACTCAAAGATATACAAGAACTTGGAGCTAAACGTCTTCAAGTAAATTTGGACGCCTTCGAAGTACTTAAAATGAATGAATTGGACAACGACATCGAGGTTATAACAAAGGAGTTATCCGAAGACGACCCGAGAGTCCAATCCCTAAAAGCAATTCGGCAAGCGAAAATTTTTGAAAAATACATGTAGTCTTATTATTATTTAATGTTGTATTTTTTAATTTAATGTATTTTTTTATCTTAATTTAGTTTTTATTTGTGAGTGTAATATATTTTTTTAATTTTAATGTAGTTTTTTTAATTTTATATCTAATTATTTAAATAAATTATTATTAAAAAAACAAAAACAATTAATAGTTTATGGGCGACGCATAACGTCTGGAGATGGTGTTTTATGACTACACTTTGTTTTTGTAACAAACCATAACTCTGACTGTACGCCACATAACGCATAATGTCTGATAGTGGGGCTTTATGACTACACATGGTCTAATACACTAGTTAAACAATAATATCTAGCTCAAATTAAAATTTAAAATTACCAAGCTTTTTGTACCAATGCTAAAAGTGGAATCACCATAACCAGAGCCGTTAAGACTTTTAATCATTCAATTCTCATACCTTTTTAACACCAATGATAATAGCCGTTGATAAAACAAAAAGACATGGAAAAAGGGTTCCTTCAGAATGCTTTTTGTCTAAGCACCACGCCACCGCATAACCAATTAGTGTGTCAACCAATCCAAAAATGTCATTATTAGCCCCTCAACATTTAATAGTTCAACCTACTCTTAACAAAATCCTCATTAGTTTGAAACAAACGGGAATCTACATGTTGTGGTGGTCCAAACTTGATTCACAAAGGAACCCCGAAATAATTCAAACCATATCTTTGGTTCGTTACGGTACCTTCAAAATAAGTATTTTGTGGCAAATGCTGAAAGTTTGGTGACAAGAGTAAGACAATTTTGAAGTCGATTTAACAAGTTTTGTGGCCCAAGTAGACAATTTTGGAGGTTTCGCTAGTAATGCACGCCAGGTGTTTGATTAAATACCAACACTAAATTTTATTTTAATTTCCTTTGTTTCCAAAAACAAAAAATGTTTTTAATTTCTTAAGTGATTTATGAGGGCCTGTGGTGGAGAGCCGGGTCCTAGCTCGGGCACGGGGATTTGGCATTGCCCCTTTAAAAATTTTCATTTTTGCAAAGATGGTATCCCGGGATACAAGGGGTACTCTAGGTTACTCATGCATTTTCAGCGGGATCACTTCAATGTAAAGGAAATGAGATATCAGTTAAAGGAGCGTCTTGCTTCGGACTTGGAACTCTACAATGACGTTGTCGAAACCTTGCGCTTGCTTAAGAACTGGTTATGCGGGGAGTGCATGGCCCTGCATGCCTTGAATAGGCCTTGTCTGCACGGAAAAGAAGTGGTTAAATGCACCCCACGTGCAGGAGGCGACTTTGATTATATTGTGGGGATCCCTCAACCCCGCGATTCGTAAAGTGATGGATGCCTCGAGGTCTATTGAGGCTTGGGTTAAACTTTTGTTGTTGCCTCGCTGCACGTTATGTGTTGTCAAACCGGCTACTAGGCAAGAACGAAGGTTTGGTAACAGGAAATCACTTCAATGCAGCTCCATAATGCGGGCTTTGGCTGTTTGGAAAGATGGGACAGGTTTTAGAAGAGTTGGTGCTACTGCTCCTTGAACTTCCTGTGATGTGGGATTGCCAACATAAAGAAGAGGGAGGGGGCAATATCAAGCAGTGATCATTACACAGCAGCGATCAAAGTCTTGTGTTCATCCGGGGTCGCGCCTGCTGGGGGGGGGATACATTGAGAGAATTGATAGATAAACATCCTGTGGTGGACCCCCCGACCATGCCCTCTGTCGTGCCATCGGAACCAACCTTGCAGGTGGACGGTGATTGTGTGCTGGAATGTATTAAAACGGAGATTTTTTGGCCGTCATGTGATGATTCGAAGAAAGTGTCGGGTTTATTCCCTGGCGATATTAGCAGGCCTGTGACGGGAGTTAAACTCCTGGAGGGAGCGGTTAGTCAGGATGCAGGGTTTATTCGGTCTTTGGCAACTAAAAGAGCTTTGAGGGCATTTGAACTTATGAAACGCCTGCCGGACCTGAGGGACCCCCAAAGTGAGCTCCTTTTGTTGCTCTCGTGCATGGGGGTTGCTAAGTTAGTGTTTGGGCTCCGAACCTGTCAACCTGAACATGTCAAAGAGGCTGTGTCCATCTTTGATGCGGGACTGCGGAGGTCAATTGAAGATATTGTTGTGTGTGGAGGACCGCATTTTGGGGGCCTCCAATGGAGGTTGGCTTCCTTCCCTATGCGTTGCGGAGGCTTAGGAATTTTCTCGGCTGAGGATGTCTCTGCATATGCCTTTGTGGCTTCCAGGTCCCGGTCGTGGAAATTGCAGGACCACATCATGTGAAACGCTGGTGTTATGGGGGTAGATCCTGACTACTCTTTTGCATTTGGTAATATTAAAACAACTCTCCTGGACCTTGATATAGGCGGTTTTACTGATAAGAAGACCGCCCCCAAGAAACCTCAACAAACCTTGGCGAGTGCTCTTTATGGTAAATACGTACATGATTTGGAGGAGCGATTCGATATGACCCCGAGACAAAAGGCAGTTTTAGCTTGTCTCAAGGGGGCTCATGCCCAGGATTTTTTGACTGTTGTTCCCATTGAAGGTCTTAGGCAACGGATGTCTACAGTTGAATACAGAGCCATCCTTAAATACCGGCTTATGATTCTTCTTTTCCCTCCAGATGAATCATGCCCCATTTGTAAAAAAGCTTGTTTAGATAGATTTGGTGAGCATGCCCTCCACTGTAAGGAATTGTCGGGATTCAAGTATCGTCATGACTGGGTTAGAGATGTCTTATGGGATGTGCTTAGCCAAGAAAGAGGCACCTATTAACTTTTTGACTGATCCGCGAGAAGGAAGATCAACCATGCGTCCTGCGGATGTTCTTGTGTTTGGCTGGGCAGGGGGTAAGCATGCATGTGTTGACCTCACTAGGGTGTCCCCGTTGGTGGGGTTGAGAGACAGTGGCTTCGTACCGGGACAGACGGTTTTGAGAGCGGAATCTAGGAAGGTTGCTAAGCATGAAACAGCGTGTTTGGAGAATCAGCACGTGTTCATTCCATTTGCCTTCGACACTTTTGGATCCCTAGCTCCCGAGGCGGTTCGCTTCTTGGAGCGGGTGCAGAAGGTGGTCCACAGTGACTCGCAGAGCCCGAGGAACCAAGGATTTATATTTAGTAGAATAGGCTTTGCGATTCAAAATGGGGATAGCGGCGCAGCTTGTTGCTCGCTTACCCATTATCTAGATGTAACTCGGTTTGTGTTTTCCTAATTATAAAAAGTTATTCTATGTAAAATCAAGCAACAAATTTTGACAAAAATTAAAACCGTTATTTAGAAAAAGGTCAAATTTTAAACTTAAGTCTATATAAATATTAGTTTTACAACAGTTTTGTGACCTTATTCAAATACATATTTTGAAGTTCATAAATTGATAATGACCTCATTAAACTCAGACCAGTGAACCAGTAAGACTATTGATTCAATACCTGGTTTAGCTATGAACACAGTACCAGAATAACAAACCAACCTTTTAAGGCTAAAATAACCATAATAACAACATTCAACCATAATTCAACTTCTTACAAGTCACTAGTTTGTACCAAAGAGTCGAGTCTAGTATAGCATGAAACCAATCATACTCTCCAAAGTTTGAGTATCATATCAGTTACTGCTAGATCAATTTTTAAGCAAAACAATAAACCGTTACAAAATAAACATAACATCAATTACTGAGCTCTGCTGACTGGCTCTAGAGCTTCAACAGTCACCACATTGTTACCTCTTATAACCTGCACAACAATCAAAATGATTTTAATCTCACTTTATTTTACATATAAACGGTCAACTCAGACAAACAATAAACAAGTCACTGAACTTACCACCATGCCAATTTCATTTTTCTCTTCACCGTTGACTTCCACTGTGTTGTCGATGACAAGATTCATGAACTGATCAAAACCACGAAGAGTCCCCACTACTGTTCGGTTCGCATTCAGCTTGACTAAAATACAACATTCGGATAGTTAGCAAAGATATTCACCAATTAAAACAATTAGTAAAACATAATGCAGTGCACACACAGAGTATGCAAACTGTTTTGTCAAATTTACATATAAATGGGATGATTCTTTATGGGATGGAGACAGAATGCATAATATGAAATTGCCAACATCAGATTGCTACAATATATTGTGTACAAATATTAAAACTAAAATATAGAAAAACTAATATAAAAATTAAACTACTTAGAAAAAGTCTTGAATGGACAGTTAAAGTTTTATAAGCAAGGTCTCCTAGCCATTAATCTTTAACTTTATTGTGCCTTATGACTACGATACATTAAGAAAAAAATGAACAATGAAAACAAATTTCTACACAATCCCCAAAACCATTAAAGATGTCCAACCATAGTTATCAAATGCGTTAGGCGCACTCAAGGAGCATAGGCCTCTCCGAAGACCTAGGCGCAAGGCGCAAAAAAAGCATGGGCTTCAAATAAAAAGGACGCAATTAAATAATAAAATCTAAAAAGTATTTTGTTAACGAAAATATCACTT
Source organism: Bidens hawaiensis (assembly GCF_021521415.1). Taxonomy (NCBI): domain Eukaryota; kingdom Viridiplantae; phylum Streptophyta; class Magnoliopsida; order Asterales; family Asteraceae; genus Bidens; species Bidens hawaiensis. The sequence goes on along the minus strand of NW_027493340.1, from coordinate 272,498 downwards.
TTAAGTGTGGAATTCAATAACCAAAGCTTATTGTTCTTTAAGTCAATCATAATTTAAAAATAAAACATGTTTCAAGCTGCTGGTTTATCAATCCAATCTCTAAAAGCAACATACATCTAAATATCTAACCAATCAACACATATCATCAAAGATTTCAAATAACACAAACAATAAACAAACTTTGTGCTATGCTATTTAAAAATTAAAATAGCACCAACTGAAAGATTGTTCATACTTTACAGTTGACACACAAATTTGAGTCATGATTAAAACAAAGAAACTTCATAATCGTTAATAAAAAGCATGCATCTTCAAGTAATTAAATTAAAAAAAAAACATGAGAATCGATCATTCGATCATTATCGTTACTAACCTCTCCCAATTGTCAATCACTACAATATTGGATTTACTACTTACTATAGTTCATTCAACTGATTTTAGGTAAGTTGTTTAATTTAATTGGGTTAACTGAAAATTCAAAACCAAATCAAGCTAAGAAAAATAAAAAATATAGAGGCGCTACGCTTTTGATTACTATGTCTCCAACACAAATACAGCAACGATTGAAAGCATAACTAACCAAAGGCATTTAAAAACAAGGTATTGGGAGAAAAATAAGCGATGTTACTTGAAGATTAGCTGATGTAAAGAAGCAACGATATTTGCCAGTAAGACGTTAGGAGTGTCTATTGGAAGTATGGAGGAAAAATCTATTGTAATGTGGTATTAAGTGTAAACGGTATGAAACATACAATCAACCACTAAGCAGTTAGTGCGGAAAAATATCGGATATCGGTCAAGGACCGATATCTGAGATATCGGTTATCGCACTGAAATATCGGTAGGATATCGGTAAATTTTAATATCATGATAAATTCATATATATAACAATTTAACACTAATAATTCAGTATAATCTACTACCATTAACAAATTAACCTTTTGCAAATTGAAAAACACTAACAATTGTAGCAAGTAAGAATTGATTAAGACTTAAAACACTAGCTTTGAACACTAAATTTTGATAATTAAGACTTCAAACACTGATATCAGGATTATCGGTGCTATATCGGTCAAATATAAGTCCAATATCGGCCATAAATCGGTCAATATCGTCGATATTATCGGTTCCGATATTCTGATTTATATATCGCTAAGAGACCGATAACCGATATATCAGTGATATCGACTGTATATTCAACCACAAGACAGCACACACCTACCAACTACACTGCCAACAAAAACTCCTACGCTCTTATCAGCAAACATCATTGTCACCTACTAATCTACTATCAACTAATCCTAAAACCATCACTAATTTATCTGAAAAATAACAAGGCTAATCATGTTCGTAACATTAGTTAACGCTTCAATACTTATAATATACTACAATCAAGCTTAAGTACAGCCTATAACCTAATAATATTAATAGGAAGTTTAGAAACTTACTCTGTAATTGCTTGTCCATATACCTGATGAAAAATCATTAATTAGTAAAAACATTAACCAAAAAAAAATAAATAAAAAAAACAAACGAGACGAAACTTACTTTTTAAGATCTGGAGGTTGACCGGATCTGCTCATGATGAAACCCTAGAATAATTTGAGATGAGAGGCTGATGGAGAACGCGGTCAAAACCCTAATTTTATAATATCATACATACATACGGTTTTTTGCCTCTTTTCATTATCCTTTATTATGTTTTGGGGCCTTCTACAATATAATTCGAGTTGGGCCTGGATGTCCATAAATCGGGTTCTAGGTCCAAACCTATTCGGGTTGAGTTAAACATAGTATAGTCGCATACCAAACCGGTTAAGGTTGGAATTAGAGGGGGGCATAAAATCTGGTACCCGACCCAGTCCCTATCTGGTCAAAACCCGAAAAACTGATGACCGTCGTTTGAGTCAATCAAAAACCTAGTTAAACTATATAGATAGGATAAGTAAGGTATCGTATCCACCAGGAGTATGTGGTCAATGTATTAGTGTAACAGATTTCTAATTATGAAGTGACTGGGTTTTAGTGCTGATCACACAAGCAATCAAAGTGAATTTAGAGAATTAAGCAAACAAACAAGTAAACGAGTTTCAATCAATTAACAAAGCAAATCACACCTGGACTTCAAGTAGGTAACTTACAGTAATCTCATGCAACCTAACAGATTAATCATTAACGGTTAACTACAGAATGATCAACTAGACAAAACCTTAGGCAACAATAATTGCTTTACACACGACACTGGTTATCAAACAGTCCCTGCCAGTGTGACTCAGTTAAGGGCAATTATATGCTTTGTCGTATTCAACCTAATCAAACAACCCTATGATCAATTATTATAGCAACTGGTAACTAATTGTTCAGATCAATGTAAACCTAAATCGATTGAACACACAGAAATACTAAACATCAATAATCATAGATTAACCATAAACAGTTATACATAAATGTTCTTAGTCACATGAGAAACCTGAAATTGTTACAAACTTTACATCCCAGGTATGATTCGGAGAAGACTAACCGAGCATCGTCATCGATAGATCTTCAATTATGATGAGGAAGGCCATTAGGATTGATCAAGAGATGATTGGTAGCCCTGGAATTCACCCAAAATCGCCTAATATCTGCTGCTGATTAGGGTTCGGAAAATAGAAGATATAGGTTAAAATCCGTTTTTCACGTTTTTTAAGACCATCGCTTATCGCGATGGCCATAGACCCTACCCGTCGCGTACCGCAACCTAAGAAAACCTCATATTTGGATTCTTCTCATCGAGAAACCCAAAATTCATATATTATGGCTCCCGTAACTCATTTTCTAGCTCAAGATATGCTCGTTTTACTTCAAGGTCGCATTTTGTCAACCCATCTTGTTCAGTTTTAGCATTGGCTTATGATTTCTCATCCATACTCTTCCCGAATCCTTGTAACACTTCCCAAGACATCAAATCATGCTTCGGTCTTCCCGAGATATCATTCCATGCTCGTACAGGTCTCGCATTTAGCATCTTTAACGATCAATTACCTGAAAAACAAAAGCACGTATGAAGTACCAAAGTTCTAACAATATACTCAATAAAACTACATAATTAATACACTAATACATATACAAAATACCCGACCATAACATCCCCACACTTATCTTTTGCTTGCCTTTAAGCAAAACTCTAAAGTAAACATTAACCTCCATCATAGGTATGTGAATTATCGCCATTAATACTAGTAAGGTTTAAGGTCATACCCAGTTTCCCAGACTAACACTTTCTAGATTGACATCCCACAAATACGGTTAAGTGCTATAATTAAAACAATAGAGCCGTCCAGACGAGTGTACTTTGTTTCCGGTTAAATCATACATGTTCATACCCCTCACACTATCAACACTCCTCTCGGTTTAATATCTGGACTAGCAAAAGATGTGTCAATATATGTCTCTGCCCTCAAATACCAAATATGAGTCACAACTTAATAAGCTTGCAGGCTAGTCTTATCTCCACCCATTACCCACCAGTTGCATAAAGACTCGGACTAAGGTTTTGCTGGGGCATAGGTTGGGTGCAGAATAGGCATATTTAGCGACTAAGGTGGATGTAACCCAGTTTACAAATACACAAACAACTAATCAAAAAATAAACAGACTGCTAATTACATAACTGAATAAGAACTGACTTTCTTTTTGGCTTTTTGCTGATTTTTTTTAACTGATAAACAATACACTGAAGCAAATAATTATACAACTCTGACAAACACACATACACAACTCAACCGAGACATAAGTACATTGTGTACTATGCTCAACAACTGACTATATACAACTCGATAACGAACTGGATTTTATCACACATGGTTAAAGTATAATGAAGGCTAAGGCTGAAATGGTGTGTAATGTCTGGTTTAGCAAATAAACAGGAATGAGGTCTAAATGGGCTCCTAGGGGAATAATGTCGGGTAAGAAAATTTATTTAGTGGGGGGGAAAGTATACGCAAGGGATTTCTAAAGTCCTAATCTCCATACAGGTGGTGGTATTAAGATCTCTATAAGCATTGACAAGCAAGTTCTAACTCTGTAAAACATACTGGTTTCCCTCAATCAATGGTGTAAGACATGTTTTATATCTGTTATATAATATGTGTATTACGTATAGGGGGCCATCTCACAATATGTCTGGAATAATAGGCTGCCGATATGAAACATGTATACCCATCCCCTTGACTCGTTATCCCCGCCTAAACGACCCCATTTTCAACTTCTCTTTTTGAAAGAATTTGTGAGTAAGACTATCGAGAAGCTGAAAAACCAACCATGATCAGAAACCTATAACTTGGCATTAATGGCAATAATTAACAGTTAACTTTGGTTTCTGAACACTCTTCGAGGTACTATCGGGCTAAAATTTTTCAAATTTCCCCCATCCCCACACTTGAGGTTTACATTGTCCTCAATGTTAAAATAGATAAAACGATTAATAAACATTTGAGGGATGGGGTTGAAATTGACTTTTTGACTAATAAGCAATTTTAAAGTTCGGGGCTCAAATGTGGCGGTTCAACTAATAATTATACAATTACACTATTAACGTTTAAATTAATAAAAACAAAACAAATTATGAAACTGAAATCACCTGATATCAACGGGACTGGAGAAGGACTAGTCGGCTCGTGAACTCTCAAAAACACAACTCTCGTCTTATCCAATTACCAAAACTGACAATCGAACCTGCAAGATCTCGAGAAGTGTAGAAGCAAGCTTCTCACAAGTGTAAGACATAGGTCTTTTAAGAGTTATGAAAATGAATATTTATTAAAATAATTACCGAGCCAAATTAAGTCGTTTCATAAGAAATTCTGTTAAGTTAGTTAAAAACGTTAAAAGACCTAACTCACTTTCGTAGGAATCACGATTGTATTTAGCATATGCAACAAGCCCTGTAAACCCCCCGGTAGCCCGGGAGGACGAGTGGGGTCTCGTGAGGGTTTATAGTGAACTACACCCACAAAGTTCGGTTACAACATAATATACACGTACCTGGATTAACCACAGCAAAATGAACATGGAAGCACTCTGGGTCGCTTAACTGAAACCTCATTTTCTCGTGGAGCGGTATCCCTACACTTATCTTTTACTATGATGGTACGCTTGAAATACAATTAGTAATAAATAAAAAAAATGCAAACTAAAAATATACAAAATGTACAAATACCACCCTTTTGAAAATTTGATGACATTCAAGGTGGGCGTCTAGCCTGCCCCCGTGCAGCCTTCTCGTTACATGCACGCTCCTCAAGAGATTCCTCCCAACCTTTTGGAACGCCATGATCCTGCCATTTTTAATTTACGTCTGGCGGTTTCTTTACCTCTTTCTTTTTCGTCTTCTTTCCCTTTCTTGTAGTTGCTTCCTCACCATATCTAACTCCATGCAACATCTCATTCCATCCTTTCTCCTTCATGCTACTCCTTAGCTCATTCCTGTCAGTCACAAAACATTTCTCTTTTGTGTGATCCTTTCCTAAGGATTCACACTTGTCAACAACATGGTTAGTAGCATTTTCAAACAATGGTAACCGTTTATCACGATCCCCATACTTAATCTCCAATATCCCTATAGCACAATCAATTACCGCATGTGCTGTGGCAAGGAACGGCCTACCCAATATGACTTGCGGTTGTGTATTATTCTCACGTTTGGCATAGTCAAGTACAAGAAAGTCAACTGGGTAGAAAAATTCCTCCACCTGAACCATTACATTAGTCACCATGTCCCGTGGAAGTGTATGAGTTTGGTCCGCCAACACCACGGTGGTGTTTACCCTTTCTAATGGGCCAAATTCAACTTGATCATATAAACTACCACGCATGATACTAACACATGCTCCAAGATCTAGAAGTGCCCGATCAGTTTTAAATTTCCCAATTTGAATTGATAAAAGTGGCACTCGCGGGTCTTGGAGTTTACTTGAGGTGGTATTATTCTCCACCTCCTCATCTCTCATGTTGGTCGATTTACCATTTAAACATTTTTCACATGTGCAATTTTCACAAAAAGACATTTCATATGTTTTTGGTTCTGATTCATTTTGGAAAATTGATTCATTTTGACTGACACTTTCACCACTAAAATCTTCCACCACTCCCTCAAAAAACTGTGGTGGTGAATCAACTTCAACAACGAAAATTTCAAAATGAGGTAAAAGACTTACAGCGTTGATGTGCACATTGTTTCCCTTCTTGGAGCTTGAGCAGTAATGGTTCGGGTTGACTGTGGTGTCACTCGGGAGTTGGCTCGTGCTCTTCTGTAACTTTGCCACATCTGAAGCGAGCTGACCGATCTGCTTCATCATTGCCTCTGACGACTTATCTCGTAACTCGAACTGTTGCTTCGTTTCAACTTTATGATCAGTCATAACCTTCAGCAACGCATCCAACTTTGAGTGCACCGACTCATCCGAATTTCCCGAGGACCCCCTCTGCTGGTCCTGATTACCCGATGAATCTCCACCCCGGTTACTGTCTCTGTTATACCCCCGATTCTGATCATACGAACCTTGCTGCTGCTGATAACCGCCCTTGCGGTAATTACCCTGCGACATGTTTTGGCTCGATCCCTGAAAGTTCGGGTTCAACTGTGTAGACGCGTTCCCGTAATGAAAGTTCGGGTGATTCCTCAGGCCCGGGTGATAGGTGTTTGAATTCAACCCTTGACCATTGGAATCCCCGTAAGCATAATTAACTTCCTCGGGTTCATCCTCCTCGTCATCATAAAACTCGGGGCAATTTTCTGCCTTTTGCCCGAGCTTACCACAATCTTCACAAACCGGGAATTTCACTCCAACTTTCCCGACCTCTTTTTTCTTACTTTTTTTCAACTCAGCCAGTTCACGTTCCAACTCAGTAATTCTTTCAGACTCACTCGTAACTGACTTAACTGACCTTGATGAATTACCCCGTCTTCGTCTTTCAGCTGCTGCTTCAGATTTCAAATCTTCACACATAAACTCTAAAAAATCCCAATCATCTTCCTCAGGCTGATTCAGCAACAAACCATTACACGAGGCCTTAAGATGCTTTCGGTCCTCGTATGTCAACCCATCAACAAAACACTTTACCAGTTCCCACAGTTCGATTTAGTGATGTGGGCATTTCCTGATCATGTCTTTATACCTGGTAAAAGCTTCATTAAATAACTCACCAGAGAACTGTGAAAAGTTGCGAATGTCTGAACGGGCCTCGGTAGTCTTCGACTGTGAATAATACTCGTTTAGAAATACCTGCTGCATCTCGGCCCAATTTCTGATACTATGCATCGGCAGTGAATTAAACCAGAGTTTTGCTTTGTCTTTCAGGGAAAACTGGAATAATCGCAACCGGACTTCATCCTAATCGAACTTGCCATCACCAATAGACCCGCAAATAGAGATGTTCAACGAAACCGGTTCCTGGAACCGAACCGGTGGACCCGAATCAGACCCGAACCGGTTCCTACCCGTTTTTTGTAGGAACCGGACCCTATCTGATTCAACCCGATGATCCGTGACCGGTTCTTGCATTTCTGAGTGGGGGCGGGTAGGAACCGGAACCGAACCGGAACCGGTTCTGGAACCGAACCATCCGGGCGGGTTGAAAATCGTTTTTTTGGCCGTTTTTTGACCGTTGGGGTCAAAAATAGCCGTTTTTTGGCTCCCCCAAGCACCGGTTGGAACCGGTTACGGTACAGGAACCGGGTTAGGAACCGGTTAGAACCGGTTAGATAGGTTAGGGGTCCGAGGGTAGGAGAACCGGTTCGGTTCCCTAACCGGTTCGAGCCTGGAACCGGTTTAAAAGGGGGTTTTGAATATAGGAACCGGTTCCGGTTCCTAGTCCCAAACCGTTTTGAACATGCCTACCCGCAAATAGCCGAAAAATCGGTCAAGTGTGAATACGGGTCTTCCGAAGCCAACCTGTGGAAATGAGGAACGATGTTAATGTAAGATGGCCGGGACTTAAAAGTTTGCTGTCCCTGCACTCGTTCCTGTGGGACCAACGGGGATGCTCCGTCCGAGATAGCCGGTCTGAACCGACTATTAACACCGTGAACCGGAGCCATAAATTTCCTCCTAAGCCCCCCGGGGTTTCCCAAACTGCCCCGGTTAACCGGAATACCACGAACCCTCTCGGGCCGTTCCGCCCGATTCACCCTGTCTCGACCCCTTCCGTTTCTGTTAATTGGTTCAGCCTGTCTTCGATTAACCGGCTCTTCTACCTCTTCACCCCGATTACCATAACCCACATCTTCCTGCTCAAAACCTTTGTTCTCGGGCTCAACTGCCCGATTATTTCTAACCCATATGTCTACCTCATCATCGATCTCCAAACCTCCATTTCCATTATTATTTTCCCCTTCGTCTTCCTCTTATGTCGGAACACTCGGTTGAAAATCATCGATATTTATCCGAACTCGGCGGTTGTTGTTATTATTTGGAGCGGATGGTCCGGCTCGGTCAAAGTTGAGGTTTAGGTTTCGTATTGGGTTTTGGTTTCGGGTTCTGGAAGCATGAGCTGAGTGATTTTGGTCATTATGGTTATTGAAGTCTGGTAGGTCAGGTATGTTGGTTGGGTGAAACGTGTTAGTTTGTGGGAGTGAGTCTTGGTTTTAGTCATTGTTCTGGTTCTGGTTCTGGTTCTGGTCTGCCATTTCTGAATTTATGTTTTGTACTCGGTTATGCCGAGCTAACCTCTCTATTTCGGGCTCGTAAATTAACGGAGACTGTCGGCCCGAATGGCGGGTGTGCATAAACCTGTAATCTGCACAACTAACACAACCCGCGTAAAATACAGAAAAAATATAATTTAAACTAAAAATTGAAAACAAAATTAAAACTAAAATTAAAAGTAAAATAAACACAAAAATCAAATAACACGAAAAACACTAAGCGCACTAACTCCTCGGCAACGGCGCCATTTTGATAACCGTCGTTTGAATCAATAAAAGACCTAGTTAAACTATATAGATAGGATAAGTATGGTATCGTATCCACCAGGAGTATGTGGTCAATATATTCGTGTAACAGATTTCTAATTATGAAGTGACTGGATTTTAGTGCTAATCACACAAGCAATTAAAGTGAATTTAGAGAATTAAGCAAACAAACAAGTAAACGAGTTTTAATCAATTAACACCCGGGACTTCAAGTAAGTAACTTACAGTAATCTCATGCAACCTAACAGATTAATCATTAACGGTTAACTACAGACTGATCAACTAGACAAAACCTTAGGCAACAATAATTGCTTTACACACGACACTGGTTATCAAACGGTCCCTGCCAGTGTGACTCGGTTAAGGGCAATTATATGCTTTGTCGTATTCAACCTAATCAAACAACCCTATGATAAATTATTATAGCAACTGGTAACTAATTGTTCAGATTAATGTAAACCTAAATCGATTGAACACACAGAAATACTAAACATCAATAATCATAGATTAACCATAAACAGTTATACATAAATGTTCTTAGTCACATGAGGAACCTGAAATTGTTACAAACTTTACATCCCAGGTATGATTCGGAGAAGACTAACCGAGCATCGTCATCGATAGATCTTCAATTATGATGAGGAAGGCCATTAGGATTGATCAAGAGATGATTGGTAGCCCTGGAATTCACCCAAAATCGCCTAATAGCTGCTGCTGATTAGGGTTCGGAAAATAGAAGATATAGGTCAAAATCCGTTTTTTCACGTTTTTTAAGACTATAGCGTATTGCGATGGCCATAGACCCTACCCTTGCGTACCGCGACCTAAGAAAACCTCATATTTGGATTCCTCTCGTCGAGAAACCAAAAATTCATATATTATGGCTCCCGTAACTCGTTTTCTAGCTCAGGATAAGCTCGTTTTACTTCAAGGTCGCATTTTGTCAACCCATCTTGTTCAGTTTTAGCATTGGCTTATGATTTCTCATCCATACTCTTTTCGAATCCTTGTAACACTTCCCAAGACATCAAATCATGCTTCGGTCTTCCCGAGATATCATTCTATGCTCGTACAAGTCTCACATTTAGCATCTTTAACGATCAATTACCTGAAATACAAAAGCACGTATGAAGTACCAAAGTTCTAACAATATACTCAATAAAACTACATAATTAATACACTAATATATATACAAAATACCCGACCATCAAAAACTCCGATAGACATGGTCAAAAACCTGATCAAACATGAAACTTGTTTCTACCAGACTTGGTTCTTGATATCTGTTGACCTGGAACCGGTTTCTACAGAGTTTTGGCTCCTGAAAAAACCCGATTTGCACATCCCTTGTTGGAATCATTTTTAGGAATGGGGGGGGGCAAGTTTAGCCGGCTTGCAATCGGTTTAGTTTGAGTTTGACCGGTTTCAAAGTATACTGTTATAAATTTACCTCAATCCTATGATTAGGTTCGGGTTCAACCAAACAGGTTTCAAATCCGGTTTGGAAGGTTTAATTCCTACTCACACCCCCTATTAATTTGGCACCCTTCTTGAAAAGGAAGGTGTAGAGGTGCACAAATCAGGTTTTTCTAATACTCGGGTTCGAGTATGGAACCGGTTTCGGGTATGATTAGGTATTGGAAAATCGGGTAATGAGAGAAATCAGGTAGGGTTCGAGTAGGGTATTGAGGAGAAAAACTCAACCCTATGCACCCAGGTAGGGTATGATCGGATTCGGGTATTACTGGGTATTGGAACCGGGTATGTGTCCAGGTACGACCGGGTATGAATACCCGGTTTTGAATTTGTAATTTTTTTATTCATTTTAAATTTGTTTAAAATTTAATTTTGCTTTGTAATTTATAAAAATAATTAAACTACATTACAAAAACCATAAATTCACTTAAGCACAAATTATTTACTTAAAAATATGCATTTTAAAAATGTTTAAACATAAAAGTTGTGAAGTAAACAAAAAAATATACTATAAAAACTCATGTATTATTTCGGGTATTAGAAAATTGGTATCGGGTATCGAGTATAACCAGGCATGGGTATCGGGTATAACCGGTTCCAGGTATTTATCAGGTACGGTCTCGGGTACGGGTATTGAGCTCAAAAAGCATACCCTATCCATACCCTACGGGTAGGGTCGATTCCGGTTTCGAATATAAAATACCCGGGTATAAAAAAACCAGTTCCAGTTATTTTTTCGGGTCCGGTTCCGGATACGGGTTATTTTGCACCTATAGGAAGGTGTGTGAGCTGAATAGAGACAAATGGGCCTAACACAACACATTTGATACCAAGCCCATATATTAAGCCTAACTTACCACTCACACGCATGCCATCCTAGAGGTGAACAATTCAGGTTTTTCAAATACCCGGTTTCGGGTATTGAACCGGGTTCGGGTATGACCGGGTATTAAAAATCTGGTATTTGCAATAATCTGGCCGATTTCGGGTTCGCGTATTGTCTCTAATAACCATATCCTATGCATCGGGTTCGGGTCGTGTTGGTACATGATGTCAGTAGTTCAGTATATAGTGTCTGTAATCGAGTTAGTTGGATTTGTGTTTTGTATGTAAGCGAAGTTCTCACAAGTTCGCTTGTATAGGCGAACTTGTGGAACAAGCGAAGTTAGGAACAACTTCGCCTGAACATGCCAAGCGAAGTTGTCGTCTGATATATATGTATCGTATCGGCTAGGTTAGTAATTAAGGATTATTGATAGATCAAGTATTGTACGAGTTTACGAGTTTGTGTAATCAGTGATTGATATCACGTGTTTCCAGTTGCAATACAACGAGTCTTTGTTTATTGTAACGTGTGTTTGTTTGTGTGTAATCGTGTTCTTCGTCTTCTACACCATAAACGAGTCTAGGAGGATTCCGCACTCCTAGACCTCGTGCGGATCTCGTATCGATCAGCGACGCCCCGCGGGGACCTACACGTGGTATCAGAGCCTTAGGCTCTTATGCTATGGTTCGAGATCTGCGTTTTGGTGTTTCTGGCACGTTTCTGATGCGTTTTTGGCCGAACAGCCGCCGCAGGCGAAGTTATGGGGTTCAGGCGAAGTTGTCGCTTAAATTTTAGGGTTTAGGCGAAGTTATCAGTCAGGCGAAGTTATGGTCAGGCGAAGTTATGGACAGGCGAAGTTAAGGAGGGGCGAAGTTGACTTTTAGGCGAAGTTGACTTTAGGCGAAGTTAAAAAAAAAAATTTTAAAAATCTTTTTTTTAAAAAAAAAAAAATTTGTTTGGTGTTTTCGTCTGTATGGCCAGGTGTACACGATTATTGTGAGACCGAAGACGTTGTTCCATCAACGAGTGAAACTTGTTATCTCTTGGTCTTACGTGTGAACAAATACGTGTCAACTCTGGATTTGGAGTTGAGGTTGTGAATGGGATATTGATTGAAACTGGATATTGACACATATTTGGGTGTTTGTGGGCAATGAAATAGTTGTTGTTCGAGGTTGACTAACTGAAGAAAGTCAAATTGAACTGAAGGTTTTCGTCATTACTGGATTGCGGTCAGAGTATATTATTTATGTTATTTTCAAGGCGTTCGAGAATTGGATCCTGAAACGTGATGCTTATTTATTAAAGTGAAAATTCTGGAACAAGTTGGATTTAATCGAGAATTAAAGTGTTTATGTTCTTGATCGCTATCCCTGGTGATTGAAGATGCTTTGGATTAATTAATGGTCATGTGTGTTAGATTCTGTCAAGGTGGTTTTGTGATGAAATTGATCACTTGATGTTGAGTAGTTGAAGATTAAACCTTATCGTATGCCGACGTGTTGGTGAAGTTGTGGAGGGAGCCCAACTTCACGTGTTGTGAAGTCAGAAGGACTCATGTGATTGGTTGAGATGATCAATTAGGCACGGGGATGCATGCATTTCAAAGACCTCAATCTATATAGTCGGAGAAGCTTACACTGAAGGGGAGATCTGATATGGAAGATGCTGGGTGATTGGTAGATTTGTGAAGCTACAAGACAGTTTCAGACACGGCTGGTTGAAGAGCAAACAGAAGATCATCAGTTAAGAGGGAGTCTGTTGGTGCATGTTTTGTAACAGATGATCTTTTGTGTTTGTTAGAATTGAGAGCAACGGTCAAAGGGGAGTCTGTTGGTGCATTTTGTGACCGTCGATATGCAATTCTGTTCAGCGGAATCGAAGTACAAAGTTAGAACAACTTCGCCATAGGCGAAGTTGTAACAACTTCTGCCATAGGCGAAGTTAGAACAACTTCGCCTTAGGCGAAGTTGTTAGGCCCAAGCCCGCGAAGTTGTGTATCTTTATATAGGTGTGTCTTGTTTAGGTTTGGTAATCCAGAAAGTCAGAGTGTTTTGTGATCAGTTTATTTGTCTAGAGAGAAACCGAGAGGGAGAGTCGTGTGGGACGGCCCGAGGTAGAGCTCACCTCGGGTCGGTCGTGTCTTTGTTTTCGTGTTTGGTATGTGACGAGTTATGATTATGATATAAAAGATCTGCAGATGTGTTTATCCCATTCGTGTGTTTGTATGTGTGTAATCGTGTTCTTCGTCTTCTACACCATAAACGAGTCTAGGAGACCTCGTGCGGATCTCGTATCGATCAGCGACGCCCCGCGGGGACTTACAGGTGGTATCAGAGCTGAACATGGATCTGTGTGACAGTCACGTAATTAGTATGATTCCTGTTCGGATCTTTTCTAAAACATGGTAGTCCCTGTTGAGACTGAAATTTGATCCCGTGTACTTTATTTCTAAGTTTTATTCTACTTATGTAGTTGTATGATTTTATACCTGGTTACTTGGTCTTGATCGTATCATTTAACGCTTTAAAGGATGTTTTAAAACTTAATTGCAAATTGTTCAAATTATGGGGTTTGTTTTGTAAAATTTAATATCGGCGAAGTTATCCATAACTTCGCCTATTGCATGCGAAGTTATCCATAACTTCGCCTGTATAACTTTGCCCCTATATAAAGGATTTTTATTGGTCAAACTGTTCATTATTTTCAAACCAGGCGAACTTATCTTCCTGAAACCCTAAGCGAAGTTATATACCGACTCAATCCGTGTTATTTTTTTCTCGATTCGAATCCGATTTAAAGGTGTGTAGGTTGTAGTATCTTATAATCACTGTCATTGAGTTTAATCAAAGGTCGTTACGACCCGATTCGCGACCTCGTTCTTTCGAAACCTTAACACCCGATTTTCAAACTTATTGTCACGTGGTCGTAATCATATTAATCGTCTAAATCGTGTCAAATCTTGTGTTTAACTGACCACAATCTCCAAATTCACCAACTACACGTCGATTGAACATACTAAACTGTTGCCGATTCATATTCGGCGAAGTTACAGTTTAGGCAAAGTTATCCGTAACTTCGCCTGAGGTTTAACTTCGCCTGATAATTAATTATTTAACAGTTTATGAGGCGATGTTGTGGTTAGGCGAAGTTATCATTAACTTCGCCTGGCCCTTTTATTTTTAATTAACTGTTAACAGGCGAAGTTCAAGTTGAGGCGAAGTTGGGAACAACTTCGCCCCACCTCTAACTTCGCCTATACAGAATAAATCATAACTTCGCTCTTGGTAACAGGCGAACTTGTGATTTGCCTTGACGTTTATCTAACTTAGCCTGTTTGTTGCAGAAATGGCTGCTGTAGCTGGAGCAGGTGGTGCAGGTGGTGATGACGGAGGAGACAACCAACGACAGTTTTTTCCGGGCCATAACATGTACATAACATTAGACCCGGATGCGAGCGGTGTTGATGATTTCCGCGAGATCATCACATTTCTTCTCCGCTCGCGTATATTCCACGCGATTACCACAACACTGCCGATATCCTTGCCAAACATTGAGGATTTTTGGCAGACAGTGGAATATGACTGTCGAGTCGAGCCCCCGGTTATGCGAGCAACGGTCAACAATCAGATTGTTCAGTTCTCGTCTGAACAGATCCGGGCGGCTTTGCGGTTCGAAGATGAAACAAGAGACGATCAGACAGACTTTGTAGCTCCATTCCGAAATGGTGCGTTTCTGAGGATGGGATATTCTGGTCCCTTGGGGGATACTCAGAGACGCAAGGGGTTCTTGCTAGACCAGTGGCGCTTTCTCATGCACGTGATGATCGTGTGTATGTCAGGGAGAAAGGCTGGTACTGATGGGATGGGCGCGACCATGTAGTCGGCGATGACTGCTCTGACTTACAATAAACGTTACAGCTTTAGTCAGATGGTATTCTATGAGATTGATCGTCAGAGAAGAGCGGTGGCGCGTGAGAGATTTCTCATGTATCCAAGATTCCTCCAAATGATCTTGAATCATGTTGCTCCCACGTTACCTCAGCGTCGCCCGATTCGTTACGTGGAAAGTGTAAGCAAAAGGATTTTCGCCCAGTGCAGATCTTCCAGTGCGAGGAGTAAACCTGAGCTCCGTTCTCGACATACTCCATTATTCGGGTACTTGATCAACCCGGAGTATGTTCCAGCTCGTGGGGACGAGTTTCGGGATCCTCAACCACAACAGGCTGGAGCACCTCAAGCTATACCTACTGCTCCTGTTGTGTCACCGGAGGAGAATGTAGACCTTGATGCTGCGTTTTGCGATCAAGGATTCTTTGATATGGAGAGGGTTGACCCTGAGGAAAATGTGCAAGTCTCAGTTGAAAGGGTTTCGAGTGTGAATGTGACTAGGGCAGCTACAACGGTGGCTGATTCTGATTCTGATGATGATGTGGCTGAAGCGAGACGAATTTTGGTAACTCAAGAACGAATTCATGGGAAAAGGAAGAGAACCGATGATGACAGCGAGTCAGATTATGAGGAAGAAGTACATCAGTTGGTTCGCAGATCAAGAAGGGAACGGACAGGTGCAGGTTCAGGAGCTGGTGAGAGCTCAAGGGTGGTTCGTTTCACTCCACCCGCACTGTCCGGTATGACTATTGTACCTTCATCGTTGCCAGTTACAAGGCCAAGCGCCACGGATGTTCCCGTGGTGGCTACCTCATCTTCATTTGGCCTCCCACCCACTACATTCCACCTATCGACTCCGGAGATTGTATCCTTGCCACCTCCAACTCTTACTCCAACGGAGGTCGTGGCAAGATTTATTGAGTCAACAGTGGTGGCCACTGCAGGGTTGTCGGTGACGATACCACCTGCGGTTACGTTTACACCTACTTCTGAGGTCCCGGTTACATTGGAAATCCCTCCTCAGTACATTCAAGACATATCACATCTGAGGTTTGATTTCGATGCAACCTTATCCGACACTGAACGAATAGCAGCACTTGAACGGGTCGTGGCAGAACAATCAAGGGTGAATCTTATCCAGACCCATGCTATTCAGCGCCTCGTTGCAGAGAATCAGATACAGTCGTCCCTGCTGATAGAACATGGCAAAATCATTGATGCTTTGAAGGAGTTCTTGGCATCTCAGGGGGAGACGAGCTGTAAAGGCGATGAGCTGAGGACTAAGAAGCGAAATGATCGAGACGATGATCCCAATGCATCGAAAGGTGCAGGTGGAGAGTTGCCAAGAACTGAACAAGCTCTTGGGACTTCCACATCTCAGGGGGAGTCAACAAGTGCAGCGGGCGATACAGGTGATGAGGTGGTGGTCGTGGATGTTGAGGAGATGGATGATGAGTTTATAGGTGATGATGATGTATTACCAGTTGAAGAGATAGAGAAGATTGGTGCAGTGATTGTTATTGATAATGATATTGAAGAGGGAGAGATAGTAGAGGATTTTATGGAGCATGAGATTCCGGATGTTGATAAGGCAGATATGAGTAAAGATATGGGAAGTGATGAGACGGAATGGGAAGAGCAGCCAAGATGGAAAGAAGGCTATGCTCAATGGTTTGTAAAAACGAAGAAACCGGCGGTCCCTACTATGTTCAAGAAAAGTTACAACATTAGAGGTTATGCTGAATCGAGAAAGGGGATTATATGCTGGATATATGATGAGCAGTTGAGGCTCTTTGTGATTAAAAGGTATGATGGTGTTCAGTATTTCAAAAGGCTGTTGAGATCGTTGAATACGTTACCTGAGTGCGAAGTGAAGGACTTAGCCAGATTGGGGTTGATAAACAGAAGTGATGATAACATGGCTAGAGTCATTGGGAAGATTGTTTGGAAGGAAAGTATAAAAGAGAAGAAGTTCGAGCTGTTGAAACCACAAAAGGGAAAACTTATTGAAGACAAAGATAGAGGAATGAGAGCAGATGACAAGCCTTGGATGATCATGAAGTATAAGCCAATCCGGTGTTTAAAAGAAGTGCCGATGAAACAAATGCCCAAGGATGTGCTGAAAGATCTGAAGTGGTGGTATGTAGATTGTGAAACAGTTGAACCAGTAATGGAGGACGACGATGGACAAAAGCTGCTGAGAGTATATGATCCGATGCATCTAGTGAACTTGTCTCAAGCTGATCTGCAGGTGCTGAATGAGAAGAAGATATTTTATATTCCTGCTTGGAAAGACGAAGCGAAGAAATATCAAAGAGTTGTTTCGGTATGTGTACGAGAAGGAGTTCATGCTTGAAGACGAAAGATCCAAGATTGTTCAAGATTACAAGACACGTGTTTGAAGATAAAGATATGAAGCTACTGCCAAGGGGGAGTCTGTTGGTACATGATGTCAGTAGTTCAGTATATAGTGTCTGTAATCGAGTTAGTTGGATTTGTGTTTTGTATGTAAGCGAAGTTCTCACAAGTTCGCTTGTATAGGCGAACTTGTGGAACAAGCGAAGTTAGGAACAACTTCGCCTGAACATGCCAAGCGAAGTTGTCGTCTGATATATATGTATCGTATCGGCTAGGTTAGTAATTAAGGATTATTGATAGATCAAGTATTGTACGAGTTTACGAGTTTGTGTAATCAGTGATTGATATCACGTGTTTCCAGTTGCAATACAACGAGTCTTTGTTTATTGTAACGTGTGTTTGTTCGTGTGTTTGTTTGTGTGTAATCGTGTTCTTCGTCTTCTACACCATAAACGAGTCTAGGAGGATTCCGCACTCCTAGACCTCGTGCGGATCTCGTATCGATCAGCGACGCCCCGCGGGGACCTACAGGTCGGGTATTCCTGAAACCTGGTATTTGAATACCCTATTTTCGGGTATTGAAAAAACCCTATTTTTGGGTTTTTTTCAGCTTTTTTCTGTTTTTTTTTTTTGTATATATTGGATTTTTTTACGGGGTTGCACTTTTTAGGGGTATTTTTCGGGTATTTTCCCGGTAATTTAGGGTATAGACCGGGTATTTGTAAAACCTGGTTTCGGGTATTGGAAAAACCCGGTTCTGGTTTTCGGGTATTATCGAGTATAAATCGGGTCCGGTTCCGGCTACGGGTTTTTGTATTGAAATGCATACCATATTCGTACCTTATGGGTAGGGTCGGTTACATGTTCGGGTATAAGAAAACCGGTTCCGGGTATTTATTCAGGACAGGTTCCGGGTTCGGGTTTTTTTTTGTGCATCTCTATGCCATCCATCATCCATTTTGATCTTTAACCAAGTGTTAGCCTAACCCCTCGATTCCTGATAACTGATATTGACGTGTTCTCAAACTTTTTTAGAAACTCATCATGAACTTCATCTGACAATTAACAACCGCTACTATGTGATACTTATATAATAACCTTACTAAATAATTCCATTAACTTTATAAAAAGTTTAATCCTTAAAGAGTCAAACCCACATAAAAACTATTAATCAATCATCACCACTTGTATAATGATAATTCATTTTAATAGCATACATTTATAGTTAATTGCTTATTCTTTCCAACCAACCAGGATAAACTCCATCCTTAGCTTTTTATTCACTAATAAAAAGCACTTAGTATTGCTACACGAATACATCTATTATAATTATAGGGTAAAGTTAAAATACAAAGGGATTAAAAAATGAGAAGGATGAGAAGGAATAGGATTATGACACATGACAATCTTCCCATCAACCTGATTTTAGGAAGGAAGGGTATTTTTGGAACTTTATTGGTTTATTTTCTAAACTCAGATCGTTATATCACAGGGTACCCATATATCGTAATCGACCATATAAGAATCGATCAACAAATCTAAACAAATTATACATCTTAATCGGTGAAATCAAATCGAAGATTACAAACTCAAGCTATGAACGATGAAGGATTTGGTGCGAATTCAGATACAAATTCTACCATGAACGATGATGGATCTGGTATGATTTTTTCTCTTCAATTGATTTTGATTCAGTTGATTGATTCAGTTTATTTCTCATCCGATTTTTTGATTCAAAGTGTATTGAATCGATTTAATGTTTTGCTTCAACTTAAATAGGAATCATCAAATCATCACCCGCAATAAAAGCAAAACACGTAATTGACACAATAACACAATGGCCTAACCGCACAAACGGCACAATAATCTCAACAAACACTCGAACACAAATAATCAAATATGACACAATAACACAACCACCTCTAAACAAACTCTCAACACAAATAATCAAATATGACACAATAACACAACAGCCTCTCAACAAACACTCAACACAAATAATCTAATATAACACAATAACACAACAGCCTGTCAACAAACACTCAACACACATAATCTAATATGACACAATAACACAACAGCCTCTCAACAAAACACTCGAACACAAATAATCAAATATGACACAATAACACAACAGCCTCTCAATAAAACTCTCAACACATAATCTAATATGACACAATAACACAACAGCCTCTCAACAAACTCTCAAGTATTGTGCCTTTTTGTAACATCATTGTGTCTTACTGATAAAATAGTTTCTGCTAGCATTGTGCTATATTTTATATTGAAATTTGTGTATACTTAACAGACTTTTATTGATTTAGATGTTGGAGTTTACAATGAACTTGGTGAAGAACGTGTATCCCCGAGGTCTGGAAAAATATATTACAAACCTGTTGTGAGTCAATCACTTAAACCTGTTAAAGGTATGGTGTTTGATTCTGTTGAGCTTGCCTATGGTTTTTATGTTAACTATGCTCATGCTAGTGGTTTTAGTGTTAGAAAGAATAGTGCATACACTAATCATGGTGTTCTGAAGTTGAAGTATTATGTTTGTTCTAAGGAAGGGTTTAAAAGTGGAAGTGTGTATAGTACATTAGATGATGCAAATAATGGTAAAAGAAAGCGTAGGAAACCATCGAAGAGAACCGGATGCGGTGCGCATATTAAGTTTAGGTTGAATGATAACAACAAGTATGAGGTTAAAGATTTTGAAGAAGAGCATAACCACAGTTTCGTGCATAAAGATGATATTCAGTTTTTAACATCTGCGAGAAGGGTAGATTACGTAAAAGAAAGTGCTATTCAGGCGTTGTCTCAAGTAAATCTAGGGCCTGTTAGAGTGTTTAATATTTTGAAGAGTTTGTATGGTGGTTATGAGCAGGTAGGTGCAACAAAGAATGACTTTAAGAATTTTAAGACGCGTCAAAGCGAATACATTAGTGAATACGATGCAGATATGGTAATTAAACGTCGTGAGAAGAAAAAGACGCATTGTCCCAATTTTTCATTTGATTACACTATTAAAGAAGACGGGACTTTAGGTGGTTTGTTCTGGGCTGATGAGAATTCGAAGAAAAGTTACTTGGTTTTTGGTGATGTTGTAGGGTTTGATGCGACCTATCGATCAAACAAGTAAGACTCAAAATTTCATTGTGTCTTTCTTCATTCATTGTGTCATTTTTTTTGTTTTTAACTTTTTGATTTTGTTTTCTAGGTATGATATGGTGTTTGTCCCTTTCACTGGTATAGATAACCACAATAGGAATATTACACTTGGTGCTACGCTTCTTGGATCTGAAACTGCTGACACATACAGGTGGTTATTGAGGGCATATGCTAATGCTTTTGGTTCTGCACCTAAAGTAGTTGTTACTGACCAAGATGCTGCTATGAAGAGGGCTATTCAGGATGTTTTTCCAAATAGCCGACATAGATTATGTATGTGGCATATGTGGGAGAAAGTGACTAGTAAGGTATTGTGTCATATTTATGCATTACTCTGTTTCTGTATTGTGTCATATGTATGCATTACTCTGTTTCTGTATTGTGTCATATTTATGCATTACTCTGTTTATGTATTGTGTCATATTTATGCATTGTGTCATATTTATGCATTACTCTGTTTCTGTATTGTGTCATATTTATGCAATACTCTGTTTCTGTATTGTGTCATGTTTATGCATTGTGTCATATTTATGCATTACTCTGTTTCTGTATTGTGTCATATTTATGCATTACTCTGTTTCTGTATTGTGTCATGTTTATGCATTGTGTCATTTTTTTACTGTTTTTTTTTCTTTTGTAGGTTGGGCCAGCGACGCCTAATGTTGCTGAGTTCAAAGAAAAATTAGCTCAGATTGTATGGACAGATTCTATTACAACGGATGAGTTTGAAGAGAAATGGACCTCAATGCTTTCTGAATATGGCTTAAGTGATCATGAGTGGTTGGATGATCTTTATAAGATTAGAAAAGACTGGATACCTACGTATTATCTACAAGAGAATTTTTCTGGACTTATGCGTACCATATCAAGATCAGAAAGTGAGAACCATTTTTTAACCAATTTTGTAATCCAAGGTCAACATTAGTTGAGTTTTTTAGTCACTTTGAAGCGGCAGTTGAATCTTAATGGTATGAACATAGAGGAAATGATCACCACTCTCGATACACCATTCCTGGATTTATGAATCCGACGTTCGTTCTTGAGAGTCAAGCTGCAAAAATTTTTACACGGACGATTTTTTTTTATCAACAACTGGAGATAGAGGATGGTATTCATAGTTGTGCTTCTGTTGCTAGACAAACAATTGGTGATTTTTTGAAGTTTGAAATTGAGGATTTGAAGCAGCCATGCTCTACATTTTTTGAGGTTTCAGTTCCTGTTTCTTTTTATTTTTTTTTTCTTATATTTGCTTTTCATTATGTAATATTAATGTTATTCATTGTGTCATTATATTAATGTTATTCATTGCATCATTGTGTATTTCTGTTAATCCTTTTTGTTTGTGTTCTTTTTGTGTAGGTTATGTATCGAGGTGCAGATCAAACAATATCATGTAGCCGCAGAAGATTTGAATTGTTCGGATTACTATGCAGACATATTTTTTATGTTCTTAGAATTAGTTTCATAACAGAATTCCCGAAGAAGTATATTGTTAGGCGATGGAGAAAGGAAGCTATTTCAAATACGTCACTTTCTTCTTTTAGGCCCGAAGAGTTTGGGGAAAATCGTGCAGATGTTGAAGCTGTTCTTCGTCAACTTAGGTTTGCTCACGAGTATAATATAAATAAATTGGTTAGTAACAAAGAACAATTGTGTCTTTATAAAGATTATGTCAAAGATTACATGTCTAAGGCTGATGAGGCTCAAGTTGTTGCCCCACCCCCTAGCAGAAGAGATAGATTTGCAGAAATGACTGGAATGAGAGAACCATGTAGTGTTATAATTAGAAATCCTGTTAGAACAAGAACAAAAGGTTGTGGGAGTCATAAACGTTTCAAGTTAGCTCGTGAGATAGCAATTAGTAAAGCTGGGGACAAACAAAGGGGACGTGGTTTCTACAAAGGTGTTGGTCACAATATACGCACTTGCAAGTTATACTTACAAAGCATTAAAGAGAAAGAAGCAACAACCAATTCAGGAGTTTCTTGTTTGCAAGATTCAGAGTCTCAATAAATCTTTACTTTAGTTTATTGTTTAATAATGGTCATTGTATCTAATTCTCATTGTGTCATACTGGATTTTTTGTGTCTGGATTGAGTGGCTTACTTTTAGCTTTTATTATTGTGTCATATATTATATATTGTGTTATAATGATCATTGTGTCATACTGGAATGTTTTTGGTTTAAATGTTAAGCATTAGAGAAAGAAGCAACAACCAGTTCAGAAGTTTTATTGTGTAATAATGGTTATTGTGTCAAATTCACATTGTGTCATATTTTATATGTTGTGTTATAATGGTCATTGTTTTTGGTCTAAATCTTTAAGCATTAAAGAGAAAGAAGCAAATTTTCATTGTGTCATATTTCTAGCTTTTATATTTCAGCTGTCATAAACCATTCAAACTAATCAGTTATAACATGGTCATTGTCATATTTTATACATTATGTAATAATGGTCATTGTGTCAAATTCTCATTGTGTCATATTTCTAGCTTTTATACTTCAGCTTTTTAACATGGTCATATTTCAAGCTTTTATATTGTGTCATATATCTAGCTTTTATATTTCAGCTGTCATAAACCATTCAAACTAATCAATTTTAACATGGTCATTGTGTCATATTTTATACATTGTGTAATAATGGTCATTGTGTCAAATTCTCATTATGTCATATTTCTAGCTTTTATACTTCAGCTTTTTAACATGGTCATTGTGCCATAAACATAGTAATATTAAGATTGACAAATACGATCATACAATGCATGTTTCATATAACATTCAAGACGAACCAAAATACATTCAAGTTTAAAAAACAACACACATACCAACCATATATTCTGTCTTCAATCTACTTCTCTAGCCAACCTTTTGAGTATTCTCTTTTTCACCTTACTTTGGAGTTTTTTTCTGTCTGCTGCTGATTTTGCCATGTAAAGTTTAACCCTTTCTGTAACAAAGTTTTTGTTCTCATTTATGTCATGCAAAACAATCTTAGCGGCATACTTCTTGCGTAAATCAATGATTTGCGCCTCTTGCCTTTTGGTTTCCTCCTTCAAGAATCCACATGTCCAATTCTTCGCTTCCTCACCCTTATAAGTCTCCATATGCCTCATCAAAAAAATCCCACAATCAATGTAATTGGTTGAGGTTTTCCATGGCATTTGCAATTCTTCAATTTTTGCAGCTTTCATAAGGATTGCCTTCGGATGTGATATATGATCAAGGTAAGCTTCAAAAGCTTGTTTCTGAAAAAAAAACAAAAAATTAGTTTGTGTTTTCTGAAAACAAAAAGAAAATAGGCGTGAAATATGATCAATTTTGTATACTTACTGTTTTTTTTCGTAACCATTGTATTTCTCTTCAGAGCTTAAAGTTGATGCCATGTTGTCAATGAGAATAATCCTTATGTCTTTTAGGTTGAAGCATATGACATAAAAGAGGTGTGCCTGAATAATTGGTACAAATACAATATCAATGTCTTCAATAGTTTCCATTTTTTCTTTCTTTAAAAGTTCAGTCATTTTACTCCTGAACTGATCAGATCTGTTCCCCTCATCTGCATTAAAGTCAAACTATATACAATAGTATTAGATAAGGAAAAATATGTAAATATTACACAAAACATATACTATGACCCACAACGACACAATGACACAATGTACTTACAATCATTGGGACATTGCAAAACAGACAATGTACAGATTTCTTTCCCCTGGTCTTCTCTTCATCGTTTAAAATATGTGACCACACATTTATAACATCGGCATGTAATTCAACTCCTGGCATCAAACCTTCCAATTCAACTCTTGGCAATGATATAACATCTTTAATCAAGAATACAAAATCCCTGGAAAAAAAAACGGATAACAATTAATAAAGTAACTATACAAAGATCATTGTGTTAACTTTTGTAATAAAATTTAAAAGGTTTTGTACCAAATGTATTCGATCCCTGTAAATAAGTAGGATGAAACATTATTCTCAGATTGTGTCCTTTTGTCTGTCATTACAACTTGTCTTCGAGCGAAAGGAGAACACAGTGCTTCAGCTAAATTCCTAATTCTTGTAGGTCTTTTTTTGCCCTGTTCCTCATTCTGTTGAGGTTTTACACTTGAAATTGGTTCGGCAATAATAACATTTTTAACTTGTGTGATGTAGTCATTTGCTTCTATTTGAAGGATTGGTAAATTCTTTATTGTTTTATCAATATCAACAACTTGTTCAACACCTTCATCTAGTTAAAATATGACACTATCAAAATATGACATAGTAGATTATGACACAATATATGCGTGCATACCTTGACCCGATTATTTAACCACATCAACATTTTTCTTTTTCTCCGTTTCCACTTTCTCAACCGTATATAGTAAAAATATGACACAATCAAAATATAACACAGTAGATTATGTCAAAGATTATATGCGTACGTACCTTGACCCGATTGTTTAACCTCATCCACATTTTTCTTTTTCTCCGTTTCCAATTTCTCACCGTATCTAGTTAAAATATGACACTATCAAAATATGACACAACAGATTTTATGACACAATATATGCGTACGTACCTTGACCCGAT
This sequence comes from Bidens hawaiensis, assembly GCF_021521415.1. NCBI lineage: Eukaryota > Viridiplantae > Streptophyta > Magnoliopsida > Asterales > Asteraceae > Bidens > Bidens hawaiensis. Next base: position 247,249 of record NW_027493340.1, on the reverse strand, counting down.
TGTTTAACATCATCCACATTTTTTCTTTTTCTCCGTTTCCACTTTCTCAGCCGTGTCTTTCTTCTTTTTCCTTCCAGCTTCAATTTTTCCTTCATCTAGTTAAAATATGACACAATCAAAATATAACACAACAGATTATGACAGAATAGACTCTATGACACAATATATGCGTACGTACCTTGACCCGATTGTTTAACATCATCCACATTTTTCTTTTTCTCCGTTTCCACTTTCTCAACCGTGTCTTCCTTCTTTTTCCTTCCAGCTTCAATTTTTCCTTCATCTAGTTAAAATATGACACAATCAAAATATAACACAATAGATTATGACAGAATAGACTCTATGACACAATATATGCGTACGTACCTTGACCCGATTGTTTAACATCATCCACATTTTTCTTTTTCTCCGTTTCCACTTTCTCAATTGTGTCTTCCTTCTTTTTCCTTCCGGCTTCAATTTTTCCTTCATCTAGTTAAAATATGACACAATCAAAATATAACACAATAGATTATGACAGAATATACTTTATGACACAATATATGTGTACGTACCTTGACCCGATTGTTTAACATCATTCACATTTTTCTTTTCTCCGTTTCCACTTTCTCAACCGTGTCTTCCTTCTTTTTCCTTCCAGCTTCATTTTTTCCTTCATCTAGTTAAAATATGACACAATCAAAATATAACACAATAGATTATGACAGAATAGACTCCATGACACAATATATGCGTACGTACCTTGACCCGTTTGTTTAACCTCATCCGCTTTTTTATTTTTCTCCGTTTCCACTTTCTCAACCGTGTCTTCCTTCTTTTTCCTTCCAGCTTCAATTTTTCCTTCATCTAGTTAAAATATGACACAATCAAAATATAACACAATAGATTATGACAGAATAGACTCTATGACACAATATATGCGTACGTACCTTGACCCGATTGTTTAACCTCATCCACTTTTTTCTTTTTTTGCGTTTCCACTTTCTCAATCGTGTCTTCCTTCTTTTTCCTTCGAGCTTCAATACTCATCATGCCTTTAACAAGTTAAAATATGACACAATCAAAATATAACACAATAGATTATGACACAACAAACTTTATGACACAATATATGCGTATGTACCTTGACCCGTTTGTTTAACCTCGTCCACTTTTTTCTTTTTCTGTGTTTCCCCTTTCTCAACCATGTCTCCCTTCTTTTCTTTCCAGCTTCAATACTCATCATGCCTTTAACAAGTTAAAATATGACACAATCAAAATATAACACAATAGATTATGACACAACAGACTTTATGACACAATATATGTGTACGTACCTTGACCCAATTGTTTAACCTCATCCACATTTTTTTATGTGTTTCCCCTTCTTCAACAATGTGTGCTACAACCTTTTCTTTTGACCTGATATACATTTTTAATATCGACTTTGTTTTCTCAGTAGCCATGTCTTCAGTTTTTTTCTTTCCAGCTTCAAAACTCATGCTTTCTGAAATCCAGTTAATATATGACACAATCAGTATATTATGACACAATACACTTTTTATGACACAATACATATGTACCTTTAGACGATTTTTTGACCTCATCCACATGGTTCTTATTTTTTTCCCGCCCTTCTTCAAGTATGGGTTGTGCACCCTTTTCTTTTCCAGCTTCATTATTCATTGTGTTTTTTGTTGCTGCCACCTCTGATTCTGGAGTTGGTGGTGTTGGTTGAGATAAATGCAAGTCAAAACTTGGGGGCTCAAAAGAGTTAACGAGGTTTCTCTTTTTAATTAATGAAATGGCTTCTTGTTCCATCTGATCAATCTCTAACATTTGTGATCCACTAACTTCAAATGGTGTACTGTCTATGGCATTTCCATTTTTCACACCCACGTTAGCTTGCATACCTTCATCTTGGTCGCTTTTGTGAAACTTCTTTACCAAAAGTTCCCATTCATCTTTTTGTTGTCTGATCAGCGTACCTTGTGAAAAACGATTAATTCCCTTTTGTAACAAAAACCCAATTTTCTTCCCATGTTCATCAAATTGTTTGAGCTCTTTCTTTAACATATTAGCCAAAATCTGTAAAAACAAAGACAATTTTTTATTAATTACAAATTTAAACAAAAAGAAAATGTAAATATGATTAATTATCATACCTCCTCTGTCCCCAGGGATTCATCTTTACTAGACTTTGTTTCCATTGTGTTATATTTTCCAGACTCTGTTTCTATTGTGTTATATTTTCCAGACTCTGTTTCCATTGTGTCATCTTCATTGGACTCATCTTCATCTGTTTCCATTGTGTCATCTTCATCGGACTCATCTTCATCTGACTCTGTTTCTAATACAAATCGCATTTTGTACAATGATCTTAGTAGTAAATAAATCATGTTACACTATAGTGAATGAAACAAAATATAATAAGACATAGCAGGTTAAGTTAAATACCTCGAATATTAGTTGGGATATCATTTTGATTTTGTTTTTTAATAACTTTTAATGACTTTTTCGATTCTTCAACACTCTTCTTCATTGTGTCTTTCCCATTGTTTATAAGATGGTTTTCCTCAAACTCCACCAATGTAGTGTAGTCAATCTTTTCAAGTATTTTAGAATATTTAACCCATTTTTTCTTGGCGGAAAGTTTCTGTCGCTGATAGATATATATAATCAATTAACAATAAAAAAACAATAATCAGAATACTATATAACTTCCATGGTGTAATATATATTGATTATTTTACCGTGAGTAACAACATCGGGCCATTGTAAAATGCGTCAACATCACCGGTCCATCCTTTCCGTGTTTCTTTGAGACATTCTATAATGTAGTCACACCAATTCAAGCTTCTTGTGTTAGTGTTTTTCGTTACCGATGTCAAAAACCTTTGATTGACAGTATTGCTCATCATCGTCTCCCCCATTACAGTGAAAAACATAACCAAAAAGTTAAGCTTGAACATCCTTCCAGAGTCTTTTCTGTCCTTCATTTTATCACTGAAATAGCTTACAAATATCTTGCTCGATATGCTATCACCAAACTGACTCCTCCATTCTTTTACAACAGGATCCTTTTTGTTTGGTTTTCTCCATGTTTGTACCTTCACGCCACCATTTGGTATTCCAAAAACTTCATTGATCAACGTATTCGTTATATTGAAACGAAGTACTCCATCAAACACCGAGTTTGTTACTGGATCATAATTTTCAAGGAGCCAATAAGCAAAAGCAGTATGGACTCTATGTGTATTAATTGACAATGTTTCACCAAACCCCATCTCAATTACTGCATTTCTCTGGTTATTGTTCAAATTATCAATGAAATCAGTAAGGTTTGATGGCGAACACCTCATGTTTAACTTCTGATGTGTAAATGGGAAGTATTTTGGTTCTTGTTTCTGTTTTGGAACAACAGTCGCTACTAACTTCCTATTTTTGTTTTCCGGTTCTCTGTTACTTTGAACTTCTCCTTTCTTCTTGTTAACGCTTGTTGGTTCTTTCTCTTTGTGTGACTTTGTTATTTTTTGGTTACGGAAAACTTGAATAGGAATCATCAAATCATCACCCACAAGAAAAGCAAAACAGGTAATTGACACAATAACACAACAGCCTAACCGCACAAACGGCACAATAATCTCAACAAACTCTCAACACAAATAATCTAATATAACACAATAACACAACAGCCTGTCAACAAACACTAGCACAAATAATCAAATATAACACAATAACACAACAGCCTCTCAACAAACACTCTAACACACATAATCTAATATGACACAATAACACAACAGCATCTCAACAAATTCTCAACACAAATAATCTAATATAACACAATAGCCTCTCAACAAATACTCAACACAAATAATCAAATATGACACAATAACACAACAGCCTCTCAACAAACACTCTAACACACATAATCTAATATGACACAATAACACAACAGCCTCTCAACAAATTCTCAACATAAATAATCTAATATAACACAATAACACAATAGCCTCTCAACAAACACTCAACACAAATAATCAAATATGACACAATAACACAACAGCCTCTCAACAAACACTCTAACACACATAATCTAATATGACACAATAACACAACAACATCTCAACAAATTCTCAACACAAATAATCTAATATGACACAATAACACAACAGCCTCTCAAAAAACACTTTAACACACATAATCTAATATGACACAATAACACAACAGACTCTCAACAAACACTCGACACAAATGAAAATTAAAACCTAAAACGTACCGTCGTTTGAGGTTGCTTTTCGCTTCATCAGAACGTATTTGCTTGTTGCCTTTCTCTTTTTAGTATTAGTAGGTTGTTCTTCAAGTAACGAAATCTGTATTGTCGCCGCCGATGACAGTGGTTTAGTCAGAGGTATGATTGTCGCTGATGGAGATGTCGCCATTGATTCGAGATGGAGGTTATTTGATATTCAATTTATCAGAATGGAGATGCTAGGGTTTGTGTTTAAAGGAAAAGATGAAGAAAAATAGTGTAGAGAAGTGAAGAAGACGATGGGAGAAAACCGTTTGTATTCTTATTTGAGATGTAGGATAAAACCCTTGATTGTCTCTAATATTACAAAACTGCCACCGCCACTTTTTGAACCATTGATTTTGTTTGAGTTTTGATCCAATGGGTGATAATCCTTCTCACCCTTCTCATTTTTAACCCCTTTGTAGAATAACTTGACCCTATAATTATATTGATCTTAAGATATTACTCTTAAGGTTAAATGTGACTATTCTAGGGTCGATTCTTCCCCTCAATGTTGGACATCTCACTTTTCCATGCAACACATTCTTTTCAATCTGTACCCGCTTGCTTCACATAGGCTACACAAGCGATACACTGAACAACAATCCAATATCGACAAAAAAAGTGAAGCAACTACCGTTTCAAATATCATTGTCACACGTTATATCATAATTAACGAAAATCAGAAGTCAAAGCATAAAAGGTTGTTTGCAAAAAGTCACAAGGGTGCAATCATATCCTAAACATATGTTACTTATGTATTACGCAAGCCTTTAATGCACACGTTTAAAAATGTTTTAAATAAAATGTCATCCAAATTTAATAATAAAAAAAAGTTAATATAAATGTGAAACCCCATTAAAAATTTTAATTGTAATTTCTCATCCTAATAAAACAGCTTTATTTCTAGAAAAACCATCAAAAACTTAATTTTATTTAATTAAACATTTAAAAGATGCAATATATAGAGGACCGACTCATTCACCAAACAATTATTTTAAGGGAAGAAAACAAGCCCATGAATACTCAAAATTTCGTCGCGTCCAACTACATGTGTTTTAACCCATTATATATAATTAAAAATATATATATTTATTTATAAACAAAATAATGTTTTTATATTTTGATTCACACTAACAGCAAAATATACTAAAATATACATGCAATTTGACAGCCAGAAAAGTTGAAGTCTAAACATTATTTATTATCTATGCCATCTAAGTGACAAATACATCGTACCCAATCAATCATTAAACACATACTTGGTGACTCAAGTGTCAACCTTATTAACCTATAAATACCTTAAAAATCCATCATGGTCAGTAGATCATATTTCAATCCATGACATCAAAGTATTATCAAGTGTTTATCAGTCTAAACATGTTTCCAAAGCGGTTTTCTTCGATTAAGAAACTTGCCAAGAAAGTTACGCGTAGAAGAATATACTTCAATTGCGATAAGTTTTATGTTAAAGAGGAACGATTATTAAGATACCATGTTGAGGACCACGCGTCCTCCACCACCACCACCACCCCGAGAGGGTTTTTGGCGGTTTATGTAGGCGATGAAAGGCAACGGTTTGTGGTCCCCACGAGCTGCTTATCTCACCCATTGTTCAAGATTTTGTTAGCGAAGGCGGGTGAAGAGTTTGGGTATGAGCAAAAGAACGGGTTGGCGGTTCCTTGTAGCGTTGCGGCTTTTAAACAAGTTGTTACGGTGATGAAATGTTGTAGAGGCATGTTTGATTTCCAACATTTGGTACAAGAGTTTATTATTTAGAAGAGTGTTTTCTGTTTTCATTTTTATAGATTTAGAAACAAGTTTCATATCTTTAAAAGGTTCTACTATACTATACAAGATTGTTTTGTGTTAAAATTTTTGTTAATAAAATTATTTAATAGCAAATAGTAATTTGAATTAGTGTCATTGAGTTGGTGGGGTGGGGGTGGGGGCCGCGATGACTAGAGGGTGACGGTGAGGCACAGTCGCACAACGGTGGTGGGTGGTACTCGTTTATTTGGACCCGTTATATATTAGCAATTTTTATAACGGGTTCAAATAGCTCGTTATACAATTTAAAATAGATGCACATTGACCTATTACATAAGTAGATAGGGATGGCAATGGGTTGGGTTTGGGTTATTAAAGTCATCCCAAACCCGTCCCAAACCCGCCGGGTTTTAATCGGGTAATTGCCGTTGGGTTCGGGTTTTCCCATCGGGTTTCGGGTTTCCTATCTGGTTTTGATAAAATACCCGTCGGGTATACCCCGCTCAAAACCCAAAATATAACTAATCGATTACAAAGATGGTTACCATAAAGATAAAATATCTCAAATAATTAACATAACCAAGTTTCGACAAATAATTTATTTGGAATATAGTATATTTATAATATAATAATCTATATCGGGTATGCAATCGGGTAAATGGGTTTATGTTATCGGGTAATCAGGTCGGGTAATCGGATATATTCGAAATCCCAAACTTGTCCCAAACCTGCGAAAAATTTTAAAACTAATCCCAAGCCCGTCCCAAACCCTAATGGGTCGAGTATTACCCGTCCCATTTACGTCGGGTTTCTTTACCATCCCTAAGTAGATATGAATGGAGCCCGGTGTATTTGGTAATTGCACAATATCACATTGTCAGTTTGTCACACCAGGCCACAAAGGTGAGTTTCAAATTGGACTAAAACAAGGTTGGGCTAATGAGTTAGTTTATAACATGACTATAAAACATACATGGGCTACTAAATCTTTTTATTAGTTAACAATTTTGACCTTTAGTTTAATAAATATATGATCCGTCCAGCCCAATACTCTTTAGGCCCATTTATAGGCTACCTTTTCTTTAAATTCCACCCCCCCCCCCCCCCGCGGTCTCTTTTATCTTTAGGTTACCAAATATAACTTGTAGAGAACGTGTGAGACATTCAAAATAGACAAGAGGGTCTAACGACCTTTTTTTCGAACTATGATTTTATAAACAACACCACCAAAAATACCCCCCTAACAGGCCACCTCCACAACTCGGAGACCAGCAACTAACAAAAACAAACTATAAAAACGAAAAATTACACCAATTAGACCAATCTATAGATCCATACTTTGACTTATACTTACCAGGGAAAGCCAAGCACTTTTATATCCCCAATAATATCTTCCACTTTGACTTCTTTACCCTCAAACACCTTGTCATTTCTCGCTTTCCAGATTCTCCAACAAACAATAATAATAACCCCATGGAACACTTCTTTTTCTATATCTCCAAGCTTAATGGACTTGTGAAGCTTTAAAAGATCTCTAACCGTGAACCCGAAAATAGGAGGAACTTTACACCAACGGCTAATGTGCTCCCAAATAGTCGCCGCCACACCGCAGCCCATGGTTATATGATTTTCCGACTCCCCCTCGACCTCGCACAAAGCGCAAACATTGTCAGAGACACTAATATTTCTGTGTTCCAGCGCCCTCCGAGTAGGAATTCTGTTCATCGCCACTCTCCATGCATGAATATTGCATTTTGCCGGCACCCACTTACACCACTTCATAATATAATTATTACCATCGATTTTATTCATGTTGGTCATTCTTTTTACCGACCTGACCGAGAATTCCACTCCTTTGTCTCCTTACCAATCCCAAGCATCAGGCCCATCTCTCAATTGAGCAGTGGTCATGAGATTGAAGCATTTCTCCCATTCCTTCAACTCAAGGGTAGAAGAGGGATTCTTGATCCAACACCAGGTCCATTCAAAATTGTTACCTAACCTTCAAAACCTTTCATTCACTTTACAAAGTTTATTCTTTTCCAATTTATACAAATTAGGGCACTCTTCTTTTAGACTTGTGTTACCAGCCCAAATGTCTCTCTAAAAGCACATTTTTTTACCGTCTCCAATCTTGCCTTTTATCAAATCCATGAGAGTACTACCATCCCATTTTAATTTATTTATCACCTTCGCAATATTTAGCCACACACCCGAATTTCCTTTTTTTTCCGGGAACCACGTCCCGGTCCGTTAACTGATTGTGAATAACGTCCACAATCCTTTTCCAAAGACCATCTTCTCCTGTTTTATATCTCCAACCCCACTTCGCAAACAAAGCATTATTAGCATCCTTAAGCCTTGAGATACCTAAACCACCATTCTCTTTATGAATCACAACCCTTTCCCAAGCAACCTAATGATTTTTTTGCACATGACTAGAAACGCCCCATAAGAATCTTTTCATGATTTTTTCAAGATTCTCTATCACCTTACACGACACCTTAAAAAGCGATAAATAATACACTGGTAAGATTTCTAAGACGGACTAATACGAACCACCCTACTGACCAAAGTGTTGAAAGAGTTTAAGTGTCGGATTTGCCAGGTTGTGAGTACACGCAAACTGATAGGCACCATGTTCTTGTGTGTGATAAGGTGAGATGGAGAGTAGCAAGAGAGGATGTTGAAGTGGATGATGATGATGATGATGATGATGATGATGATGATGAAATTGAGCAGGAGAAAGAGGTAGGTGAGCCCGATTACATAGATGTGGGCGGTGGTAGTAGTTCCTAACACGGGGGTTGGGATTATTCGGAAGGTTATAATTCTTATGGTAGCAATTGGGCCCATGAGGGGTCCATGAATGAGGTGGTGGAGAGGCATAGGCCTTCCACGTATGAGAATTGGTCTGATGAGTCACGTTCACTATTCGATCATCAGACTTTTATGGGGGCCTACGCTGAACGGGCCGCAAAAGAGGCACAACCGATTGTAAATGTGGAACCGTGCCAATGCATATGGGCGGGAACATGAGATGAACATGAGGTATTTGGATGATCGTAATCGGAGGATGCATGATCAGTGGCACGCAGGTGAACCGGTCGTGTCGGATCCACAAATGGTAGATTACACGACTCTACCCCCGTATGATGGTTCGGTACGATATCCCGAACCACCACTTCATCATTCAATGTGGGTCAACCCGATGCATTCAATGGCACCACCACCACCACCAGAAGAAGTAAGTAGCGGCAGCGATGGGGCGTTTAACTTCGGCCAGTTCTCAGAGTTTATGACATCTATCTTCGGGCCGGCCCACCCGCCTTACAACTGATCAAGCCGCTTGATGCCAGGTGAACACTGTTATGTATATTATTGTATAGTTGTTATTTTGTTTGTGTGTCTTTTTGTGTTTTTGGGTGGATGGGTGGCGGATAAACTACTTTTGATTAAGTATTATGGGAATATGTTGGAATGAAGGTGGTGTTTAGCAAGTGGGTTGTTTTATTTTCCTCAAATTGTTTTTGTTCTTCCATCCTCAAAGCACAGACGTGTACCTGTTCAGAATCATCACAAATACAAGCTTCTACACAATCTTCATCATATTCATGAGGAATACAATGGTCCACCAAATCTACCATAAAACATTCTTCACCACTCAAAGAACTAGAAACGTTAGTAAAAACATTAAGGCGCATTTTACGATTACCAAACTCCATGGCAACGGCCCCAAAATTTGACGTGTGGTCGAAGACTCACTCAAAAATAAACCGATTACAACTATTAGATAGCGATAAGCGGGTATCGAACACAGGGAGTTTGTGGAAATTGTGTTACCAAGTAGTTTTGTTATTTATATAAATTAAAACTAAATGCAGAAAATAAACTCAAGTATTTGGTTGGTTGATGTGATTAACGAATATAACTAAAACAATTAAACGAGTTTTAAATCAATAAGAGAAACAATGCTCTCTCCCGATTTCAGGTTTTCAATATTGATAATGTTAATCTTTACTTTTGTGAAGAACTACATAAACATAATTCATGAAAGTGAGTTTGAAAGTGATCAAAGAGGACGAAGTACTTGGATTATAAAAAATGTAAGGTTATCACTCAATAATCAATATAGTATAGCTAACCCTAATTCTCTTCTACTAAATCTCGATTGCCTATGGCACCAAGAACGGATAGTCAAGAACACGAATTTATACCACACTAACAATTACAAAAAAATACACAATCACCATAGCACAATAATCATATGATCAAAATACTATCTCACCAATAACATAAACAATTAACAAATATTCGATTAGAAAACCTTACAATTCGGGAGAGAACATAAAGAGTACTAGCCACTAATAATTCGGTTCATCATAGCATAAATCAATGTATGTAGATGAATCTCCAATCCAATTCAATGATTACAATTACCCAAATAAAGTACTTGCACTCCCAAAATCGTCCAAGAGGTGTTTTGAATGAAGGATAGCTCAAAAGACAGCCAAAAAACGAATAATAAACTAAAAGAATTCAGCAATTACGACCCGCACCGTGGCCCACGGTTCACACCGTGGGTCACGGTAGAATTGTCTTCAGCTGGACCGTGGCCCACGGTCTCCACCGTGGGTCACGGTGGTGTTCACGGTGGGACAGAGTGCCACGGTACGGTGGCCTCTGTCCATTTGATCTTCTTTGGACCGTGGCCCACGGTCTGAACCGTGGGTCACGGTGGACACCGACCATGCACCCTCGCTTTCACTTATTTTTGACTTCTTTCGCATCTCCGGTTCCTTGGGTTTCTTCCTTATACGTATTAATAGCTCCGGAACCTCCTTTGTACCTACAATTCATCAATAATACCGTAGTCATCTAATTCCACCAAATAAACCAATACAAAACATGATAATTATGGCTTTAAATCAATTAAGGGTTGTCACATGGACCACCCGTCACCTACCTCCAATTGATAAAGAATGGGATCTCCATACCGCTAATCGTTTTTCAAAGATATCCATGATTCTATTCCAATTCTGAATCTAATTCATATTAGAACCCACAGGGATACCTAAATGAATGAAAGGCATCCACCCTAGTTTACACCCAATCACCCCAGCCATCTCACTGATCTCCATTAAATTAACTACTACCATACAAGTAAGATTTTTTGAGGTTGATCTTAAGCCCAGAACACAAGTGGAAGCATCTCAAAATTCGATTCACATTTTCCAGATTACCATTTGACCATTCTCATCCACGTAAAACAAATGAGAAACCACAGGATCCCTATTAGGGGTTTGCATCCCCTTCACAATACCTTCCTCTACCGCCTAACGACCTATTGATATGCTTGGTAACATTAATCAACAGATAATAAATAAATAAATAACCAGTTGTGTCAAGTGTGATACTCATACTAATGTAAGATCAAAAGTTTTTTCTTATTTCGCCCGGTAACAGTTGTATTGTAGTCAATGTTTTAAAAACCGTTAATTTACTTGTACCGAATTAAGCTAAAAAATTGTACAACCAGTTAAACCGAGTTATACCGGGAGGTTCAACCGGTTGAATAGTTTAGCTTATAATTTCCTATAAATTCAAATTCAACTTGAACTCCAAAAATAACTCAAAAATAAATGATTCCATAACAAAAAATAATCCAAAAATTAAATATATATTAAAAAAATAATACAAAAGCACTCAATTTAAAAAAAAAAATCCTAAAGTTTTCACGTTTGAATGTTACTTGTTGGGTTAAAAGTAATTTTGGAAAAATATGGGCTGCAATATAAAAAATTTCTCGTACTTAAAATCGGTTTGCCATAAAACCGGTATTTTAGAAAAAAAAACCCGCAGGTACGATGTCTTAGCAAACCAACCAAAAATACCAGGCTCAAAACACCGGCATGTTGTGCGAAATCCGGTTTAAACCGGTTTTTAAAACACTGATTGTAGTAATGGAATATAATAAATTAAGAGAAAAGATCCAATACAATAGTACCTTAACGTACAATAGGTACGCGAATCCCCTTTTTTCACGAAATCGATTCATGAAATCTAGGGGTGAGCAAAAAAAAACTATTCAGAACCGTCAGAACCGTGGAACCGGAACCGAACTGGTGTCTCGGAACCGCTAACCTGTGTTATATTACGGTTCTCGGTTCTTAGAATTTGCATTAAACGGTTCTATGTTCGGTTCCGGGTAAAACCGGCGGTTGACTTGGAACCGAAGAAACAGAATATTAAAAACGTTTGAACTAAATTTACCAATACCCACTTTTATAGAGTAACTTATTAACCCGCATCCATTCAATCATTATTTAATTCAAATCTTCTTTCTTTGCATTCAAGACCTAGCAATCATGAATAACTTTGTTTTAAGCCTTAAGGTAATTTAACATAAAATAATATGATCTTCCTTTAATATATCATTGTTAATGTTTTATTTAACTTCAACAATTAGGTTTTAATAAAAAATATAACGGATGTTCATGTTGTAATCTAAATTAATTTTATGGTGAAAGAAAACATACGATTATATAAACTTGTTTTGTAATTTGCAAAGTTTGCACAACATATTTGATAAATATACAACGGAAACGGTTCTGGCCAGAACCGATTAGCGAGAACCGACTTTACCGTTTCTGGAACCGAACTGGTTTACTATAAATGGTTCCGGTTCCGATTCTAATTTTTAGTCATTTTCTATTCCGGTTCGGTTCTCGCGGTTCTGAACCGTTGCACATGCCTAATGAAATCACATCCCAACATCTCGGATCGTCAATACATATCCAATTACTCATTGGTTCACCGAAAAAACAGTTTTAGATAGTTGATTGATCAATTTTTTACCCTTTTTCACGAAACCCGTTACAGAGCGTTTTCTGAGTGTTTTAGGTTTTTGGCTGAGCGTTTAATTTTGGTTGAGCGTTTTAGTATTTTTGCCTTTGTTTTTTTGTCTTTGAGCGTATCGCGTACCTATCGTACATTAAGGTATTATTGTACCGTATCTCGACCCAATAAGTTAAATATAGTAGCTTATCTAAGATACTCAATTTCAAATGTATTAAATTATTAGTTACTAATTTATACGCAATTTATTATATATTATCTTAATTTATCGTTTATAATTTCTAAATTTTCATTACTGACTATTTACTATTTCATTTATTAACCCTTTAACTATTTACTACTCCCTCCGTCCCATTATAAGTGTCATACTTTGACTTTTGCAACCTTGACCGTAAATATTTTTGTTCGTGTCATATAATACTTGATGAAAATTATATCAATGTAAAATACAATTAAAACCCAATCCATTCATATATTTTGCATCAATTATTATATAACTCAAACAAAAAATATTGTCGGTCAAAGTTAAACAAAAAAGACTTGAAAAATCAAACTATGACGCTTATAATGGAACGCAGAGAGTATTTCATATATTCACCCTTGTGTCATGCACCTGTTTCTAGCATTTCATATATTCACCCTTGTGTCATGCACCTGTTTCTAGCATGCTTATCAATATATTAATTTGAAACATTACATAGCTATTTAACATTCCAATATATGCTTCATATATTCAAGTATAGCATAGATCACTTCTACATTTCTTTTTAACAGTGAATATATATATATATATATATATATATATATTATATGGGAATATCTCATAGAATAGTAACCAACTTTCAAAAGTGTTCCAATTAGGTCATTCATGCATATTTTTCTCAAATCGGGTCACTAAATCTTCAAATCGAGTTTCACCAATTTTTTTGTTTGTTAAGAAAGAAATGGAGGATAAAATGTGGGGGTTGGAATTTGCAATATATGTAGTTATATTTGTAAAAAATTAAAAAACGTTAATTATATTAAAATTCAAAATAAAAAATAAAATTTACGTCGCCACTCAACGTCAACATAAAAAAAAGACAAAAAGATTTCTTATGGGAAACAAAAAATAAAAACGTTAAAAAAACATGTTAAAATATTTAATTTAATAAAATATGAAAGTTGAGTGACCTAATTGGAACACTTTTAAAAATTGATTACTATTCTATGAAATTGCCCCTATTTTATTATACAAAGTTTTATTTTTAAAACAACAAACTAAGTAACACCAAGTACTCTGTACATGAGTCTTATTGGCTAAAAGTAGCCCGAGCCAATTGAAAGACCATAGATTAATTTCTCTAAAAACTAAATATTACTTTTAATGGCGAATATTAAAATTATTGCCTTTTCAGAGATAGGTGAAGCATGAATGAAGAATAAGATCACGTATCATTTAAAAGAAATAAAATAATCAAAAGATTGATATGGCAATATGACATGATGATAAGCTGATATTTATAAATGTATATATTTTTTTTATTTTTTATATCACCAACAAAAATCGTCTAATATCTATTTCTAAAATCTATTTATTACTTGTTTTGCGAACTCGAATATACGTACACCAACTTAACGAGAATACCCTCTATATGCTATTAGATCAAGGGGCCATCAGATGTCGGACATTACGATTACAAGTTTATATTGTTTAAATTTGTATGTATTAGGAAAAAACCAATTTCGGTATTTCATGTTAAGTTTTAAGGGCGCGTTCGTTTCACGGAATAAAATGGAATTAGAATTTGATAGGATTTGGAATTTGTAGGAATTGGATTTTAAATCTGAACATTCCAATAGGAATTGAAATTGGGGTGAATTGAAATCCAAATACATTCTTAATGTGTTCGTTTGAAAAGTGACTAGGAATCAAGGAGTTTTATTTTATTATTTTTTTTGTAGCAATGATAACGACGAAAACATTTTAGTTTTTTTAGATTTTTTGTTTTTATTTATATTTTGCGTTATGATTTTTTTATTATTTTTTTGAATTTTTTATGAGTTTTCTATTAAGATAAAAAACCCCTCAAAATAATATTCAAAAATAATAATAAAAAACTAATAACTCAAAATATAAATTAAAAACAAAAAAAGTAAAAAAAAACTAAAATGTTTTATTCATTGTCCTCGTTTAAAAAAAACTCGAGATAAGATTCTAATGAATTTTCTTGAATTCTTCTACATTTTGGAAGATTTTGAAATCCCTGTATTTGAAGAAATTAAATTCTAATTTCAATTCCAATTCTTTGAACCGAACACGCCAAAATGGAATTAAGATTTTTATTCCAGCGAAACGAACACGCCATGTCATGGGATTTTAATTCCAGTTCATTGAATTCCCATGAATTCTGTGAAACAAACACGCCTAAGATTAATTAACAATACTTTTTCGTTACTTTTTCTAGCGCGTGGTTAACCTAAGCACGTGGTAACAAAATAATAAATAAGTTTATTATTTTTTTAATGATTAACCAATAAAGCCATGCTACTTGGGTAACCTAATGACAAAAAACGACCTTATACGACGCACATAGCCCAATATCACCATCTTCTATTCTGGGAAAACCTGCCACGCTCATTGTCATAAAACTACGGTTGGAATTAGATTCGAACTCGAGACCTTGCAGCCTTTAACCTAAATCTTCACTTTCCCTAATTGTCAGTGAGCTCAACCTCTTTTGCTGATAAATAGCTTTATGATGAATGACTTTCGCCTGGTTTTAAGATGTCAATAGCTATAAATATGGTTCTCACACTTTTGAAAAAACAATCATTTCAAAACTAAAATACAACAAAAATTGCAAGAACCATGTTATCACTTGAATATAGTATTTTGAACATCATATATAAGATGTTCACGAAAACGATTCAATTTCTCAATGCATATACATATACATACATATATATATATAGAAAAGAGTTTAAATAAAAAACAAGTGTTTTGTGAGAAGTGTGAGAAGAGCTTTATAATAAAACAAACCACCTAAATATGACACTATACACTGGAAATATGAAACAATACAACTATTTAGAAACTACCAATCTCAACCACTAGATCATAGATCCAAGGACCTAGATCTATTCTTATTCTTCTCACAAAAATATTGTTTTTTACATTATTCCTACCATAATATATATATATATATATAGGGAAATGATCAAGAGAGAACTCCATATTATGGAGAGAACTAGAGAACTCCAAACTAGAGGGGTTTAATTGTCAATTTGTTTCCCCAATACATCTCAAACGTATGTTCGGCTCCCCAAATCATTGTGTAATTATGAACCCTAATTACCAAGACAATACTTACAAATCGATACAACTCGATGATTGTAGAACCCTAAATTCCGAGTAAGTTGAAGATTGATTCCTTTTGTAACTCCATCTATACACTTATATGAAAAAGACGATGATTTTGTTCAGATACAGAACTTGATCATATAGTTGCAGGAGTTTAAATCGATGATTGTGAATGTTGAAATTAAGTAATTGAAGGTATGGGTTACATATTGAGAAGAATAATTTGAAAGACAAATTGAAGAAATTTGAAGTGAAGGTTAGTTTTTGTCTGCCCTGCTTATTATCTCACCAATAGTCTATTTTTTTTTCAAATTTCTTGCATAAGAAATTTTTTTTGCCTAATTAGTTCTGATCAATTTTAACTAATTAGCTGTTATTTTTTATATTTTATAATTCATAGTAGTATATTTGAATGTTGGTGCTAAACATGTAGAATATGAAAAAAAATTAATTTCAATTTTGTTGTTGGACATTTATTTATTAATGTTGGAGTTTTGTTTATTTAATTATGTGATCTGATATGGTAACACTCTATTAAAATATAAGAAAGTTGAAGAAATTTGAAGTGAAGGTTAACGTATTAGAATTAAAAATTGATTAATTACAACATATATTAGAGTTAAACGAGAAATTGATTATGGTTTTAAGGAAAAAGAGGTAAGGAGGAGCTTTGATCCAAACGCATATTGAGCGGTGATTGAAAGTATTATAGATGTGTAATATTTAGTAATACATGTGTGTAATACTAAAAAGAAATTTCGGATTTTTAGGAGAAAGAGGTAATACTAGATCTGATTCGCCAATTTGTTGTTGAAAACTGTAGTATCCATATTAGCTAGGAAATAAAACCGTCATTTTTTATATGCACTATAGTGTCTGATTAAATGGAGTATTGTGTGCTTTGTATCTTTAAGTTGTATCATGTTATTGATTTGATAAAATATTTTAATCGTAACAATATATTAACTTTATAGGCATTTTGAAACGTGTTGTTCAAGTTACAAGTTAACATGACAAACTTTTATGCGGGTCAGAGTTGAGTTGGGCCCGAAACACATTTTTTCCCACAACTGTGTTCATACTAAGTTTGATGTAGCAATACCACAATGTTAAAGGTTTGAAAACTATCTATTGTCGTCTATTTATATTTTTTATCTACTTTCTGTGACCACAGTTTATTTTTTCTATTACAGGGTGAGGAAATATGTGCCAAGCTACAAACACACATAGACGATCCATGGTACGCTAAAGCGCATTTTGTGGCTAATTAAAGGCTGATAAGTGATGATATTAGGAACTGGTTAACATTGTACTTTATATTATGCATAAAAATTGTGTCCATATGTTAACACAGGTGCCACAAACTACTAGTGTGATTAAAAAAAGTTTAGTTGAATTTGTTTGAGGATGTTTTATTTTTGTTGTATATCTATAAAATTTTAAATTCAAAGTTGGTTATAGTTGTGGTTAAGTAAAATATTTTACTATTTTTTTAATTCTGGGCGGTACTTTATTAAAGGCATGATTCCATTTATTTTCTTTTCATATTTTTGGTGATTTAGTTTGTGTTGTTTTAGAAGTTTTTTTGGTTGGCCTACACTCTATTTTTAAGCAGTTCCCAAAACCGCCCACATTACCAATCACTCTTTTGCAGAAACGTTTGTTTTAGTGGTCTTTGAATCGCCTAAAAGCATGAAAGTCACTGCTTAAATGTAGGTAAAGTACAGATTGCGCATATGTAGTACAAATAAATAAGCCTGTATTAGAGGTTACAATTTGAGCATAAACAAGCACCAACAATCAGTTACAAATATACATTTTGTAAAATGTAAGTAAGATATACAATGCACGTACGTAATACAAACAAATAAGCTTGAATTGAAGTTATGGTTTGAATATGATTAAGCACAAGTAAACAATTGAAACGGAGACAAATGAGACTGTTAGTTTATTAACTTATTAACACCTTTTTTCTAACATTGTGTTTTCTTTTTTCTTCGTACTTTCTTTGATGTCTGATCTTCATCGTACGGCTACAAATTAAAGCAAACAGTTAGTATTTAATTATACGTAAGAAAGGACTAATACATATATGCACTACACTAGCACTGCATATATGTAATGCAATAGTATTGCATATATGTAGTACACTTTTACTACAAATATGTTATACAATAGTAGTGCATATATGTAATACACTTAAGACAAACATGTAATAGTCTTTTGAAAAATATACATAATGAAAGCACTTCATATATGTAGTATACCTAAATAAATGTAGCGTTATCATTGTCATCACAATTTTCACATACGCTACACATGTGCAATATTAATAAATACATATGCTACATCAACATTGATAGGTTTAAACATGTTGCACTTATGCACTATAATTAAGCATATACAATTGCATTAACATTACTACTTTCAGCGCTGCATATATGCAATATAACTAGACGATACTGTAAAATACGTATTTTAGGTACTACATAAATGTAATACATCAGTATTACATATATGCAATGCATCAACGCCACTTAAAAATGTAATGCAACATCACTGCATATATGTAATACATCAAATGCGCATATATGTAACACATCCGCGTTGCATATACATGTATTACATTAGTAATACATATGTGCAATACTTGGCTAATCATTTAAAATACATGAGCTCATCAATATGTGCATCATTCGTAGTTTTCATTTATAATCATTGTACAATTTAATGTTCAACAACGCCATACTGTTATTCAATTAAACAAAAAAAACAGAGCCTACGAAACATGATAGCCTCTGTTTGTACTCGATTGGTGTTTAATACCCCTAATCAACATTGAAAATATGAGAATTGAGTATTAGGATCGTTTACCTATTAGTTTTCATCGAGTTTTAGCTTGATTTTGCATTCGATTGAGCAAAGCCTATGAAACATGATAGCCTCTGTTTGTACTCGATTGGTGTTCAATACACCTAATCAACAATGAAAATATGAGAAATTGAGTATTAGGATCGTTTACATGTTAGTTTTCATCGAGTTTTAGCTTGATTTTGTAGTCGATTGAGCGATTAGATGATCGAACAAGAGAATTTTAAAAACCCTAGGTTATCTCCAAAAAGACATGGCTGGGTGTGGAAGATAAAGAATGATTATAGTATTTTTCACTTCCATTTTTACCCTTCCTCATTAAAAAAACCGCTTCCCTTTTATTATTTCCTTTTCTTTATTTTCACTCATTAATCATCTAAAATTAAGTTTTTAAATGAGTTCTCTAGTTCTCTCATTAGTAAGAGTTCTCTCTAGATCCCACCCCTATATATATATATATAATTGGTTTTGATATTGATGAGTTGATGACATACGCGGGTTTACACAAAAAGACTAAGTACTCAAGCCAATCAACTCAACTTTGATTGCTCCAATGCTTAGACGGAAACACTCAAAAACATCTATTTTGATGGGACGTCTACAATAACTCTCAAAAGTTTGTGCACCGAACACAACGGCCAAGGTCCATTGCAACACGCAGTTGGGTGAGGGATATAATATCCGGTAGCCCAGACCCTCACTCGCCCAAAAGGGTAAAGTCTGTCCTGCAATCAAAGAAAGAATGAGAGAGCTATACCAGGGCCGTCTCCAAGAATGATAACAAAAAAATTTAGTCCTCGTGCGAAAATTTTTTTGGGCCTTCTCCTTATAATATAAACTCATCAATTATATATTAAAAAACCACAATACATATATAAATGCTATAAAATAAACAACACAAAAGTAGTGTATTTGTATTTTGGAATGGGAGACATGATTTCTATACAACAAAAATATTTGGTATTACCAACAATTTCAAATATCATAGCCAAAGATAAGAAGAAAGATTTAAATCACACCAAAAAAACTATTTGGAATTCAATACCGTTTGTATTAGTATGTTCACAATGAAAAATAGTAATACGTATTATGACACCTAGATGGTTTAATTAAATCAAGAACTTGGATTGTCTAGTTTCTTTTATTGTAAGCAAATTTAATTCAATCATGTAAAATTTATTGGTGATGGACTTGTGGGGCAGAATCCTATTAAACAATATAAAACACTTTTCCTCAAAAAAAGTTAATTGAAAAAATCCCCAAAGAGCTCAACAAAAGTGCTAGACATGTTTCATCATCAAAAACCCCTTTTATTTCAAGGTCAAGCATAACAAAACGATTTTGCAATAATAAAATTGTACCATAAATTTCTACTAACAATACCTAAAAAAATCCAGACTTAATTTTGCAAGCCATAGAATTAGATCAACTCAACAGAAACGAATAGAAATCAATCATTCATACCTTTGAATGGCTTCGATTCCCTTGGTTTGCGGCTTTTCCTGATCTCCGTTTGTTCAGGTTAGCGTATCGTTAGAGTATTTTTAAAGAGGTTTTCAATATGGGCCTATATTTTAAGGGGATTTCAAACTGGGCCTATTTTTTTAAGGGGTTTTCAATTTGAGCTTTGCATATCTATAATAGAACAACTTAAAATCTCTTGAGCCCTTTGATATTTTGGGCCTCGTGCCACTACATAGGCCGACGGCCCAAAAACCGGCCCTGCATACCACTTTGAGCCTCTGAAATGTCCACAAAAGGTCGGCACAGTCATGCAATCTCACTATAAAATGATGCCTTGACATCCCTGGTAAACACAATCTCAACTAATCTCTTTCATTCACTCTGGCCATAATCCATCTAATAAATTCTATCACACCCCAACCTAAGACGAAAATGTCGGGGTGCAAATTGACCGTTCGCAACTCACAATGTACTATCATGCAATTGTAAGGTGACAATATTAAATTAATTATTTTAAATAAAAAATTTACAAATCAGTACATCAATTCATAGAATATTACAAAACTAATCTAATAATCTTGAATAAGTTTTAAATCCTAAAAGGCACCTCTACATGATCTTCATCTTGCTAACAATCCAACCTGGTAACCTGTAAATGCGTACAAAATAGATATTTTTGTCAACATGAGGTTGAGTGAGAAAATCATCAGTTTTAGAATACAATATAATAATATGTAATAACATATAAATAAAGAACAATATTGTTGTCTATGAGTATAATCAATCAAACCATAACATGTAAATATTGCAAACAACACTAATGTGTGGGTTAAAACGCTGCCATGCGAATCGGGCGTTAGTTACCATGATAGAGTAATTGAGTTGTCGGCGAAACCATTGTCATGCGATCGGACGCCGACCACTACGATATAATGTGACAATTGATAAATGATGGACCTCTCCGAATGCGATAAATAAACAAATAAGCATGTTAACAAATAGCAAATAGTCATTCAATTGATACACAACACAAACATTAACGTTATCTTTCTTACTCAATCCAAATACGCCACAAATATTTTGAAGCGTGCCAAGCTCCTTAATTCAAAGCCGATTGCTACTCCATTGGCTCCACATGAGACCTTTCTCTCGAATGAGGGAACCCTTTTATGATCCTATCTTATTTCGTTCACTAGTTGGTGCTTTACAATATTTAACGAACACCCGACCAGATCTTTCTTATGCGATTATTCAAGTATCACAATTTTTACAAGCACCGACCTATTGGATATTAGGTTTATTGTTCACAGATATTGAAAAAATGATGTCATCATCTGTGCGTGAATACAGGCCCGGCTCCGAGAAGGAAATAAAAAAGAAATTGGGTCGAATGCAAAAAATATTTTGGGCCTCAAGTAAACATAGTATTTTGTTGGCTTTAAACAATGTAATTTTTAAATTGGCATACTTGGTTATAATTTAGGTTGTGTAAAAAACTTTTGTATCAAAATAAGCTTAAGCATGTATCAAATGAAATTAGAATCCACAACATTTTGTTTGGGAGTTATACTCATTTGCGCCTAAGACAAACTAGTTGTTATTTAATTGAGTTTAAACATTAAATATACATATTGTTTTCATAAAAATACATATAACTTTTTTAAAAAAGAAATTCGGGCCAAACAGGGTGTTGGACCAGGAGCCGTCGACCATCCAGCCCTCCCTAAAGGCCAGCCTTGCCTGAATGTCTTCTCTATCTTCACTAAAATAGGCAGGATTGAACATGAAACCAACAACAAGCACATAGTTCTGTAGACGTTCCATCTTTTATCTATTATTCTCCACAAGTCAATAGAGTCTCCACCAAGCTACAGGCTGTTATCAAGTTTTCTAATTTCTAGCTTTGTTTTATGCATCCATGCTAATGCTTGTCCCATAGACCAATATCAGCCTAGCCTACCTGGTTGTTTATTACCCATCACAACCATGTGAAGCTTGTGAACGAGATTGTATAACTTAGTGGTCGAACCACATGGCTTCCAAAAGCGATCATCATTGATATGCTTCTCTGCACGTATCCCTTCTGCAGTTTGGGAAAAGTCATCCACCCATTTCACTGTGTAAATTAATGATTTGCGACACGCTTCGTGTTTTTTAACTTCTTTCACAACATCGAAACCGTTTAAAATAAAAATATCTTCTATCTTGATCCCTGTCTTTTTTTCAAGAATGAGATTAAATAGTGATTCAGCATTATCAATTGTATCACTTATCCATCCAATATTTCCAAAATCCACATTTATCCTATCAGCAATGTATGCAGCACATGTAGTCCAATATATTTATGGAGACTAACCAGCTAATTCAATCTCTACACCTAAATATGCATCTAAATCTTCACAAACAATTTGCAGAATTTTCTCTTCACCGGTAGAAATAATGATTTCTCTAAAGATAGTAGAGAGAACTTTTGTGGATTCCTCATCAACAATCCTAAGTAGCTTAACCTCATCAACAGATGACACGAAGAAGTTGTAATAAACTTTATCGTTTTCTGATTTTTCCCAAAAAGAAGATAAATATTTTTCTTGACACACCTACTAATGCGGTCTCTAACGTCTTCTTTCAAATCGATAGCCTTTTGTGTTAGAATACCCTCATTAACTTCATTAAAAATTGTTACCGGCTCATTGTTACAAATCTCGGTGATCATAGGTTTGAAATAAGTCGACTTCAGTATATCTAATGCATCCCAACGTCAACAAAAAACCGTCTAACTTCTGATCTGAGTGATTTTTAGCATCTCTTGAACCGCTGGGTGCGTCTCGATTTGTCTTTTTTCCTTTTCTTATGTGAGATATTAGATGTTTCATCTACCGCTACTTCTTTAGGTTTCTTATTGTTTGCTTTCAAGCTAGCAAGAAAAAAATTAAATTTTGAACCTCGGTTGGAACTTCCTTACAAGGTACCACGACACCTCTTTGCTCAACAATATGTATTTTCACCTTGTTAATACTCAGTCCCGCGATTGTTTCCCCACAGTGGATACACCAAATAAGAAACTTTCCTTCCATTTAGTTTGCATTGCTACCAAGTCGGATTGAAACCATGTGGATTGTAACTTCAACATAGCTAGGAGAAGGTGGCTTTAGCTTCTGAACATTTGTGTCAGTCGGGTTGTCTGTAGAACTTTGTGGCCATATTTGGCCCGTAAAGTTGAAATCGGAGATCCGGCGTGCATGCGTAATGTTGTGTTGAGAGTTCATGGCGCACGTTACGGTAGGGTATTGATGATGAGGAGAAGGTTTAATATACACCACTGATATTTTGAAGTGTTTCGAGCTCCTTGATTCAAAACCATGCAACTACATTGGTGCCACATGAGACCTTTCTCTCGACCGGGGAACCCTTTTCAGATATTATCTTATATCATTCACTAGTTGGTGCTTCATAATATTTAACGATCACCCGGCCGGATCTTTTTTATGCTGTTAAGTATCTTAATTTTTACAAGCACCAACTGTGGACCATTTTCAATCGGTCAAGCGCATTCTTCAATATTTGAAAGACACTCTCTCATTTGGTCTCACTTTTAGGTTGCCACACAAATCTTCCTTCACTGGATACTTTGATGTTGATCGTGTAACACCCCGCCAAGACGGAAACACGGAATGTACAATATATTGATTCATCAAGAACACATTGTTTATAAGAGAATGCCAAACGTACATTCTGACTTACAGTTCTTACAAGGTGTAGTACTATTACAAGATGTTCAACCAAGAGATTAAGTACTGATTCTAAATATTCCTCATATAATCCTAGCAAGTAGTCCTCTATTTGCATATCCTGAAAAACATGCTTGAAAACGTCAACTAAAAATAGTTGGTGAGCTCGCAGGTTTAAGTTGTCACAAAAATATCTTTAGTAAAAGCATTTACATGTCTTCGTAAATTAGCTTTTATACAACGAATTTCATTATTTCATAAGATAATTTCATCAAAAATGTGTACGTTAGCAATCATAATTCTTCTAAAAATGTATACGTTATTATAACAAGAATAAATTCAGTTTCACCATTCATGGTTTAGAAAAATCATTTCATAAATATAAGTGACACTGACATTTCCATGTCAAGGTTTACCATTTGTTTTCAAAACATGACATTGACATTCCCATGTCTATATTCATAATTTCATTTCAAAACATATGTGAAATTGACATTCCCATGTCTATGTTCACATATCCATTTCAAAACATACTTGATATTGACATTCTCATGTCTATAATTATACTTTCATTTCATAACATACGTGAAATTGACATTCTCATGCCTATGTTCACGATTTCATTTCAAAACATACTTGATATTGACATTCCTATGTCTAGAATCATGATTTCAACTTAAACACCAATGACGTGTTTTCAAACACTTAATTAATATTCAATTTTAAAACATCAGTAATATAGATTCAAAATCCGATAAAGTATCATTTCATATCATGTATGGATTCTCTGCTCATCATATGTCATGTTAATATGCAATAAATCACTTATTTCAAAATCTAGCATAAGTCTGTAAGCTAATCGATTCGTCTCTGCCCCGCCAATGCCTTTCCAGGCATGTTAGCTCTAACGTTTTATCGCGGAACGTTAGTACACAAACACAAAATGACAATAAGCATTCACATATACGTAGTTGGCGCTACCAACCGTGAATGGGGTGGACTTCCCCAATAGTATTATCCCAATTGACAACGCCTCGTATCAACAAGAGTTAAAGGTTACACTACGGTAAATAAGGGGACTCGATAATTCTAACTTATGCAATCATTCATTCGTAATTCATTTCAAGCATAAACATCCGACATTGAGCATATCCTCACATAATTTCAATTCTATTACTTAAGTATTTTTCTTTCCAAAAATATATATAATCCTTATAATTCCAAACAAAGCTTTAAATATATGCATGAATATATATTTCAGTAAAACCATTTCATCTCAATAAACATGTATAGTAAGATAATTCAAATAGTAATCACGTTTGGTAAAACAATTTATAACTATATTAAGCATGTTCTCCCCACAAAACAGTAAAAGTAATAAGAGAAAAATGGGGGCACGAACTGAACTCACCTTTGGTCCAAGTAAATTTGTTGATAACTTCGAGTAACGCTTTTCTAAATCTCCTACTCGAGACCTACATCACGATTGTTCTTAACTTAGAATCACCCTTTCATATATTCTTCTTTTCATTATTTTATCTTTCTTATGGATTACAGTTTTCTTCCATGAGTTTCCATTATTTCTTATACTTTAACCATTCCATAGATTAATTTCACCGTTCTTTCATTTCAAGGTTATTACCTTACATTCTTTCATTTTGTACACTATGGCCACATCTTTGATTATTACTATTCAAACAAATTCATACCATGTCATTTTTATATATCTCGTCTAATGACCACACAAGGGTTTTGTAAACACGTTTCATAATTCTTGTGATTAATTTTGTACTTACCATTCTTTAGCTCTGATAAATGGTTTGATTCACCAAAACTAGGATTAGGGTTTTCAAGGCTTGTTTCTTCATATCATAACTACTCTTACAAGAACCTTCTTGGAAAATAGTTTGATACACAACTTTAGTGTAAGTGTGGTCATAGTTTGTTTACACACATGTTATCATTAATGTTGGGAAAATGATTTTCAAATTAGAGTCAAATTTATTATTACTATTATTATCATTATTTGAGTCTTAGAAATAAAAGGAAGAGACATAGAAAATATTTGGTGTTGGTTTTTCTGTATAAAAATTGATTTGTATAAAGATCAATGTAACATGATTGGGTTTGTGACATAATCATTTAATGAAAGTCACAAGTTGTTACGTTGGATGAAAAAGAGTATGATATCTGTTTCATAAAAATAAATATTCATAATATAAGTTATTTATATATACTTATATGTATGTATATAAAATTAAGAAAGGAAAAGAAGAAATAAATACACTTACGTGTATTATTATTATTTCAAATGAAAGTGGATGTCTTTTGATTATAATGGATGCATGGATTTTAACCAATCAAAATTCACTTTGCATATAATTAATTTATATTCAACTGGATTTCTTTCTTTTTCATTTTGTAACCGTTTTCTGAAAAGTAACGGATTTGGCACGTGTTGTTTCCTTTTAAACGGTTGCAACGTTTCCATGGCACCGTTTCAGGGTCCTCCATCATGTATAAATAGAGGGAAGCCTCATTTGTTTTTCTCATCCTATTTTTCACAACACAAATACTCTCCAAAATCTCTCCCTTTTAAACACTAGAAATTACTTGTAATTTTGTTGCTATAGAAACAAAATTCTTGTAAACCGAAATCCTTGTAGTCTCACTAGTTCAACCGGGTTGACTTCTCTTTGTGCAAGAGTTGATCAACAAAATCTATATACGTTGCTTCATTGTATCTTGGGAGGCCAACAAAATCTATATACGTTGCTTCATTGTATCTTGGGAGGCAATTCGCCGATATCCGCTGCACACAAGTTGAACGACCGAAGGTGGCGAAATTGCTTTAAGGATAGAGAGAACTCGCCTTGAAGCAAATGTGGTACCAACTATCGAGTCACGCCCCTACGCCCTAGATGGGGGTGTGAAAGGTTGGTATCAGAGCCATCGATCTTAGCGAATTGGGTATCACAAAACAATACCCAAGCTTCGATCCAAGCATAGGAAAATTATCTTACTTGCTTATTTGAATAGGGATAAGATTGGCTGGTAACCTTTTCTTTCCCTCTCTACATTCTAAACCACCCAAAGATGTCTTATGAGAAATTAATGGAGTATTATGATAATGAAGCAAGAAGAGCAAGGGAATACTACAAATTCCCATAGTAAGTCATGGATGAAGATTACTTTGAGGCCTTCTTTAGCCGCGACCAATACCTTGAACAATCCAAACCGATATATTTCCCCGGGACTGAGAAATGCCCAATTAAATTACCCGATAGTCCGCCACCACCAAGAATCGAACCATCAAGACACTCGAGCTATCATCCACCGACAATGCCTATATATCAACCCACGAAAATACCAGCATACCATCCCTCAGAAATTCCCACCTACCAACCACCACAGGTACCACAATACTACCCAACCGGATACTTTCCAAATGCACACCCATCCTATACCTTCCTTTCAAACCGACCCATAAAGGAAGAACCAAAATCCCCATCCTCCGATTGGATGCAGTGCCACTCCGACCAGCGAAGGTGGCATACTGGAAGCTCTACCGCTCATGAAGTCAACTCACAACCCAACAATGGCGAAGGATCATCCCGCAATCCAAGAATGAGGGTGACGATGCCTTACGAGAGTTTCAAGATGCCTGCGATAATCAACGAAGCCACTCCGTATATGGAAGAGGAGGAAGAGCCTATGGAGGAAGCAGAGGAGGATCCCGAAGAGGAGGATCCTATGGAAGAAACGAACCGGAAGAAGAGAATCCCGACAACCCTAATGAGATATCAACATCCATTGATGGATCACTCACTTCCAACAACCCAAGTTACGGTTCTGTCGATCCGTATGTGCAGTATCTTGAGCAGTTAAGGAACCAAGCTTCATCAAGCTTCCTGCCATTTCAAGGAAGGATTCCTTCAATTCAAGAACAAGCTGATGAGATTCGTGAGCAAAATCAAGCCGCCAAGACATACCTCTACCTTGCAGCTGATCAGACTTACGTCCCGTATCCTGAACCGAGAAACCACTTTGAGATGGTGACGCTGGGTTACCGTGACCCACCGCCACAATATGGATACCCCGACGTTATTCCGCAATCATATGAAGAACACCTGGATCGCGCGTTACACGAGACGGATGATTGGAGGAAGAAGGTGGCTGAAGAAGGGAAAAAGAAGAAGAAGATAGGAGAGAAGCTTCTTCACAAATGCAACAAACTGACAAGGGTTGTTAAGAAGTTTCTGAAGGACTGAGATGATGATGGTAATAGTGTGTTTCAAGAGAAGAAGTGTGTGCGTGCTCAAATATATGTGTGTAATGTAGTTTGTTTGTAATGAGTTGTATGGATAAGAAAATATATATACATCGGATATGAATGTATATATATAAGTGTGTGTTGTAATAATCCTTGTATATATCGTGTATGGTATATACAAATGCTGAAATAAATGTGTGTTTAATAAAGAAATTCGATAAATTTCAGATATAAAAGAATAGAAATAAAAAGATAAATGTCTCAACAAAGTAATAACGTTGAGGTTTCCCGAAAGGAATCCGAGAAACAAAAAGAAAAAGGAAAAGGACCTGAAAAAGAACAAGAAGATCCAATTCCCAAAAAATTTATGGATCGAATCCAA
This sequence comes from Bidens hawaiensis, assembly GCF_021521415.1. NCBI lineage: Eukaryota > Viridiplantae > Streptophyta > Magnoliopsida > Asterales > Asteraceae > Bidens > Bidens hawaiensis. The sequence goes on along the minus strand of NW_027493340.1, from coordinate 218,287 downwards.
AAGATGATTAAAGACGTTGTTAGGGAAGGATCCTTGGCTAGGTCCCAATCTCGTCAAACGAAACATTCTAACTCGGTTAATCCGTCCCGAAAATCTGTTTCCAAACCCGCTCTAGACCTTCTCGTATGGATGAGAGTGTACACGAGTCAAACGCTGATGGAGGCGTTCGTCAAAAAATTTAAAAGGCTTAAGTTAGGGGGTGTACGTTCAAAGACTTCAAGTACTATGGGCCGAAAGAATTCCACGGCGATAAGGGAGCCATCGCGACTGTTAGGTGGCTTGAAGAGATGGAGACGATTGTAATTATGAGCAAGTGTTCGGAAGAGGAGAAGATTCAATACTCCGCCCTGATGTTCAAAGGCGAAGTGTTAGAGTGGTGGAACACACTAATCATGAGTAGAGGAAGGGAGGTAATGTATGGGCTGTCATGGAGCGAGTTTAAGGAACTGTTAATGTCGAAGTTCTGTCCGATGCATGAGACGGACCAAATCCAAACCAAGTTCCTATCTCACAAGGTTGTCGGAACAAACCTCCGTGAGTATAATACCAAATTTCACGAGTACTGCCGCTTGGTGCCCCAGCTGGTTACCCCGGAATCCAGCAAAGTTACAGGCTATATATGGGGGCTACCGCGGGAAATTCGTGACATGGTGAGGTCGCACTTGCCTCAAACCGCCGACTTCGCGATGGAATTGGCAGGATACTTAATGGGCGGAATGATCCGCAACAAAGAAGAAGATAAGAGGGTCGTGTCGACGCAAGATACGAAGAAGGAGGGAAATGCCCGTTTCAAGGGTAAGGGAGTCGACCAACGAAGGTCTGGCTTCGGTTCTGGCATCCCACAATGCATAACTTGCAAGAAATACCATAGGTGTCGATGTCATCTAACTCCCCGTCCTTGTGAGTCATGTCACAAATTCGGTCACGCCACGGCCGATTGCTGGAAGAAGAATATGACTTGCTACAATTGAAAGGAGATGGGACATCTTAGCTTTGAATTCCCCAAGAATAAACCCGCGGCTGGTGGTGCGGTGGTAGCGGTCAAAAGAGTGAGCCCAAGAAGGGCAATGCAAGAGTGTTCATCCTTGATACGAAGAAAGCGGCCGATACACCGGAAACCATTACCGGTACGTTTCTTGTTAACAATACCTATGCTGGAGTCTTGTTTGATTCAGGAGCCAATTTAAGTTTTATAGATTATAAGTTTTGTAGTCTATTAAACGAACCCTTAATCAAACTTAATAAAACTCTAAGCTTCGAGACCGCTAGTGGTGAAATTGTTAAAATCTCCGAAGCTTTAGAAAACGGAAAAATCTTATTAGCCGGTTACGTTTTACCTATTCAATTGTTGCCCATGACTCTTGCTGGTTTTGATGTTGTGTTGGGTATGGATTGGTTATCCGACAACCATGCCCGTATCCTTTGCAATAGCAAGACTATTGAACTTCGAGCCCCTGACAAACGTACGATACAAATCGAAGGGGATAAGGACGCGGGCCAAGTTAGCCTAATCTCCATGATAAGGGCTAACAAATGTTTAAATCAAGGATGCTTAGAATTCATGGCTTACGACACCGAAGAATCTAAACCCAAAGAAATCAAAGACGTTCCTGTTGTTTCCGTTTATGCCGATGTCTTTCCCGACGAACTCCCCGGCATTCCTCCCGACCGCGAGGTGGAATTTAGAATCGATCTCATTACCGGCACTGCTCCGATCGCCAAAGCTCCATATCGCCTTGCACCAACCGAGATGAAAGAACTGAAGAAACAACTTGATGAGCTTCTCGAGAAAGGATTTATACGACCAAGTTCATCGCCATGGGGAGCGCCGATACTTTTTGTCAAGAAGAAGGATGGATCCATGCGAATGTGCATAGACTACGGAGCCCTCAACAAAGTTACGATCAAGAACCGATACCCACTCCCTCGAATCGACGATCTCTTTGACCAACTTCAAGGTGCTAGCTACTTTTCCAAGATCGATCTTCGCTCCGACTATCACCAACTTATGGTTCAATCCGAAGACATTCCAAAGACCGCGTTCCGAACAAGGTACGACCATTACGACTTCACCGTTATGCCATTTGGACTTACTAATGCGCCGGCTGCGTTCATGGATATGATGAATCGTATCTGTAAGCCTTACTTAGATAAGTTTGTAATCGTATTCATCGACGACATATTAATTTACTCTAAGACTAAGGCCGATCATGAAAATCACCTTCGAACGTTACTTGAAATTCTTAGGGCCGAGAAACTGTACGCCAAATTCTCGAAATGCGAGTTCTGGTTGCACGAGGTGCAATTTCTTGGTCACATCATCAACGTTAACGGAATTCAAGTGGACCCCGCTAAGATTGAAGCTATCTCGAAGTGGGAGATCCCAAAGTCGCCAACCGAGATTCGAAGTTTCTTGGGATTAGCCGGCTATTATCGAAGGTTCATCGAGAACTTTTCTCGAATCACTGTTCCCTTAACCTCTTTGACTCGAAAGAACATCAAATACAAATGGGGAACAAAGCAACAAGAGGCGTTCGATATACTTAAACAAAAGCTTACCCAAGCTCCTATACTGGCCTTGCCAGAAGGTATTGAAAACTTCGTCGTCTTTTGCGATGCGTCCCATTCCGGCTTGGGATTCGTATTGATGCAACGAAAGAAAGTAATTGCTTACGCCTCACGTCAACTCAAGGTGCATGAAAAGAATTATACGACTCACGATCTAGAGTTAGGCGCCATAATCTTCGCCCTTAAGATATGGAGGCACTATCTCTATGGAGTAAGATTTACCGTGTACACTGATCATAAGAGCTTAAAGCACATCTTTGATCAAAAAGAGCTGAACATGCGCCAAAGACGCTGGATGGAAACCCTAAACGACAATGACTGCGAAATTGTCTACCACGAAGGTAAAGCCAACGTTGTGGCTGATGCCTTAAGTCGTAAGGAACACAAAAAGCCAAAAAGAGTCTGAGCGTTAAGGCTAGAACTTCAAATTCAATCTTATTGACCAAATAAAATCCGCTCAAACTCAAGCAATCAACGAGAACCAAATCTCTGATGAAAAACGTAATGGTACCATTGACTCGTTAGTCAAAGGTGATGATGGTATTCTTAGAATGGGAAACCGAATTTGGGTACCAATTGTTGGAGGATTGCGTGAGAAGACATTAAACGAAGCCCATAAGTCTAAATATACGATGCATCCCGGGAGCGACAAAATGTACCATAACCTCAAGGCAAACTATTGGTGGAACGGGATGAAAAAGGATGTCGCTTCGCGTGTGGCGAAATGTTTGACATGTTTGAAAGTCAAGACTGAACACCAAAAGCCATCGGGATTGCTTCAGCAACCCGAACTTCCCGTATGGAAGTAGGAGTTAATTACTATGGATTTCTTTACCAAACTCCCTAAGACAACTCGACAACATAATGCAATCTGGGTAATTGTGGACCGATTAACAAAGTCCGCACACTTCATACCCATCAATGAGTCGTATTCAATGGACAAATTAGCTCGTATCTATGTTAACAATATTGTGGCTTTACATGGAGTACCACTGTCCATTATTTCTAACCGAGACAGTCGTTTCACGTCTCACTTTTGGAAAAGCTTCCAACAAGCACTCGACACAAAGTTAAACCTTAGCACTGCCTATCATCCGCAAACCGATGGGCAAAGCGAAAGAACAATTCAAACGTTGGAAGATATGCTCCGAGCTTGCGTGATAGACTTAGGTGGAAGTTGGGATGACCACTTACCCCTAATGGAATTTTCGTATAACAATAGTTATCATGCAAGTATTCAAGCCGCACCGTTTGAGGCGTTGTATGGTCGAAAATGTAGAACGCCCGTGTGTTGGTCTGAAACTGGAGATAGTCAATTATCTGGACCCGAGATAGTCCAAGAAACCACCGACAAAGTTATACAAATCCGCGAACGACTTAAGACGGCACGTGATCGCCAAAAGAGTTACGCCGATGTCCGTCGTAAGCCGTTAGAATTCAATGTCGGTGATAAAGTTCTTTTGAAAGTCTCTCCATGAAAGGCGTAGTCCGCTTCGGCAAGAAAGAAAAGTTAAGTCCTCGATTCGTTGGACCCTTCGAGGTACTTGAACGAGTTGGTACCATCGCATATCGATTGCGACTACCCGAGGAAATGCAAGGGACACACGATGTATTCCATATCTCGAATCTGCGTAAATGTTTAGCCGATGAATCTCTTACGATGCCGTAAAAAGATGTTGAAATTAACGAGAACTTAAAATTTGTTGAACGCCCAATTCAAATTGAGGATTCAAAACTTAAGAAGCTCAAAAGACGAACTTTGAAAATAGTGAAAGTAAAATGGGATTCCCGACGAGGACCCGAGTATACTTGGGAACTAGAGTTGAAATGAGAAAGAAATACCCACTTATTCTCGTGAAGCAATCTCGAGGACAAGATTTATTTCAAGGTGGGGAGGATGTAACATCACGGAAATTTCAGGCAAAAAATGTCAACTTTCCAAAGTTAAGGGACTAATTCTGCCAAATTCAAACTCCAAAGTTAAAAATGAAAAATCTGTTTTCTTGCCCTATCGCGCTACGCGATGGGGACAAGGGACAAGCCATCGCGTATCGCGATGGGGCTTGATCAAACCTTCTGGAAGGGTCAACAGCGATACGCGATAGCTAGTTGAACCTACGTCATCGCGTATCGCGATGAAGTGTCCTGACACCTCTGGCACAAGACTGCCACATGTCCACACGTGGCACACCTCTCGCCATGTGTCCCGACACGTGGCAACACGTGGCACATCGTCCGCCACGTGTTAACACGTGGCACACCGTCTGCCACGTAGCAACACGTGGCAGACCTACGTTGTGACTGTGCGTAGCTACATCGCGCTACGCGATGATTGACTAGGAGCCTATCGCGTATCGCGATAGGATCCAAAATTTTGCCTATAAATAGCAGGTCCGGGGTCTTCATAAACCACACCGAAACACAGCTTACAATCATCTCTCTACTCTCTCACTACACCTCGAAATTCATGCCAACGATCCACCACGAAAACCGTGCCCCGATTCCTCGATAAACGTGTCATACCTCGATATTCGTACCACTCCCCGACGACGTTCCGATCAAGAAGGTGATCCTGTACCGATATCCCGAAGATCATCTCGAAGTGCGTGCCGTGAAAAGTTGGTTTCTCGAGAAGCGTGCCGAAGTGAAGTGGCGATCAAGGCGAGTGTTGAAAAGGCTAAGCGGCGTAGAAGTGCTGCTCGAGTATCTAGGAAATATTAAGCCGAGGAAAGGTAAGGCTTACTACCCGACTAAAATAATAATAAAATATTATAAAGGCTTAATGCCCTAAGTCGGAATTAAACTCGATGTTTATGAAAAGAAATTATACAACAAAGAAAAGAAAAAAATAAATATAAAAGTGTAGGTATATATATATATATGTGTGATTATATATATATATAATTCTTTGTTGTGAATATTATTTAAGTAATAAGGGTATTCTTAAACAATAAAAGAAAAAAAAGATACGTTTCTTAGAAAAGAAGAAACGTCGGGTTTTTATAATAAACTAAAAGTTTATAAATATTGTTTTTAAAACTAAAGGTTTTAAAGTAAAAGAAATGAACTAAAGGTTCATCGAGGTAATAAGACTAAAGGTCTTAAGCCGGATTGTATATCCGACTAATAAAAGTTATACTCGTACTATAGGTGCGAGATAGCAAGAAAGATTACGCAAGGACGGTGTTGGAAACCGATCCCGATCAAAGGTGAATACGCCCCACTTTTACAAACTTGTTTTCAAATAAACAAACGTGTTATGTGTAAAACTTTACATGAGACTAAGTGTCTCTAAAAACATTATTAATAAGAGTAAAAGCCTAGCCCTCAGGCTGTAGTATACGTTTGTTTGGATCCTTACATATGTGGTAAAATGCGGTGGGCACATCGCACCACGCCTGGTCACGACCTCCAGCCACGATGGGCCGAACCAAAGTATGTTCGAGTGAGAATGACCTTGTGTATATTTATGGTACCTAAGTACGTCGGGACGCTGCGGTGTCTTGCTGGGGTGACCTAGGTAGAGACTCGAGTTTATAATGATATTTTTTTAACTTTGTTATTCCTAAGCCAAGATGGGCCAAGGCACGCGTAACCCTCGAGGGGTAGCAAAGTAAAAGAAAATATTTTCGCGTCAGCATATTCACCAGCATTCGTTGCTGACGTATTTTTATAACATTTTTGCAGGTAACCAAGATTAGAGCTAAAGGACGAAGGCTCAAGAATCCGATGGCTCGGATAATTTTTGTCAAATGTTAATATAGCTAAATGGTGGTTTTGTAAACTTAAAACAAGTAAACACAAATGGAACTTGTTTCCATCTTTTGTATTGTAAATATTTTACAACTTTAATCCTTATATTTTATAAAGTCTTCCGCTAACAATCGTAACTCTGATTTATTTACAAATGTGGTACCAACTATCGAGTCACGTCCCTACGCCCTAGATGGGGGTGTGAAATACATTGAGTAATTTAGGAATCAAATAATAACAATAATAAAAATATAAATTATTTCCTTAATTATCGTTTTTATAGTCAAAGCTTTAAATATAATTATAATTTCAAATTATAGTAAACAGGTCAACTAATAACGGATTAATGTACATTTGTATTTTTAGAAAATTCTAGAATAAGTTATATTTGGTAGATCAATATTATACTTTAATATGTATTTTAAGATCAATATTATAATATAGTAAATTTATAATTTAGTAAATATTAATAAAAAATTAGTAAATTTATAAATAAATTTCTGGAATAATAAATGATTAATATTATATATGAAACAAATAATTTACAAACAAAATTATTAAACATTCAAAACAATTGTATTATTAAATCGAAGTTTCTGACTTTTGATAAAACTGAATCAAAATTGGCCGGAAAAAAAATAAAAAATTGGACGGAAATTATGTTTGTTAATATTTAGTAAAGAAAACAATAACAAATTGGACGAAAAAAAATCAGAAATTGAACGGAAATTCACTTATTAATATTAGTAAACAAAACAATGAGAAACTGGACGGAAAATTTAAGAATTAGACAAAGAAAACAATAAAAAATTGGACGGAAAAAAATTAAGAAATTTGACGGAAATTCACTTCTTAATATTCACTAAACACAACAATAACAAATTGGTCGGAAAATCTCAGAAAACATAAAATATGCTTATAACAAAGTGGCCGGAATATATTCATCGGATACTATAATAAAAAACTAACTCTATGTGCAAGAATGGATTGTTAATTACCTTTAATATATTCATCGGAGAATCGATATGTTATAATCATCATTAATTGACCAATCAAAACCTTATAACATCTCCTCTGAGAAACGATCAATTGAACGGAATCGAACCGATTGAAGACATCAATAATGTTAGAAGTGAAGAAAAACATGGTAGATTAAACAATTGTTGGTAAATACTGTAGACGTTCGATGCTGGATCTGAGCGGCGGAATTAGGGTTCGTATGTTCTTGAAGAGGTTAGAGAGAAAATTGAGTGGTGAAATTGGTGGTTGGTTATGAAAAGTCTTCCAAATATAAGTTTTTTGGGTGTATGGTGAATATGACACGTGGCAGCATTAGAGACACATTTAGAATGGAAAGATGGTGGGTTGGAGGCCTATGTGGACAACCTAGTAGAATGACATGTGGAAGACTTGTATTGCTTTAATAGATTAGTAAGATCATTAAATGAAATAGCCATGTCCCCATGGGGACATTATGATGGTAAATAGTAAGGGTGTATTCCGCTAAGTTATTGATAAAAGGTTCGAGTGTTTAATGTGAAAGTTTAATGATGATAGAGGTAATTAATAGAAGTAGATTATATGCCGTTTAATAATAATAATAACTACATAGGTATAAACGAAAAAAAAGGTTACTTACATAAACCGTCATTAAGTAACATACAACTCAATTAACATTAACATGCATCATATAAGATTAATGAAAACTTTATAAGATATTGTGTATTATTGATTAACTATTTATATGAATAAAATGGTGTTAACCACAAAAACAACAAAATTAAATTGTATTGTCTACCTATTGTAATGCTATAACTATAAACTTTAACTAATGTATTATCTCAAATACTCCATACACTTAGAGAAGGAGGAAATCGAATTCTCAGATCGAAGCGCAAAAACAATGGATATATGGTGTAAAAGAACATATAATTAAAAAAAAAAAGAACATAACAAAAACTCATAAGAAAAAAGTAAATAATTCCACGGCAACAAGAGGCATAACAACGAGGTTACGGCGACAAGAGCTATGAATGCGGTGACAGGAGCTACGACTACAATGACATGATCTACAATACACAATGACAACATGGTAAAGAAAATAAGAAAAGAACCTTGAGACTCTAATATCATATACAAATCAAGTATTCTTGTGAAATATCAAGGATTATTGATCAACTATTTATAGAATGAAATAGGAATAATTATAAAAGAAACATGATCAAATCATATCTTATAATTATGATAATTACAGTATATAACAATAAATCAAACTAATATACTCTAATACACCAAAATTGGTGAAATCACTACGAAAGGTCGCCGTTGAAGAGAGCTTCAATCTTAACATGGGCTAGGTTAGGGATAAGCAAATGGTATTGAGTACCAGTGCCGGACCGTACCTTACCTAGTCATTTTTAGTACCCACTTTTTACGCTTTTCAGGGTCATTACTACAGGTACCAATACAAGTTCGATACACTACCAGTATTTTGAATTTATTTATTTTCGAATACTGAATCATACCGGCACCGTGTCAAACACTTTTGACACTAGTACTGATACCCAACTTTAAAATCGATACGGTACTGTGCTCATTCTTAACCTAGCTAGAGGGAGATGGATTGAGCTACCGAAGTGGGTGACAGTCAAACTAATAATCATAATATTATTATTTATATTAAAGTGGGTTACATACATACCCTACTAATTTTCTTTAAATCTTGTATTTGTACACTTGTAAATTGGCTTTGGAATATTATGACAATGGAAGAAGTCACTTAAAGTACAAAGAGTACCACCCCAAGATTTGTTGGTGGAAGGTTCTTTCACATATTTCTCTTTCAATCATGCACGTTATGGTTGGTTGGAGACGGGACCTCCATTTTCATATATTTATTAATCATGCTTATCTTATTTTGACTTATCATTTAATTAGTTTTGAACAAATAAACAATAATTGAAGTGTTTTGTTTTAATTCCTTATTATTCTTTTTAATTAATTTCTCTCTTTTATAACAGAATAACTCATTAAAAGTTAGTTTTCTGAATCTGATCTAGTTAGGGGTGCAAATAAGCCGAGCTGCTCGCAGGCTACTCAAGATCGCCTCGTTAAAAAGCTCGATCAAGCCGAGCTTTATTGAGCCCAAGCCCGAGCTCGAGCATAAAAATAAGCTCGTTTAATAAACAAGCCCGAGCCCGAGCTTTACTTATCGAGCTCGAGCTGGCTCGCGAGCCTAAACGAGCTTGCCATTTATATAACTTTTTTAATATATATATATATAATAATTATTAATTAATAAATATAATGTTATGAAAAAAATAAAAATAACTAAATAATATATATATATTCTTTTATACATAAAATTATAATAGAAAAAAATACATAAAATAATTATAATTATATAAAAAATAATTGATAAATATTAAACGAGCCGAGCTCGAGTTTTGAAAATAGAGCTTGAAACGAGCCGAGCTCGAGCTCTGTGTAAGTTAAACGAGCCGAGCTCGAGCCTAGTCGAGCTCGGGCTCGGCTCGGCTCGTTTGCACCCCTAGATCTAGCTTTACAAGCACGAGATCAAGTCAAAACTCTTTTAACTAACTAACTCAAGTATGAGCATCATATATGAATTTGATTAGGTTTGCGATCGGTGATTAACATAAGAATGGTATTTATTTTATAAATACGTAATCACATAAAAATTATTATGTAAAATTAAGTAAATAATGTGAATTTTTTTGTATATATATTCAAAAAATAAGTACGTGTGTGTATATATATAATAAACTTGTCAACTTCGAACTAGTAAAATTACTTACAAGCCAAATTATGATCTAGACGACTAGACTTGAAGTTCAAAACGATTCGGACTCCAACTTGGTTGAATTCAAGCTCAACTCGGCTACTTTGCATCGATGACAAAAAGAAGATTGGAATTAAATGAAGATTGTGAAAATATGAACAGATCTTTCAAAAGTTTATTTCTTAAATATAATAATAATATTAATAATTGATTTGATTGATGATAATAAACATATCGGATTCACGTATTTAATGTTTTTATTTGATGATATATTTTGTTGCAATGAGCCAATAATTGTAATGAGATTGAGTGATTGACGGAGTAGTAGATATACCGTTGCGTACACAAAATAAACATAAATAATAACATTATGAACATGTGCTAAATTTATTATGAAGTTTATAGTAATTCAAATATTAAAGAATGAAAATAAACTTAAAAACTAGTATGGGCAAGAGTTTCCCTCCATCACATTCCCTACACGAGAGTCAAGACATGTCGTTTATACGAATTTCACTTCCCCTCTCGTTGTCGCGTCTTCGTTGATCCTTTTACTCTTTTCCATAATAGTCATGGATGCTTCTTCCCCTCTTATTAATAACAAATCTTGTATATATTTAGGTTTTCTTACTAGAGATTTAATAGATGTTTAATGAATTTATATATTCTTTAAATAAGGAAAATTAAATTTTGAAGTTTTTTTTTTCTTGAGCAGCTGTAAATTTTGAAGTTTATAGGTGAGAATAAGTAACATTTATTATGTCATCCACCATTCATGACATTTATATATCATGTTCATTAAGACTGGTCGCTATGGGGCGCTCATGGCTGAGGGGGCGGGCGCCGTTGGGCACCGAACACCGCCGTGGGGCGCTGTGGTGCCCAGCAAGCCAACGGCCGGCGCGGATGGAGAAAATAAGGTGGCCCCCCTACAACGGCTTTAATCCCAAATTTGAAATGTGGCTCGTCACCGGTGGCTTCTTTCTTCTTGTCGGGTTTGTTGGAGAAAATAAACCGGAGATGGTCGGAGGTCGGAGGTGGTCGGAGGTCCAGACAAAACCCTTTTCATCTCAGATTTGCTTCCTTTTCTTGACGAGATTGAGATGGAGATGGTCGGAGGATGAGGATGGTTTGGGTGTTTTGGCAGAGGATGAGGATGGTTTGGGTGTTTGGGTTTTTAGTTAAATAAAAAAATTAAAGGGGCTTCGAAGCCCCCGCACCATAGAGAGGCATTTTTGGGGTGGGGCTTTGAAGCCCCAGTGCACACGTGACGCTGACGTGACACTGGAGAGAGGTTTCGAAGCCCCTCACCATAGTGACCAGTCTAATAAACAGTGTAGATACATACCAACCACGCATCCTCAAGCAACCGTAAAAATTTCACGTCTTTTAATATGATTTTATGAATATTTGAGGAGATTATTATATGTATTTGTAATTCAAACTCAATATGAGTATCTTCGTTTATAAGCAAAGATAAAAGTAATAAAATCTTTGGAGATTATTTATGTATAAATAAAGAAAAATAAGAAAATGATATTTTATATATTTTGATAAATAGCACATTTGAATTTCTACAATAGCTTCAAGTCCTAGAAAAGGCCAACGGTATATTATTATTTGGTGTAAATAGAATAAATATTTTTTGTATAATATTGTTATGCATCGTCTTTTCAAATATTTGGATGGCTAATCAACTTGGTGATTATTTTTTTATTTTTTTATCTTATCATGTGTTAAACCGTATCATCTATATATACATATATCATTTAGAATAATATATACAAAATATGTTTATGTTTTATGTGTTCTTTGCAATTCTACTTTTAAATTGGTTATTTACTAGTGATTTTATACTTCAAATTTACGATGTTTACATGAAACAGCCTAATATAAGATTCACCATACGCGCACATATACGCTAATGAATTTAATTATACATTTAGTTTCTTAAACAAATTGTAGCTAATCAAACAAGTGAAAGCAAGACAAAGAAAGATGATACGTAAAAGTAAGATAAAGAGATTCCCATGACACAAGAATACCAACACAATCATAACTCACAAGGCTCACAAGTCCTTATTATAAAGTCAATAAGTTGACCATACTTGAGCCTCTTGCTCTACTCTACATATAGCATATAACAATATAACATTCTTCCTCATTTTCATTATTCATCTCTCTCTATCCAATTAATCTCTCTTTCAATTCTCCAAATAACAAGATGTTGGGAAAGATGGGTTCGGTCAAGAAACTAGCCAAGAAAGTCAAAGTGAAAGTTAGCAGCGGCACTGATCAGTCGCAGTACCATGAACACTTACTCAAGGACCAAGAAGAAGCATGTTCAACCCCAACAGGGTTTCTTGCACTTTACATAGGTGAAGAGAGGCGTAGGTTCGTGGTTCCAACCGGCTACTTGTCGCACCCTTTGTTCAAGATGTTGTTAGATAAGGCTTCAGACGAGTTCGGGTTCGAGCAAAAACATGGCTTGGTGGTTCCATGTAGTGTCATGGCTTTCCAAGAAGTGGTAAGTGTTGTGGAATGTTGCAATGGCAAATTCGATATTAGTCATCTGGTTGAAGAGTTTATTTAGTGTAAGTGTGTATGTTAAAAAGAGTGAAGTTGTGTTTTGGCAACTCCCTTTCTAGGATTTAAAGATTTATATTAGTATGGGGTTATAAATGAATTAATCCTTCATGTACTTTCCATATTTAATATTTAGAAGATGTGTTTATGCTAGTTTTGATACAAGATCTCTTTGTCAGTCGAATGCGTGGCTGTAATGTGACACTAGTAAAAAAAAAATTATGTGATACTTATACATATTTAACAGTCGAGTGACATCGATGTATCAATTTTTTTTAATTTTAAGAGTAATAAATATGTATTAGATGAACAAGCTTGAAATATTCTTGGTACCAACCCCATAAAACAATATTTTCATTCTTATTCTATAAAATAATTTCACATATATATTGCTAGTAAGTTGGTTTACCTGCTCCTTATTGGGTATCAAGCTACTTATGGATATATGTCTCTTAATCTATGTTAAGAGGCGATTATTAATTAGTTGGCTCTTCCTGTAGCCTTTTTCTGTGTCTTTATATTGGTTGGTCATGAAAGTTACAAAATGTACAACTTGATATATCAATATTATTGTAAATTTATACAATTTACTTTGTGGCTCTAATGATTGATTGTATGTTTGGTTAGTTGTAAGATACTCTCCATAAGGTGTTTGCATCTAAGGATTTTAGTATTTCTTTGCTTCCAACTTAAGAGAGGGTATTGGGTCACAATCTCACTCGTTTTCTCACCACATGGAAATTATTTTTCTTCACAAGATTGCATCCTATAAAAGTAATATACAGAAATTTTTAGAAGTACTATGCAAAAGAAAAAAAGAAGTGCTAGAAAATCAGATGAAAATTAGTTTTATTAACTTTATACATAAATAGTTATATGTAAATATCATATATTGGATTAATATTTTATGAGATTTACGTCAAACTAAGACGTGCATGGTAAAGCTGAGGTGAATGCGATATTGACGCTCAAATTTAAGTATTTGAAATTGAACTTGAAATCAGGAATTTGATTAAGAGTTGTTGAACAAAGTTAGGGTGAACAACAGGGGTGAAGTTTAGTTAGACACCCTTCCGTTTCAAGCCAAGATTTGAGATATTTTCCGTACTAAAGAAATTAAGGGTTTCTCATGAATTTGATATCCTTGAGCATTTGAATTTCAACATTACATATACTCATAATCCAACAAGTTATCATATAATTTATCGTTTTCAAGTTCTATTAAAAATCAAAAAGTCAAAAGTAATGAAAACATATATATTATCATTTAGTTATTTATATACTTTCTAATATATTAATAAATTAATCATGTATGAGAAATCAAAAAACAAAATCAACGAGTCAATCCCAAGACATAAAACAAAACCTGTTTTGACCATACCCATTTGTCACTTACGATTTTGAGTCAAACTTTCAGGTATTAGGTCAAATATTTCAACTAAACCAATTTGAGGATTTGTCAGCATTCGATATTCTAGAATCTCTAGGTCACCCATGTTCTTTGTACGTGCTTTAAGCCTTTTAACTCTCTTGATTTGGTTGTAACCAATGAAATAAAAACACCCTAGGTTACTAAACAAATATCAATTCTATGATATAAAATCTCCCATATATATAGTTAGCAGTATATTTATATGTTGAATTATAAAAATAATTAAATTTGCTATATTTTTTTTCTTATTTTCTTATTTAAATAAACATGGTAGGCAAATTGCTTTAGTAAAATAATAAGTGTTACCAACCAAAACCTGTAGCCACTAGCCCACTAGCCGGTTACGGTCTTCCAATGTGGAAGAATTAGCCTTGGCATGTGGTTTGATATTTGAGATGTTGACTAGCTAGTTGATAATGATTAATGAGAGTAATTTACCAAAATATTCCTTTTGACTTATTGGTTTTAGTAAACTAATCTTTTACAAAAATATTATTTTTGATTCAACTAAAACTATTTTAGTTTCTTTATTATTATTATTATTAATATAATATATTTAAGTTGATCGTCATAAAAATCCGATATCATCTGACGCTGTTAAAACCCTGGTAAACTCCAATTCGAACAAATAGAACTTAGACGACCAAAGGTAAAGTTAGATGTCACCTCGTGTCGTCATAACTTGCACATTTGATTTGATTCGGGGTTAATGTTTACTAGGTAAAAGCAAATCAAATGCATATTACAAATTTACAATTACCGGAAACGCTAACGAATTGAGGGTGAACGACGAATTAGGGCTTACAAATCAAACTCGGAGTCAAAACTGGTCTTGTCGGCTTCATAAATTGAAATTATGTTAGGGCTTATAGCCGTGATGTTGGGAGGAAGGTGTGGTAGGGCTCAATTGCATTATGGACGAGTTTATATAGTGTGATAAGATTGTATAAGACAATACAAAATTAATTAAATTGGCTGTCAATCTGTGATGTTTTACCATGATTAGGGTGTTGGTTAGCGCGTTTTTGATTGCCAATTGATTTGGTATAATCAATCATGTTGATTTAGGCCGAAAAATGAGGAACAGGAAGGGGGGAGGGTAACATAGTCAGTGGTGAATGAGAAGAATGCGAAAAAAATATTTTTACGTTAATTTTGCAATTTGGACTTTGGTCTTTAGTTGTGGATGCAAAAGAGGTTGTAGGTCCTATGGACTAGGGGTAAGCACAGTTCGGTTCGGTTATTGGATGAAACCCAAACCTAAACCTAAGCTATCGGTTATTTTAGAATACCAACCAATCGGTTTTCGGTTATTCGATTATTCGGTTATTCGGTTTTCGGTTGCGGTTTAGGTTATTTTTGGTTTTTTTATTGTGAGTAAACATTACCAAAAAAAAATAGAGTACCTCATATATATATATTCAAAATACAAAAATAAGCACGTGTTATGTGGAACCAAACAAATACAAAGTTGTTTGAGTAGTAGGGTTTAAAATTCAACAACGTTCTTAATAAAAAAAACTAAAGGTTTCCCGAATCTTCATTCATTGTCTTATTCATCAAAGTTTAGACCCAGTCTTGATCATCTTCATAATCTTCATCACCATCAACGGTAGATTCTTTTGGTGTTTTGTTTCTGGTCATAACATCTTAAAAAAACACGTAGAAAACATAGGTTCAATTAATCGGCTCGGTTCGGTTTTTTTAAAATGGATAGCCTAACCTAAACCCAAAAATCGGTTTTTTGAAAAACTAAAAAATTAACCTTCGGTTAATGCTTCGATTTTTTTCGGTTATTCGGTTTCGGTTAATTCAGTTTTATGCCCACCCCTACTATGGACGGACCAAACAACAAACAACTAGTGTTATTGGATCAATCTCACTACTAGCTAGCAAAAATTACTAGTAGGGAACCGAGATCTCGGATCTTATTTGGGTTTATTATTACCCGTTGTTGAAAGGTTAGAGGAGAGAAGATTAGGTGAGAAAATAAGGTTTTCAAAAGGTTGGCGAGTGCATGAAAATGTCTTCCTATTTATAGGAGAGGCATGCCATGCCACTTTGTATTATAAATGGCCCAATGGGCTCGACATTACATGGCCTCGGGCCCATACATACAATAAAGAAACTGACAAGCTAACTAAAATATATCATAAACAGTATAAGTAAATAC
This sequence comes from Bidens hawaiensis, assembly GCF_021521415.1. Taxonomy (NCBI): domain Eukaryota; kingdom Viridiplantae; phylum Streptophyta; class Magnoliopsida; order Asterales; family Asteraceae; genus Bidens; species Bidens hawaiensis. The sequence goes on along the minus strand of NW_027493340.1, from coordinate 201,973 downwards.
AAATAAACAAAACAGGGCCCTACAAAGGTTTAAAGTTTGATGGAGGGTATATTATACATTTTCCACATAGTTATTTATCAGTTTATTATACAATACCCAATTACTAATTTAAATTAGAGAATTAATTGAAATAAATATACTAATAAATATGAGATTTTTATTGATGAAATACCTGAATACAAACTGGGTTGGATAAAGATTACAAATATGAGGAATAGAAAACCCGAATGTTACAAATGTTAGTGACGAAACGTAGCTCCACATATGAAAATGTCTCAAAGTGATAAGAAAAGGTAAAGCAGAATCCGCTTAACGTATTCTAATTGACTAAATCATTAAGAAGTTGAAAACATGAATTGTGATAAGATGAGAATCACGGAAAGGTGAAAAGGTCATTTAGTATGCTAATCTAAACACCGCAAAGATTGTGTACGAGAAAAAACAAGTGATGAATGTCAACGAAGGACTATAATGGTGGAGACATGCCGAACTGGAAGGTTGTGATGGTGGTGCATCTTGGTTCGATGTCTGAGACGTCGTTTGAGATATATATTTTAAGTTTTATTATTTTTTAACTAAAAGGCCAACAAGGTCATCTGATACGAATTTAACAGAAAATTCTTATTGTCATAAATACCAAAGACGGTAGGTGTGCAATTTGATTGATCTGTAAGGAATAAAGCCGTGGAAGTCTCATACTTGAAAATGAAAGCTGCACCAGCTACAACAACAAAAAATTAACCCCAAAATACATATTTAGTATAATAGTTTATACACGAACATCAATAATCTAACAAACGACACATGCAACAAAACTCGGCAACCATCCAGCCACCGAGACTGTGAGCCTAAGATTCAAAAACTAAAATATACAACTACAAGATGAGTGAATTGCGAAATATAATTAAGTTACAATGATTAATGCAATCACTACAAGATTATCAAGTTGCTTTAGACTACTACACATTCCAATCGAATCAAATACAAAAACACACATATTACTTATGTGTAAACAATTTCATCTCACCATGAAAAAGAAGGCAATGTTTATGCTCTTCCATGTTGCTGCTTACGAGTTTGAATCTACCTTAACACGCTTCTTTTTACGGTGTTAGTTGAAGAAATGATTTGTCAGGGTTTATGTTTTGTGCAATTTGATTTTTTTATTTTGTGATTCATATTGCAATTTGAGATCATGTGATGATAATCTAATTCGATTTGATATGATTGTTTACAAGGGCGTTTAGTGATGACGAGTTAGCTGAAAGAATTTACGGTTTCACATAATATTGTCGAAAAACAAGTCGATTGGATTTTCAGTGTAACATCCCGACTCTCGTACCACCAATATTGTCCGTCTTGTCCCCAATGGATGACTTATTTAGGAACTCAAAACTTTGTTTTTGTTGCCCCAGAAGAATCTTCCTAAGAGGTCACCCGTGCAAGTACCATTTTCACCTGAGAATGCTTAACTGCGGTGCTCTTCTCCCGTCCACTAGCATTAACCCCATTACGCGTTGATGGTTTAAGAGGCAGAACCATTGCTTATAAACCAAGAATTCCTCTTTTCCACGGCCGACATGAGATTTGCCTATAGTGTTCAATTGGTCCATGTTAATCTTCTTTATCGTTTGTGTATTGTTTCGTTCACATTTTATAAGGTACATGGAAAAAACATAATCTAAATAAAGTTGATTAAACTAAACAATAATCATGCACTTCTTCAGCTTATGATATTCATGTAAACATTACATAAATCAGAAGTTCGTGCCAGCAAACCGAAGATAAACATAACACTTGACATGATAAATCATAACAAATAAAAAAATACTTGTCTTTTCAAACATAAGCACAATGCACAAGGATGCACTTAAAAGATCAGTATCGATTCAATGGTACCCGACACCATTTGCTCATCCCAAATCAATATTTGGTGGCAAATATGCATCACAACATTCTTAAATTGTTTGACGATGTAGCTGTGTTTGGGATTCCTTATTTTCCTCTCCTTATGACTTATGATGGTTGAATAAATCTTTTTTTGTGTTAACAAAGTGTTTGGGAACACATAAGGCATTTTCCATTTCTCCTTATCAACAAAGCTAAAATAAGGGTTTTCAATATATGATTAGAATACTCATTACACCCTTCTAAGTTCCATTTCACCCATTACTAACTTATGTCATTTTTGATCATTTAAATCAATAAATTAAGACAAACACTTTTTAAAAAACAACTTATTTTCTTATATTAATCTAAACACTTTTTAAAAGACTTCTTATTAAAAAACTATAAGACATGTTCAACTTAAAAAAAAAAAAAAAAAAAACTTTTACCTTAGAAATCCCAAACACTCAATTATTTTTTTCAATTAATTGTAACATTAACTTAACATGTAGATGCTTTAATGTGGGAGGAGAGCAACAAAACGCACAACTAAGGGCATTTCCGTCATCTCACAACCACGATCCAGATCTTAACACCACACACACCGTCAGATCAAAACTAACAAATCACCAACCGTCAGATCCATTAACCAAGAGCGGCCTTCAAACAATTCAAATTATCAAACCCCAAATCCATCCCGCTGCTTCCATTTCATATTATCATTATTATTATTTCATTTTTTATAAACTCTTAACGGTTCAATCCAATCAAATTATCAATACACAGTCACTCACACACTAACTGTGTGTAATAATAATGTCTACTCGTCAAGATAAAGGAGTTAATGTTCAGGTTCTTCTTCGTTGCAGGTATATTAATTTATTCGTAGTTTAATTAATAAATGAATAGCTAGGGTTTGTGTTTTGGTATATATAATTAGGTTTGATTTGATTATTAATTAGGCCGTTTAGTGACGATGAGTTACGGAACAACGCTCCGCATGTGGTGACGTGTAATGACCAGCAGCGAGAGGTTGCGGTTTCGCAGAGTATTGCCGGAAAGCAAATTGATAGGGTTTTCACTTTTGATAAGGTACCGGATTGATTTATTTAGTTGTTTGTTGCTTATTGATGTTAACGGCTAGTTTAACTACTATATGTTATAGCTATAAGACAGTTTTGAGTTTCGTGTACCAGTAAGGAGAAAATGATGGAGCCTAACGCGCTAACCTACTAATTTAAGTTATTTAAAAAAAATAAAAAAAATCACATGGCGTACTTTTTTGATTAATAGGTTTTATCGTGTTTTAGATAGGTGGCCGATTGACAGTGTTGTAATTTGTAGCATGGGAAGTTTGTGATTCCATGATGTTTAGATTTTAGAACTAGAGTTTGTTGTTTAGTGTACATTGTTCTGATGATGCATTGATTGATTTGTAACTGTTACATGGAATTAGGTTAATTATGAAGCTTTTGGAGTAGAACTGGCTTACTATGCATCAACTAGTTGTCGTTGATCATATGTTGGTGTTATATTAACAGTATGGTTGTGAAAATCATGCATAGGTCGATATTTGGTCAAAAGCGGTCAAAATCGAAAAAATTATTTATAAATTTTGGTATATATATGGATATGTAAAAAGTTATATATAAATTCCAATCCGATTAATCATGTTTAATCGCTAGTCTCTACCCCACCGCCCGACTAGCGCCTAGTGTGTGATACAACACTGAGTAACAATCAATCATATCATTGTAAATGAGTTATATATGTTTTTGTAGTGAAATGACACTCTTGTGTACTATGTTAGTTCAATTCATGTATGATTTTGGGTGCTAGAGGAGTCATGAACTCATGACTCATGAGTTTTGAGGTTTAGACTTATTAGATATAAGAAGGTATTGATCTTTAATAGTCACATGGTGCTGTACAGTTTTTAGTAATCAACTATGATTGTGTTCTTGTATGCAGGTTTTTGGACCTAGTGCTCATCAAAAGGATCTATACGAGCAAGCAGTCGTTCCTATTGTGAATGAAGTTTTAAAAGGTTTTAATTGTACTATCTTTGCTTACGGACAGACAGGAACGGGAAAAACATACACCATGGAGGGTGATATCAGGAGGTCAAAGGTAGCAGGTCACATATGTTTACAATTAATCTTATAGTTGGTTTTATTACTTTTTTGTTATTAACAGCTGACATTCAATGGTTAATGTGTTAACAGAGTGGGCCAAAAGGAGAGCTGCCTTCAGGAGCAGGAGTAATCCCTAGAGCTGTTAAACAGATATTTGATACCCTGGAGCACCAAAATGCAGAATACAGTGTTAAAGTAACTTTCTTAGAGTTATACAATGAAGAGATAACTGACTTACTAGCACCTGAAGAAATCACTCGAGTCTTTGAAGAAAAACAGAAAAAGCTTTTGCCACTTATGGAAGATGGTAAAGGGGGAGTTCTTGTTAAAGGATTAGAAGAAGAGATTGTGACGAGTGCTAGTGAAATTTTTACTCTACTTGAAAGAGGCTCTGCAAAACGTAAAACTGCAGAAACCTTGTTAAACAAGCAATCAAGGTATTGAGTTATTCTGTATTATCTCTAATGTTAATGTGAAAACTTATTGATATTCTTTAACAATCAATTGTTTTTCAGTCGTTCACATTCCTTGTTTTCGATAACTATCCATATTAAGGAGGCCACACCAGAAGGTGAAGAGTTGATTAAATGTGGCAAACTGAATCTGGTTGATTTAGCTGGTTCTGAAAACATCTCTCGATCCGGAGCTCGGGAGGTAGTTTTTTCACTGAGTTTTTTTTAATAATCAAGGTTGTGAAATACCTTTTATCTTAACGCCATTTTTATATGTTTAGGGCCGTGCAAGAGAAGCAGGTGAAATAAACAAAAGTTTGCTTACTCTAGGACGAGTAATAACCGCTCTAGTTGAACACATTGGGCACATCCCTTATAGGTTTGGATGATTCTTAAAGTTGTTATATTTTTATTCATTCAAGTATTAACTTTCGTGTTTTACTTAATCTAGAGATAGCAAATTGACTCGCCTGCTACGTGATTCATTGGGTGGAAGGACCAAAACGTGTATTATTGCTACTGTATCTCCTGCTGTTCATTGTCTTGAAGAGACCTTGAGTACATTGGACTATGCTCACAGGGCAAAAAATATCAGGAACAAACCAGAGGTTAGCCTCTATTCTCACATATTGATGATCAAATGATTAGTAGTTTAGTTTAAAACCCTTAGTTTATCCTCTTATCTAATAATCTTTATTGTTCTTAACGAGTTTAGATAGAACCATTTGCTTTTGTATTCATACATTGTTGTTCTTGGTTTCATAGTCTAGTTATGCTTTAAAGTGTGAACCATCTCTTATATTTGATATGTTTAATACTTCTTTTCTGACTTCCTCTCCAGGTAAATCAGAAGATGATGAAAACGACTCTCATCAAAGATCTTTATGGTGAAATTGAAAGGCTCAAAGCTGGTAAAACAAATGTTTTCTTTCGATAATGCTATGGCAAGATTAAAAAAATAAACTAGGCAAAAATGACAGTTTGTCTACTTATTTTACTTGCAGAGGTTTACGCTACACGTGAGAAAAATGGTGTTTATGTACCAACAGAGCGATATTATCAAGAGGAGTTGGAACGCAAGGTACATACTAGATAGTTTTTCCGATTTCACTTTGTTTTTTGATGTTAATATTATTATCATATTTTCTTTCATATAAGTTTAAACTGCATGGTTTAAATTTCTGTATTGTTTAGTCAATGGCAGATCAGATTGAACAAATGGGAGTTAAGATAGAAGACCAACAAAAGGTGTTTTATAAACTTTGTACTTTTTTATGCTAAGTAAAATTGTTCTCTTGTTTATTTGTTACTTTCTCTTTCAATAGCAATTTGAAGAGTTGCAAACTAATTATGATGCTCAAGTTCAAGAGTGCTCTGATTTGAGTAACAAGCTTGATTCAACCCAGGTAAATCAAACTAAAATTTAACATTTTAACATGCATTGCTGCTGAACTTCTTATATTATTATATCATACTTATTATTTGCTCTCTTTCTATTATCTATATTCTTTAGAATAAACTTGATAAAACCAGCAAGGAGCTGTCTAATGCTCAGGAAGAAGTAAAGAGATGTCAATATGCTATCAAGGAGCGGGATTTTATAATACGTGAACAGAAAAAAGCAGGTATATGTGGTTGGTTTTAGATGTTAAACTTTATGATTTTTTTATAAAATATATGTATTCTAATAAACAAATTGTTACAGAAAATGCACTGACTAATCAAGCTTGTGTTTTGCGGTCTAAATTAGAAAGATCCCTCAAGGACAATACTTTATTGCTTTCGAAGATCGGTAAGTGTTTTCTCAATCTTTTGTCTTTGACCCTTTTACCAGAGAACTAGTTGTTTTTTTTGTCAAATGGGTCAAATGAAAGATGTACAGGTACATGTCAACTGGTTATAGTTGGGTTGAAAGGTGTCTAAACTCTAGAGTCTATTTTTATTGCATATACACTCTTTTTGTTTAAAATTTCAGATTATTACTGCAAATCTGCAATAACTTTGCTTTTGTAATCATATCTAAAACATTGTCTACAATTTATTTATATTAGAAGTGAGCAGAAAATTAGGCATGTAAACCAACGTTCAGTGAACCGTTTGGTGAAAAAGTTCATTTGTTAACTAAACAAATGAACATTATTTTTTTTGTTTATTTAGTTAAACGAACGGACATGTACACATGTCAAGTTCGTTCATATATGTCCGTGAATGCTTGTTCTTTTACGCTTGTTTGTGTTCAAACAAATTGATGTTCATGTTTACTTTCAATTGGTTTTACCTTGAGTATGTTTGGTCATCTATTTCAGCTAGTCCTTTAGTTTGTGCTCATTTACCTTTTTGAACCGTTCGTTTATACTGTTAACAAATGAACATAAACAAACACTGACACCCTAATTTTCTACAGAATGAACAAGAACAAGAAAACTTTGTTTGTTTAATTGTTCGTCTTATATCGTTTGTTCGGTTAAAGTTGAACGGACATGAACATGCACCATTGTTCGTCTTATTGGATTAGACCTCCTTTTGACATGTTATACAATCTGACATCTTGCCGTTTCTAATAATCAATACAAATCTGATTAAATGCCAATTGTTTTTTGAGTTTTATGCAGCAAGAGAAGATAAAAGGAACGCTAGTAACAGATCTGTCGTGAACAAATTTGAATCCGAGCTTAAACAAGATGTTAAATCTCTTTGCAACACGGTCTCAACATCAATGTTTCAACAAAATGAACAACTTCAATGCATCGAGAAATTCTGTCACACTTTCATGAACCTTAATGATAAGGTACTATTTAAGTTTCATCATTCTATTTTAATAGGTTATATGCTTCAATTTTATCATTAAATTGTTGATTGTCTATGGTTTATGTTTTCAGGGCATGATTGACTTAAAAAAGAAAATCGGTGGTTCAAAAGCATTGTATGTATCTCACATTGAGGAGCTGCAAAATGTTGTACTTTTGCACAAAGCAAATTCCAATGCAAACTTAGAGGAGGTTAAATCCTTGGTTTCTTCAAATGCAGGTTCTGTTGAAGAAGTAAGTAAAACCATATTAATGTTTTAATAATTTTTTTTAACAACATAAGCAGTGTATATATTCACTACTTTTTAAATCAGTTACTAGCTGAAGAAGCTGTTAAAGGACTTTCTATATTTAATGAGCTTCAATCCTCTTTATCAACTCAACAAGGAGAAATGGCACATTTTACTAGAGAGCTTCGACAGGTTGGTGATTTTATCTTTTGTTGAAGGTGACAAAATGGTTCATGTTCATTTATGTTTGTTCGTAAAGAGTATTAACGGACATTTGACGAACGTAAAATGAATGGACATAATAGAAAATAGATGAACAAGTATTACCGAACTAAAACTAGTTAAAAGTAATGTGAAAAACAATATGTTGGGCCTAAAGGTTGTTATAAATAGTCTAAGTTGTTATAATGTAGTGGGCCAAAAAGTTTAATGGAATATAACGTAAACTAACGAACTTAAACAAAATTAATATAATGAACTTGAACGAACAAAAATAAACGCATCTATATAAATGGATTTAATTGAATGAATGTTTACGAACATAAATGAGCAAAGGAGACATGTGTTGATGTTCTTTTGTTTAACTAAATGAACAGCTTTTTTGTTCATGTTAGTTTGTTTATTAAAAGGGATTAAAATTAACAAACTTTCCGCCACACAGTTCACTAAACAACATTTTATCTAAATATTTTTCTTGAAGACAGATAGTATGCCAATTGCAAAATATGATGACTAAAAAATATATAGTTTTAATAATAAACTTGGTTCTAAATTCATTTTATTAGGTGTTTTTAATATCACTGATTTGTCTGTGTTGATTCTTTTAAGGGATAAAACATAAATCAGATGGCCTATTAATATTTTGTTTTGGTTTTTGAATTTTCAGAGATTTAATGCAAGTGTTGGACATACAACAGATATATCCAAATCAATCCATGAATTCTTTAATAAGCTGATGAAAGAATCAAAAGAGTTAGAAAGTCATGCCATTCAAGTTGATGAGACACAAACCAAGAACATTGATGAGTTTAAGAAGGCATACGAGGTATATAATGGACAATGTTAACTGCAATTCCATAAAAGGTTAACACAATCAATATATCATTACATATTATGTTGTATTTTGGTATTTTCAGGAACATTTAAAGTCTGATGCACAGAAACTCATTGATGAAGTTACAAGTTTGGTCTCAAACCATGTTAATCGTCAAAAAGAGATGGTTTGTTTTTTCGTAAAAAGTGAAACTTATGTTTTGTTTTCTTTAGATTGAATACAAATTTATGGTTGAGTCATGCGTACAGGTGGATGCTAGGCTGGCGACTATTAGAGAAACTGCTGCAGGAAGCAAAACAGTTTTGGAACGGCATGTGTCATCTTTTGACAAGATCACATCAGGTGCTAAAAGAAAATGGCAAGATTTCTCTGTGCAAGCAGAAAATGATGCAAAAGAGAGTGCAGATTTTGTTGCATCAAAACACTGTCGTTTTGAGACTGTGCTACAAAAATGGTAAGTAAAAGCTGACTGCAGCTTGCAAGTTGTATTCTCATTTGGTTGATTATTTTATATTCACTCATTATCTCTTTTATTCAGTTTTGATGCTACTGAATCGGCTGTAAATCATTCTAAAACGACACATGAATCTGTGATTGAATTGGGAAAGCAACATGTGACAGCAGTGGACACCCTTATCAGGTTAGTTAATTATCTTAGTTAATGTCAACTTCATGTTCCTTGCACTTACTCTAATGATGAACTTACTCTAATCATAATATAGTGCAAACATGCAATGTTAAATAACTAATTATGATGTTGACTGTTGCAGGAGCGCGTTAGATAGTAATGATGATCATGATCGTGAGGTTAACTCTTTAAAAGAGACCGCTAAAGATGATGTGTTGAAGACTAGTGAAGATTTATCAAAGCACACAGACAGTAAGTTTTTGTGAAACATGTGTTTTTTAACTTTCATTCTTTTAATTTTTAATTATTTTTGTAATGATGTTTTTTGTGTTTTGAATATTCTCTATAGGTGCATCGGAACAAGAAAGAAATGTCATTTCTGCCATTCAGGAAACCACAAAATCTCACATGAAAAATATTGAGAGCCTACATGAAGATCATGCAACACAATCTTCTCTGATAGAGCAGAAGGCTTATGATACTTTCCACCAGAAATACATGGTAATGGGCCGGGTCGGGCTGGGTTGACCTTGGGGTGTGCATGTATCGGTGTTGGGCTCAAATTTAACCAGAAACTGTAAATTCAGTTTTTGAAAACCGTTATTTTTGGTTTCTGGTTTTTTACAGTGGATTTGGTTCGGTCTCGGTTGTCATTTGGGCTCGAAAATTTTGGGTTGAAAAATGACCCAAAATAATGAATTTGGGTCTGAAACTTTGGGTCTAATTTTTATTTTGTAATCAATGATTAATTGATAATTACACATTTATAATCCAAAATTCAATAACAAAAGTCGGTGTTTACAGCTTCATTTAGGTTTTTTTGGCTTTCAGTACATGTGAAAACGAACCGAAATCTTAGGTTTGGGTTGGGTTCGATATTTTGGTTTGGTATGTCAGTTATTTCAATTTATTTCTCTTTCAAAAAGTTGATTATAACTTCTGCATTAAATAAGGTTATATAATAATATGAAACTGCATAAAACGATTTAAGTAGTTGTGTATCAAAAATATATTTTTTGGTTTAATTTCGATCTTTTTACGTGTTTACTTTTAGAATAAGTTTCTCATAACCTGATTTGACTCGTTTGTAAACTGGTCAAAACCATCACTTTTACTGATGTGTAATTATTTTAAATATGTTGTTACTTTGTTATTCAGGATTATGAGCCAACTGGAAGCACCCCTAGAAGAAATGATACTGATGTTCCAAGTATAGTGAGCATAGAATCGCTTAGAGCAATGCCAATGGAGAGTTTATCCAAAGAATTTAGAGAAAATAACTCGCTTGAATCATTTACTGGGAACGAGTCAAAGATTAGTTTGATTCCACGATCACCCTTGTCACAAATAAACTAAAATGGTGTTTGTTTCAATGCAAAGGTGAACTTCATGTACAGAAGTAACGGAATCATGTTTTGTACTCTTGTTATTGTCTGTATATGATTTGATCAATGGTGGATGGATCAACTCAGAACAAACAAATCCATTCTTTGGATTTAATGACAAGCATAGGTGGTGGTGGTGGTGTTGTTTAGTTATATATTAGTCCAGTTTTGTATTATTGATGGTACAGCTTGATATTGTTTAAGATGGGATGGTGTCAAATTGTGTTTTTAAATATTGCATGACCTATTGTTCATTCGTATTTACACTTTGACCAGTGATAATCGTAACTTGTTTTCAAGGGTAGTACCAGTAGCATAATTGTCATAGCTTTATACTTAATACTTTTATGAGAAAAGATCCAATACAATAATAGCTTATCGTACACTAATAGTAAAAAATATATTTGTTTAACTGGTGTCAAAGCAAAGTTAAATAGATTTTTCAAAATTGATATTCTCTAATATATTGGAAATAGCTGTTGATTGTTGTGTTTGGGCAGTCTAATATATTTAAGACCTACAACCATTTGTCTAGGCAATGGTGTATGTTTTACTATCAAATGATTGTGAATTCTAGTCTCAATTAAAGGTGAATGTAAACCGTGTGATAGGTAGAAAAAAAATTATTAGCTGTTAAAAAATGAAAATTATATTTAAGACCTACCTTCGATATGATTTTGATTGAATGAATGAACGCTATAATTTGATTGAATAATTATTTTTGGGTTTAATTTGTTGGTCTAAATATATATTGATTTGGCAAAAAGTATTTTTTAGTTGATTGGGCTAAAAGTTTTATTGTTTTGAAATTTTAAATATAAAAAAATTAATGTTTTAAAGAAGTTTTAAGTCCCCACTAGATTGGGCCCACCCCAGCATAGCAAGCAGGATGTCTCTCTTCAGACATAAAATTATAACTTGAGTGAACAAATTATACATGAAACGAGTCTTCAAAAAAACACATTGAGAGATCTTAAAGTTCCTTATATGATCTGGTTTTGATCATTATACGAAGTTTTCTTTCTATGTATCTAAATACAATGTTTTTAGAAGATGGTTTTCATATTCTTGATCATTGATTTAAAAGGAGGATGTTAGACTAATATATTCACCAAATTACTTAGTGTTTTTGTTTTAACATGCATCGATGTAGTCCCAGTTTTCTAAGAAGTTATGATTAACAACCGTAAGAGGGTTTGGTTTATTAATTATATACAGATGTTAGGAAAAATATTTTAAACCAAAATAATATTAATATATTGACCCAAGTAACTTTAATAAGTAGATATGTGGACATACCCACCATATAGAGTGTTCGGTTATCCTACCCTATAGTTTTTTTTTCTATAACGTATAATATGATTTATTGACATATTGACAGACCCTAAGAAATTTATTTAAAAAAATCACTCTACAATGTTGCATTTAAGAAACAAAGTGAAAACCAATAAATAAATAAATAAATAAAAGAATTGTGTCATTCTAAGTACTTTAATTATACTTTCCAAATACTGCTGAACATATAACTATACTTTGGTGGTAATGCTTGCCTAAAACTCTCACTGTAGTTTGTAGTTTTTGATAGCGACAATATCAAATTATCATTATTATGCGACTCACCAGATAAAAGCTGAAAATTCACGCGTCAAAATTAAGAGAATCAAAGTACACCATGGGTCCACAACTTTGAATTTATTAGAGACATCAAAGTACACCATGGGTCCGCAACTTTAACTGTATGTGTATGTGGGTGTGAGCTGTGGTTAGTTAAATTATAGATGATATAATAAATGTAAAACATCTTATATTGTAAATTTATAATAATACAAAATTTATGACATTTACATTTCGTATTTTATTAATAATTAAAACATACAATGCTTCTAAAAAAATTTACAAATTAAACCAAAAAGTAGTTACAAACTTACAATATAAACCGTATACATAAAAAAAAGTATATATTTATAGACCATATAATTTAACTGCCCTACAAAAAAGGAAATAGTAAATTATTACAGTTTGAAGTTGTAAACCCACTTTGAGAAAAATAAGATCTGGAAGAGTAAATCTATGGAGATTTGTTCTCAATAAATTCCTCCAAAACCTCAACTAATTCTTGCATTCTTTGTATATATATGTTCCTTTGAGTGTTTTGTTCTACCCTCTTGTCACATTTCTATACACAACAACCTTGAATATTATTGTTTGTCATAATGAGTGGTTTCACAAAGATTGCATGGGCTTTAGCATTATTGTTATGTCTAGGCGGTGTCATGGCGGTCGATAGTAATCACCAAACTCAAACGCGTAATCATGTGAGAGTAAAGCAGGTATACCGAACCGGTTTTCACCTTCAACCCAAGAAAAACTGGATTAACGGTATCTCTACTTCTTTTTCTTTTTTCCTCTACATTGTGTCTATGATTAGTTGTAACTTAGTAAGTGATCTTCATTGTATGTATGATATCATACATGCGTACTTTTGTTATTTATCATTCTCAAAATATAAGCTTTGTTAATGAAAATGCAAAGATACCATCAATATTGTTTTAACAAATAGATTATTCCAAAATAAAGATAAATAAAATATTGATATATTATAATTAAAATCTTGATGTAAAATCTTATTTTTTTAGTGTTATTCATATGTTAAAATCTCGATGTAAATAATATTTTTTAAGGTCTTATAAAATAATTACATTGTACTGATTAATTTGTTATAATTTGTACATTATAAGCTTAGTTGTGGTTTTTCATGTACTTCACTATTTTGTAGTGTTAACTGTTAATTAAGCAGGTTGACTCTGTTTATAATATATTGAATTATTCCACTGTGTTTCTAGTTAACTATTTATTATCTATTTAATATGTAACTAACTTAACAACATTTTCATTTTTTTTTTTGCATGAAAATATGAAATCTATGTGGGCACTTATGCTAAATCTGAATATATAGATCCAACTGGTAAGTTTCTCCTTTGAAATTTTATTAATAATTTAATTAAAGTCAGTTACATAAATCTAATAAAATGAAACTAAACAGGACCAATGTATTACAAAGGATATTATCATTTGTTCTACCAATACAATCCCAAAGGTGCAAAATGGGGCAACATTGTGTGGGCGCATTCGGTGTCGAAAGACATGGTTAACTGGATCCACCTCGAGCCAGCAATCGTGCCATCGAAGCCTTACGACAAATACGGGTGTTGGTCTGGATCAGCCACAGTGTTACCAGGCGGTAAACCCGTGATCCAGTACACAGGCATCATTGCACCAAATCCTAAACCCGGTCATCAAGTCCAAGTCTACGCTATACCCGCCAACTACTCAGACCCTTACCTAAGAGAATGGATCAAACCCGACGATAACAACCCGTTCTTAACCCCAACAAGTGAGAACATTTCAGCTTTTCGTGACCCGACAACTGCTTGGTACAACAAGGGTCATTGGAACATGATCATTGGTAGTAGGCATAATAATAGAGGGATCGCTTATTTATACCGAAGCCAAGATTTTGTTACATGGGTTAAGGCAAAACACCCGTTTCATAGTAAGCGTGACACGGGTATGTGGGAATGTCCTGACTTTTACCCGGTAGCGTGTAAAGGAACACACGGGTTGGACACGTCAACACATGGTAAAGGTGTTAAATATGTTCTTAAGAATAGCCTTGAAATGACGAGGTACGATTATTACACCATCGGGAGGTATGACCTCGTTAACGGTAGGTATATTCCTTATAACACGTCTGAAGACGGTTGGGGTGGTTTACGATATGACTATGGTAAACTTTTTGCTTCCAAGTCATTTTATGACCCGAGCACGAAACGTAGGATTGTTTGGGGTTGGGCTAATGAGTCAAGCACAGAAACTGAAGATATTAAAAAGGGTTGGGCTGGAATTCAGGTAACAATTTATATTAATAATTTATAATGTGTATATTCGTATGTATATATATATATATTCATAATTTCATATGATGCAATTTTTGTGATTTTTAAATTTTATTTTTTTAAATGTCTGATTCATCGCTTATCGTATGTAGTTGATTCCACGAAAGGTGTGGTTGGACCCGAGTGGACATTTGTTGGTACAATGGCCAATTTCCGAGTTGGAAACGTTAAGGCGTAAAAAAGTGGAGCTAAACAATGTAATGATTAATAAAGGGAATACCATTGAAGTGAAAGGAGTCACTGCAGGACAGGTTTGTATTTTAGAACAACTATTAAAAGTTTGCAAATATATTGAATATATGAAGTTGATAAGTTATTTATTTGATGTGATGTGTTAACATAGGCGGATGTTGACGTTACGTTTACATTTTCAAGTTTGGAAAAGGCGGAGTTATATGACGAAAAATGGGCGAAATTCCCACAACATGATATTGGTAAAAGTATATGTGAAGTTCGTGGTGCAACGGTTCAAGGTGGGCTCGGGCCATTCGGTCTCTTGACCCTGGCTTCACACAATCTTGAAGAGTACACTCCTGTATTCTTTAGAGTATTTAAAACCGTTCACAAGAAACATAAAGTTCTCATGTGTTCTGATGCCACTCAGTAAGATCCTTAAAATATCAGTGAAAATATATATACGCGGTTTTTTGAATTATATGAACTAATTAACATTGATCTTTTTATGAACGCAGTTCCTCATTGAACCGAAAAGAATACAAGCCATCATATGGAAGCTTTGTGGATGTTAACTTAGCTGAAAAGAAGCTTTCGCTTAGGAGTCTAATTGACCATTCAGTCGTAGAAAGCTTTGCAGAAGGAGGAAAGACGGTTATTACATCAAGGGTCTATCCTACATTAGCTGTTAGTCGTAACATTCATTTGCATGTATTTAACAACGGACATGAGCCCATCACCGTCAAGAAGCTAAACGCGTGGTCTATGAAGACGGCTAGCATTAATTAGACCTTGCAACTTTTATGAAAGTATGTAATAAAATGGTTGTTAGTTAGCTTTTATCATGTTAGTGTTTAAGAGATGTTATTCTAGACTTCTAGTTTTTCACATATTATGAGAAATGGAAATATGTTTAGTGTATTGTTTTGTTACTTCTGTTTTAGATGACATGAAATTAATGAGGATGCTTCATATAACCTAATGGATGAATAATAATAATAATAATAATAATAATAATAATATGAACTTTGCTTAAAAAAGCGATTTTGAAGGTTTTATGCGTTTAGATACATTTTGGACGACTTTCAATGTTTTGACCCATTTGACATGTTTCCTTTTCGGTTAACCCATTTGGCCCGTTAGCGATAAGTCATAACCCAAATCGACCCATTTGTATATAACAGGTTTGTTTATAATAGGATGTCGTTTTCACCTTTAGCACCTCCTCCAGTGACAAGTTTTTGGGCTTGTAAGTATCAACCGGGCCGGTTCTTGAAATCACTCACCTGCCCTGCAATAGATGACTGAGCCCGAGTGCTCCAAACACGGTTAGTGAAATCATGGGAAGGCCGTACCTGATAAACGGGCCTTTTCTTCCCCATCTTTTGACGCCCGAAGCCTTATTTGTGGGTCCAACATTATTAGATTGAGGTTGTTCCAATTGTTGTCATCCTTAAACACCACAAAGTAACAATGCAGTATGCCAAATCACTTTAGTGTGTAACTTATTTGTTCAGTCCATAAATTTATCGTTTTTATAAGTACGCAAAGACGACTAATGCAACTTAAATAAGATGTTTTGAGGATCAAGATCTAATCATAATGAATCAAACACAATGATCAAATTGTTCCAAAACGTGTTGTTCCGGACACGTAAACCGTTCCAGGCCCATCACGTGAGAGGTAAATCAGCCTCACTCAGCTACAAGGCGATTGACGCTTAGGATCGGTTTCGAACCCACGACCTCTAGGTTATTGTTCCAAGTCTTACGTCCCCATAACCAACTGAGCTACACGGCGGGGACCAAATTGTGTTCAGCATGTTTTTTTTCCTTTTTCTTTTTAAGCTGTGAACACAAGGTATTTGATGAAAGTACTTAACCAAATTAGACCAAGTAAACAAACAAACAAAACAATAGTAAGTGCTCCTTGAACGAAATTGGTCTATTATGATTAATTGAATTGAGGTGTGATTTGATTCTGATTTTTTATCATCATAATTTAAGGCTTGGGTTATACACACACCAGGTAGGTTATTCATACACCAGGAGAGCCTATACGAGTCGTATAGGCTCTATACGGCTCGTATAGGTGCATAGTCAAGTCATTTTCAAGCAGAAGTGTCAGGTTTTATTCTTTTGTAATATACGGCTCGTATATGGCTATATGACTCGTATAGGGTCTATTTGACTCGTATAGTTTTTTTTCTTTCAATTTTTAAATTACAAAATATTAAAAATAACACCCTAGTTGGTTACAAAAGAAAACACGTAACTCAAAAGTAAATATTTTGCTTCATACATAACCACCTACGTACAACATGAGCGTTTCGGGGTAACGACTTTTTAGATGTGTTAATACAATCCATTTTGGTTGACACATATATGAGTTATCTAAGCTTTTAAAATATAATTGCTATACAAATAGTTCATTTGTTGGTGTAGATGTTTTGGCTCGTGTTAACTCAGCTTTTGAAATATAGCCTTTATAATTTATAATATTATAGTTGTTTAATGCCTTATAGACACATGACAAATGAAATAGAAGTTGTCGGGTGACGCATTATTTAACGTATTTAAATACTTTATCTTCATTTTTTTACTCTAATTGATTGCGCTTGTAAAAGAAAAACTTTTTAAACATAAATAAGCAAAGTTATAATAATCCACACGTGATAATCAACTAAGCAACGAAACAAACATGTAATCATAAGGACCAAAACATAATATCCAAAACAAAAGGTCCCAAACATAAGGTCCAAAAAATAAAGTTCAAAATACAACATCTAAACACCCGATGATAAAATAATGACTACTGTGGTGGGGGCTCCTGTGTCTCTGGCGGCGGTGAACCAAGTATGCCCGACTGTGTTGGAACTGTACGACCCTCCTCCCTCACCCGCGTAATCATCCACGCGACCCTAGCATCTATAAGGCGAGTGATAGCAACAATATATGATCTAGACCAAAATTTCAGGGGTAACGTTCACTTTTTTTTATCGTATTTCACGTAAATGGAATATTTTTTTGTCGTATTTCATACAATAACTGAAATTCTTTTTATCCTTTTTCATGCAATACATTCCTTTTTTGTTTGAACTTGGTGTTTGACTTATATCGTCATTTTCTTGAAATTTTCGTTCAAAAAAACTGCTAATATGACTTCGTCGTATCATCTTTTAAGTTCCTTAATTTTAAAAGAAGCAAAATTTAAAATGTAAAACCATAATCAATTCTAATTTACACATAAACCATAAATCTCTAGTCAATTACAATATTTCCAATTTACATTATCCAAATATCCAATAAACCATAATCAATCATTCAAATATACAATTGCCTATAAACAATTCCAAATTAATAATTTATATAAAAAAATTAACAATTACAACTATAGATAAAAATAGAGGAGGATTAAAAAATAGGGCTAGAAATTTGAATGTAGTCTGGGCTAGTTGAAAAGTATTTGTTGTGTAATTATTGTTTTTATTTTTTGCCAACCCCTAGGTAGTAACTAGATCAGCTCCTGGGTAGCAACAAGCTCACGTAACGTATCATCCACATGTATTGGGATCGGCGACACTGGTCTAATCACATGATGGTGTGGCGCTGGGTGCTCGAGCTTTGGCTGTGGCTCTTGCACCGCAATGAAACGAGTCTGCCTCCCAACCTTTTTAGTGATCTTCATCAGCCCACATGTCTGCTTACCGATCAGATTCTGCTCGTATTTCTCTGTCATAGAACGCTTGATTCAATTCTGAAAACAATCGAGCCCCATAACAAGGGTCGTGACATAGGCGCTGCACGCAATCGAGGACTCCTCCCTAAACTGGTATCTGGTAGCAAAGTATGAGGCAATGCAATGCGCTAGGTTGCACCTAGCTGGTGCAAAAAGAGAATGCAAGAAGAACAGATCAGTTTGCGTGACCCACTCTTGGCGTAGAACCCAAGTGCAACCGCAAACCGCGGTAGAGTAAGGTCAAACACCCTACCGCATAACCGAAAGGATACAGCAACATCGGTATGAATCGACTCGATCGGCACCGGATTAAAATTGAAAGTGGATAAGAACTCTAGTGTTATTTCTCGATACCTGATTGCGTTACCGGCATCAAACATGCGCCTTCGAGGAGTGTTTACCCAGATAATACCCTCAACATGGCTTCTTTGAGCCACTTCCTCCAAGAAAGGCCACTCAATAGTGCGGGGATCAACAAAAGAGTAAAGACATACGATAAAACCTAAAAAGTCTATCACGTTCTTCGGTGTTACGGGGGAACTGGAGAAATACATGACTATCCAGAAAGTCAGGTTGATCCTCCGGGTCTGGAGTGGGTGAACGCTCTCTTCAGGGTGGCATAATCTGCAAATAAGCGAAATATTATAATGTTAGGCATATAATGCAATTAATAATAATTTGAAATAAAGTTGTAGAATTGGTTTTAAAATTCGTCTAAATGTACAAGAATGATTCTGGGATATCAACTGGAAATGGAAACTGATGACTCATTGTTATAAAGATGAATGAAGCATATTATGTTTGTGGTAATTTTTTGTTTTGTTTTGTTTTGTTGTGCAGAGGCTTCACCATTGCACACAACTACATTTATAGATAGCATTTGTTCTTGTATTTTCATTTTCATAAACGTGAGCTCTGTAGGCAACCAACTTTCCATCTATCCATTTTACTTTGATAAGCATCTAGTCTTAAATTTCTCACTTGGCATATCTCTAGATTGTTACAAAATACTTGAAGGCAAAGACAAAATCACACAATAGAAAATCCCAGTGAATTTCAATTCATAAGTCATAATAATCCGACTAAAAAGTTCCAAATTGGATAGATGTCAAAGTGTCAAACTATGTTAGATGCATACAAATGTTTAAACACATTCAAGAAAACAATCCCACTAAAAAGGTCTTTGCCATCCCCACAATTTAAACTATTAATCGGGTTAACCCAAAACCCGATTTTTTTCTAAAACGGACCCGAAACCCGACCCTAATAATTATTTGGGTTAACCTGATTAATACTATTTGGGTTAACCCAATTAATACTCTTTGACCCGACTAACCCGACCCTAATAAGTCAATAACTATAGAAACCTACTCTTATTACATATTAAAAGATGTTGATAACTATAGAAACAAAAACTAGCATTTGTTTATTAATATAGTTATTATAAGTGTACATCTAAAATAAAAATCTAACAGCTCTATTATTTTTTTACTTTATGCATTTTATATAACTATATGAGCCCAAAAAAGCCTAAACCATAACACTAAAACGTTAGTTACGGTTCGGTTTAGTGCGGTTTAAAATTTCAAACCGAAATGAACAACAAAATCTTGTTTGTTTCGATTCACTTACAGGCTTACGACACTACATAATCATTTGCTTATCTTACCTCAGAATATTCCATAACCCGCGTCTAAAAACCTCCGCAATAGACGTGAATAGCATTACATGCGCAACGCAGATTGTTTTGGAGTGTGCGGAAAAAGATTGTCTATCCATAACAATCGTAAAATGAGGTTTATAAACCTAGATATAAAGTATACGTCATAATATATATATATAGGATGTGAACTCTTGTTATTAGATTTTTTTTCAATAAAAGATAGTACTTTTCATTTTTTAAAGAAAAAAAAAATCATAGCTAAAAAGTCCATGTATAAAATGGTAATATGCAAAATTGTAAATAACTTTTTTAGTTTTATCAAATAATTAATAAATATATATGGGCAAAACATTTCCTTCCCTTTCCTTTCCTTTCCTTTCCTTTCCTTTCTTATCCTTCCCTCTCTTTTCCTTTTCTTTCCTTGGTTAAAAAACTCAAGAACAAGGCGTAAGTCTACAGACAGCTGTAGCACGTAGCAGGAAAGTAACGTAATAGTTGTCCTAGTACAGTGACGTGTGAAAGGGTTGGATGTGTCAACGAAACACTTTCACCTTGATGGGATAGGCTAGAAAACAAGTGCGGTGCTCTAGCTCCAAACACTCGAAATTTCGCAGTATGCCTCAAGTGTGACTTGTAGTAGGATTGGCATAAACTATTGGTTTTAAATTGAGATTAATTTTAGAATTACCGAATATAGTAAAAGTCAAATTTTACTGTATTTATTATCGGGACAAATTGATGAACCCTTTCATCTCTCATGACACTTAGTTTTAAATAACCTATTAAAACTAAGTTTGTCGCGATACGACTAACCAATTTTAAGTTAATAGAAAAACTATTAAGTTATTAGTTTTGGAAATCAAAACGCTTTTAATTTGCAAAACATAATTGGTTAATAGAAAATGTTTATTTTCAAATTTATTTGGTATTTATCGGTGATATTATAATCCTATTATAAACAATCCAAGCAACCACAATAGAAAATAATAATATGTAAATCCTTATGGCCAAAAAGGTGATCGGTCTCGCTAGAGCCAATTAGGGAGACCGATCGAGTTAAGGGGTTCACAGCACAAAACAACCACAAGGATGGACTTCTTCGTGCATCCTGTCATCTTGTCCGAACTCCCACTAACTCCAAGAAATCCTTGAGCTCGTCCTCGGTTATCTTCGCGTAATCTTTATTACAAATTTATAATACTAACATAATTTGCCCTATTACAAATTTGAACCATCCAAATGGCCAAAAGAAAACCGAAAAATAAAATAAGAACCGTTTACAATTTTGAACCATCCACATGGCCAAATAACAAGCTCAACAACCAAACACAACCAAACAAACATAGGTCGGGGCCGAATTTAGACATTCAAAATAAATAAATTTCTGGTCGTTTTAACTTGGTCAAATAAAATAAACAAAACTTTGACCAAATCTAAAATCACCCGAAAATGAATCTAGATCAAGAAACTTTAAACGATTTTTAGTTTGTGATGTAGATCCGGTTTAAACGAACCGGGATCGACTCGTACGTTGTAACCACGGCTCTGATACCACAGTTGGGTTTCAACGGTGGTTCGGAACAAAACGTTTAAACAATTTTAACCCGTTTTAACATATTATATTCGTTTAAGTAATTATTAGTCATTTAATAATCAAAACGAACCAAATAAAAGCAGCGGATAATATCGAGTAAACACGAACCATTGAACCGAAACCCGAACTCAGATCCGATTACAACATATACGAGTACGGTTAATAAATCAAACCATAGATTAAAGGTTAGTTTTATACCCCGGTTATTAAAACCGGGAAGAACACCGAGATCTAACGAACCGAAGCTAGATGAACGACACAATCGATGAACTCAAGTACTTACGGTGATGGTTGCAACTCACGACGGCGGCGGCACAGCAAAATGAATAGGGAGAGGCTAGTCTCCATTGAAAATTCCCACAAAAACGAACCTCCGTATACCACAATATCTCTCAATCGTCGCTCGGAGCCATTTACCAACAACAGAGACAACATCCTTAACAAACATAGACTAGCATGTTTGTTAAACTGGGCACAAGGATCAAGGTGGGTGTAATAATAATAATAATATATGAATGGAAAAGTATATTTTTAAAAACTTTAGTAAGTACTAAGTAATAAGATATTAATATTATAACTACTTTCATCAATCTTCACCTCAACCCTAGCCTGGCCAAATTGTTTATGCAAAATATTAGTTATTCAAATTATATAAATATTTTTTGAAAAAAAAGGTTTTACGTAATTGCTAATACCCATTTGTCAATTACATATTGCAAGTCAAGAATTTTAATCAAAAACCTTTATACCATATTTGTTTTATCATGTGGGGCCATGTTTGTTTGGGGAGAGGGAGGGTGGGTCCCGGCTGACGTTATAACAGAATCGCGATACCGTACGACAAAAATAAAATAAGGAATTCGATTCAATATCATCATCAACATCAACAAAGATACAGAAGCAATATTCATATTATCAAGAAACGATATATTCATCATCAAGAAACGATACAGCAGCCTCATACACAAAAGTAAGGTACCAAAGATTCAACATAAACATAAAAACATAAACATAAAATTAAAATTACGAATTCAATTCAATATCATCAACATCGATACAGCAGCAATATTCATATTATCAATCATCAAGAAACGATAGTCTTTCATACACAAAAGTAATTAAGGTCCCAAAGGATTCAACATAAACATAAACTTAACTATTTAACCTGATTATTAAATAGAAACTTAGCAAGCTGCCGGTATGGCGGTGGTGAGTCAGCAGCAGCAGGTGGCGGCGGTGGTGGGTCAGCAACAGCAGGTGGTGGCGGCGGGATAGCATGCGGTGAGATAGCAGCAGCAGGTGGCGACGGTGGGTTCTCCGGGTACTCACGGATGTGCTGCCGGAACAAGGAAATCCGGCCATACATTTCCGAGCAAAAACGGCACTCAAAATACGGTATCGGTAAATGCGGATGGCCGAAGGCTGGTATGGCTGGTGGTGGAAGTGGTGGTATCGGACCGACATCACCGGGATCCATGGAGGATTCTGGTTAAAGGTGACTGGGGGAGGAATCTTTGAAAGGTGCTGGAAAACCGGGTCGCCGGAAAATGGTGATGTTAGGGTCTAGGTTATAAGGTTATCTTCTCTTGGACATATATTATTATAATATATATATATATATGAGGATAATTAGGGTTTAATTTTGGGCTCATTGATCAACCAAAAGCCTTGACCACCATTCTTACTTGTTAATTAATTGTGTCGGCCAGTTAATGATTAAGTGAGCATATAGTACGTTAATCTCTGTGTAACTCATACCGGGTCATATTCGGGTCGGTCCGCGTTGACTTCACCTGAACCGACCATATATTCCAACATGGCCAAGTTTTATACATACGATAAGAGTAGTGAGATTTTAACCTATTCCGAGACCACCTATTCTAACGAACAGAGATAATAGCAGCCATGGAATCTTATAACAAAAGAGTCTTCCACAGCAACACAGCTTCATCGGATCCAATGGCTAGCGACTACTCAGATCTAGCTTGCACAAAGACACACACAGATCTAGCATCGAACCCTAGAAAATAGAAAAAGAAAATGGTGAAAACTAAAATGGTGGATTAACTGAGGGGAGATGCTTCAAGTTGGGAGATGGCCAAGGCTCTTTTATATAGTCGAACTAAAAGGGTGAAAACGACGGATCAATGGCTCTCGGCTTGATCTTTGGGATTTCCTGAGAGTAAACATTTGTTTTTCTTGTTGGTTGTAATGATGAATTGAATAACTTTCATTTAAGGCTCAACCTATTACATTCCACGTCATTACAACATTATAAGCATTGATGGATCTAGACGTTAATTTAGGGGTAACGTTTCAAATTCTTTTTACAGTATTTCACACAATGTAAACCAGGGTCGTCTCCGAGAATCGTGAAAAATTTTAGGTCAATTGGGTCTTAAATTAGTTGAGTAGTTGAGTTTAAATATTAAAAATACATATATTATTATTTCATGAAAATATATATAATTAAAAAAATAAAAAGTTCAGGCCTATCGGGGTGTCGGGCCGGAGTCGGTCGACTACCGGGCCTTGCTTCATAGCCGACCTTGATGTAAATGGAACAAAAATAGAAACACAATAATAAATGAATGTAAACACCTGAGGTGCAAATTTTTCATATTCGGTTTCGAAATGATATCGAGTCATTACATCCTCTTATTTTACTTAATCAAACGTTTTAACTTTCGACCACACAACTTAAAAGCATTGTTCAAATACTCATCACCCATTCGGTTGCACAAATCCGTCTCAATAAGCTTCATTTTAGAAAAACATCTTTCAACGGTTGCGGTTGCAACCGGTAAAACCAACGCTAGTTTCAATATTCTATTAACCAAAGAAAAGGTGGCGTGCTTTCCAGTTTTCACCATCATACGAGTAAGGTCACAAATAACACCCAAATTTGCAAATTTATCATATTCCTTTAAAGTGTAATAAACAGTCGTAAGATCATCGCCCAAAATACAACGTATTTCTTAATACTAAAATCATTCGGATGCATCTCATATAATGTCACTATCTTAAATATATCAAAACTTAGAAATTGAATCGCAAGGATTTAAACCAGACATACTTTCTAACAAACTAGTTTTGTATTAAAGTTAAATCTAAAAAGTCAAAATATACAGTTGTATCTGTTTTACTAAGATTTCGAATATCGAACAATTGCAATTTACTCCCTCTATTATTTAATACCTACCTAACATATACGTAGTATGAGTTCTCAAAACAGATATTAGTTTACTCGGCTAGAAAACTTGCCTTGATTTGCTCATTTGTTAACCTCCTAAAATGCCCTCAACATCCAATTATCCAAACAAGCGAACCCTAGTTTCTCACTTTTCCATTTTTTATATTCATCCGTCAATTTTTGACTACTCTGTCTAGTCTTGAGAAATAATTTCAACACACAAAATTAATATTACTTTTAAAAACGTTTTTTAGAGAGAATTATATATTAAAAATTCTTTGATAACCCCTTTTGGAATCTAAATGAACTCTATAAAAACTCTTAACTAAAAACTCTTAACATATTACAGGTTAATCCATTTATAAATATAATGTGTTTGTGTTAACCTATTTATTAAATTTGGGTCTACCTGTTCTATAAAATGTTTCGTGTTAACCGATCAAAAACCTATTTTTTTTATTGTTTTCAGGTTAGGTCAAGAACTGACAAACAAACATGCAGACACAAACATATATAAAAGGTTCTCACAATTCCAATCATGAAAAAAAAAATAAGTATCTAACCACAACGACTGTCAAGTGACAGTCGACGATATGATTTACCGGGAGAACGTCCACGTCAAATTCGAAAGACAGTGTGAGCTCGGTTAAGACAACATAATCTGGCCATAGTGGGGCAGCGGACCTCTTCAAATTAGAGCGTGTGATGGCCTAACGGCCCTAACACATAAAATAGTCGCCGTTAAAAAAAGAAAAAAAAACTATCAATGAATATTTAAACATTTAATGTAAGTGGAAATTTAGTTGGAAATTCAACCCTAAAAATTTGGTGTGAACCAAAATTAACATGGAGACTTGTAGAGTTGACTTCTTGACTTTTAAGTTTTAAGTCATGTACACCACAATTTAGGAGTGTTATCCGGGTACGTGGGTAATTAAGCTTAAGGTTCTCGGGTTTCTTTTTTGTTGCTGTAGATAAAAATCGGCTAATTGGTATTCGGGTTTATAGGGGCCGATTATAATTGGTTATCGGATTTTATACTTACTTTAGATGAGCATCAAAACTTGGCATAGAAACATTAATAAAGTCAACTCGAAAATTATATCACTTATTCATTCTCAATAATAAATTAATGCTTGGGTTATACATACAACAAGTAGGTTATTCATATACCAGGAGAGTCTATACGAGTCGTATAGGGTCTATACGACTCGTATAGGTGCATAGTCAAGTCATTTTCAATCAGGAAGTGTCAGGTTTTATTCCTTTGTATCGTATAGACCCTATACGAGCCGGCCCTATACGACTCGTATAAGGTCTGTTTGACTAGTACAATTATTTTTTAAAACTTTAAAATTACAAAATATTAAAACTTAAAACTTAAAACTTAAAACATCTCTTTATATTATTTTCACTAGATTCTTAAATCCCAATATTACAATTAGTCAAACAATTTTTCTATAGAAAATCATAAATCATTAGACAAATCTATCATGTTTTAGGCTTATTATCATGTTTTAGGCTTATATCCTAATGTTACAATCAGCCATACAACTTTTGGTATTATCTTACAAAGCAATACACATATCTTACATGGTTGGAGAAAAAAAAGCTGATACCTGGTCTATACGGGTCGTATACCACCTATACGAGTCGTATAGACCAGAAAATAATTATAAATCTCGTCATAGTACATGCTGACTATACGGCTCGTATAGGTCAGACACATTACGTGGGCTATACGAGCTAGAAAATCTATACGGCTCGTATAGACTGTATAAAGCTTTTGCACGCATGTCAATAAATTAGGGCTATACGACTCGTATAGGCCCTATACGAGCCGTATAGCCTTAATCACACACCAGGGGGCTAGTGTTTGTATATAGCCACCCTAATTTAATTGTTTCGCACACCAACTGTTTGTTAATATGCCAACATTATTATTTATTTAGCATATAATATAATTTGTGTATCAAATAAACGAAGAAATACGAAGTTCGAATCCAAACGTACGCGCTGGGCTGAAACGGCCAGTAATATCACAAGACAAATATCATCAATATTATATTTAAATAAATTATTATATAGTATTTCTTTTTTCTACAAGTAACGGTAGTTTTACAACTAAGTTGAAATTGTAGTATTTACAAATAAGTGAAATTGTAGGTGTGTAAGAGACGGATTATGGAACGTAGATTTGCGATTAAGTTTGTCTCCCCCAGGGCGCCACCTAAGTGTGCCATTTCCATGGGCGATTAAACGATAATCGGTTAAGGTAGTGTCGATTAAGGGCTTTTCACTGGAGGGGCATTAAGCAATTAACATCAAATCGTTCACATGATTCTTTAATTGAATACAGATGCCCATTTATGTGAAGGTTATCATAGCAAAATAAGAAAGCAAGTGTGCGATCAAATCATCACGTATGCATGCCTAGGCATCTGTATTCAGCCTTCACATGATGATTTGATCTAATAGTGGCATCACGTGATGCTTATTTTGCAACTACAAACGTTTGATCAAATTTTCACATTTAGCCATAACGTTTGATCAAATTTTCACGGTTGATCTTTTATTCGCAACCATCCTTTTTATAAAGGTTAAAAGTTGTTTATAAAATGTATATTTTACCCACAAAATTTACGCCAATAAGCAAAGCAAGAGTCAAAACTCCAAATCGTAGAAAATGAAAATAAGCATTAATTTTTCAAAAAATAACTGAAGAATAAACAAATCAGGTTATTTGAACTTTTAGTTTAAACTTTTTTAAAAACATGAACCAGGCCCGATCGTTTTAAAATATATTCATACCCGGTTAAATGAACAGGAAATTATATCGATATTAAAACCAAATACAAACAAGACAAGTTGCAAGTCTGACCGTATAATCATATATCAGAAGTTGCTATATAGTATCAAGAGCGTATAGACACCAAGTATACAAGCTGGTATACATATAACCGAAAGTAATTTGACCGCTGAATATACTTAAAACGCATATTTGTTTTACTATAAACCTCGGTTTACCAATATAAGTTACATCATTTCCCTATAACCGGGCTGCAATGGTTCGAGTCAGCAATTTAGTCAAATGGGTCTATTCGATGATCATGCTCACTTGCCATTACCATTCCCGTGCAAAGACACGTGGGGCACATTACCTGAATCAATGTAGTCGCAATAAACAATAAAAGACCAAACAAAAAAATGGACCACCAGAATGAAGTTTCATGCATATATAGTTTTTGGTACCTTTCCTGCCCCAGAACAATTAAGACACCTTCGGGTAGTTGGAGCGCGTAATGGACTATCAGAAGCATTAGCTACAGAAATTGGCTCTACGTTTAAGCACACACCGCTAGAAGAACAACGCGCACATGTCAAGTATCCTGTGTTTTAGTACATCAACACCCCTAATTAATGTGCGTATAATTGAGATTAGAAATTTTACCCGTTTACTGATGAATGAGTCGATTTGGGTTGTGTACTTGTTCATTATCTCAAATAGGTCTTAAAAACAAGAATAACAAACAGCCAACTTAACCAAACGCAATAAGAAGTCGCTTTGATTTAATGATTTTTGAAAAACCAAATTTTCGGTTCGGTTTTCGTTTCTAACCAAAAAAGCCGAACCAGTTGAAACCAAACCAAACAGTAAAAACCAAAAAAAGAACGATTTTAAATAATTTATAAAAATTAATAAATGTTCTAGTAAAAAATTTTTAGGTCCAAATGTGTAATAATAGATAAACAGTTAACTAACAAAAAAATCAGGCCAAAAGTTTCAAACCCAAATTCATTATTTTGGGCCAATATTTTCCCGGCCCTATATTTTAAAGCTCAAACGATAAAGCCAAAAAACCGAAACTGTTTTCAAAAACCTACAAATTGCATTTTCCGTTTATGATTCTGCTGAAGCCCAAAATCGGGGACTCAAACCAACTCATGCACACACCTAGCCCAGAGTCTATTAATGCATACAACCTTCTGAATCATTTTATTCAAAGAAACTGATTGTTATGGTAACGATATTTCACTTTGTAACAATAATTAAAACATTTTTAATTCATAGTTAAAGAAAAGAACAAACAACAAAGTGTTTGCAAGACTACTTACCAGTTCCATGACAGTATCTGCACCTTTTCTTCTCTTGTTGCATGACATTATTAGCTTCAAGCAACATCAGAGTTGAAATTACACCAACTGCCCCACCCGAAAAGGATGCCACTATTGGATCAACCTCACTGAAACAAATGCAGAAATATTATGTGTTAACATTTGCTTAAATGAACTGCATACATTAACCGGTTTTGTATATCACACCTCAGTTGCATAGGCAGATGCATATTGGTTATAAAATCTTTATATGATGTGCCACCCAAACCAAGTTTTAGTTCCAACTGACATAAAAATAAGTTTCCATGTTACAAACATATATATGACAACTCAAAAAAAAGGTATAGTCATTAAAAAAATGAACTTACGACTGGTGCAAGAAGGCCACCGAAGACTATAATTCCTGATATGAATGAAAAACTTGTCAAGTAGAGTTGCTTCAATGTCTTTGGTGTCTATCTCAAATAGAAAGAAAAATAAACATTAGTAAGAAAAGTTTTTGCCAATAGGAAGATACACATATTGAAAAGTAGGCCTGTAAATGAACCAAATGATCAGTGAACCGTTCGACAGGCAGTTCATTTATGTTTGTTTGATTTGTAAACGGATGAACATGAACTAAACTTTTTGTTCATTTATGTTCTTGAACGTTCGTTTATTGCACTCCTGTATGTTTGTTCATATAGGTTCATTAGTTATGTGTGCTGAAGTCCGTTCATTTACGTTCATTTATATATTCAACTTTTTAGACCCATTACCATTTAATCTAGTTTAATGACTTTTTTAGGTCTGACAGACTCATGTTCACTTTTAATTTTAATTTGTGTTCGCTTGGTTATGCTTGTTCATGTAGGTTCAGCTATGGCCGTTCGTTTATGTTCATGAACCATTCATTTATACTATTAAAAACGAACATAAACAAACACGCTCATTTTCCTAACAAACGAACATGGACAAGAAAACCCTGTTCGCTTAATTGTTCATGTTCGGTCATTTGTTCAGTTAAATATAAACAAATGAACACCAACATGTTCCGTTTGGTTTGTTTACAAGCCTATTGAAAGGCAATCAAAATACTAGCTTTTGTGTACATATAGAGTAACATGCGGCTTCAATACTTCACTAATGTTGTGATATATATTACTATTGTTATCTCATTACAATGTTTGGTGAATCTCTATAATAATAGTATCATGTTTTCAGAATAAAAAAGATAAGTATCAAATGAATTAACTACTGTAAATGTGTCATACATTTTCTGAAAAATTAACACTAAAGCCTGCTTTAAACAAGCTTTTGACATCAAATTATAAGCAGAAGATAATATAACTTACCACTGAAGGTAGAAAGGGAATTGAAGATGGAATATCAGGCATTTCATTGTCCTCAACACTGCCCTCATTAACTTTAATGTTTTTTAATCGTTGTTGCACTCTTAACCTCCTCACCTGTGAATACGAACAAATGTCAAAACAACATGATATTCATATGTGTGCAGTTGACAAAGCATTAAGGTGAAGGCGTTACCTCTTCCATTAGGAGAAAGATTTTATTTCGCCTACTCCTTATATTATCTTGGATCTCCTTTGTCTGCATCTTAACAAAATCCTGACCAGTCTCCGGTCCTTCAATAATACAGAAGTTGCTGCATTCATAACAAAACTTAAAATCAGCATGTGTTCACCTTCTTTAATACTTTTGGAAGCACGGTTTGCTATATTAATGTATTTGCTTTAACAAATACTAATTTACTCAACCACAACTAACTTGTATCTACGATCATTCTTGCTTTTTTCAAACTCCGAGTATCTTAACACCTACATATCTACATAGCCCCAGTGTCGTAAAAATCACAATTTGGCGCCGATTAATCGGAAATCGGAGGGTTAGCGATTCAATTTCACCTAATTGGCCCCGAAAACGGGTGAAAATCAATCAAACTTTTGGTCAAAATTGGTCACAATCTTTGAAGTGTTTGAAAATTTATATTTATTTTTAGAATTATAAATAATTTTTTGTGTCTATATGTATACATAATTTTAAAAAATTAAATATATATTATTAGGCTATGTGTAGTGGAGGGGCTACAAAATGGGGCGACTTGCGCCATGTGGCGCCCAGTCAGCAAATGATGGGTTTTTGTTTTAGGGGTGTAATGGTGTTGTAGCCCCATATATATACACATGTGTATATATATATATATATATCACATACACACAAATATAATAATAAACACACACACAAACAGGAGACAAATAGTCCTCCCCCCCTCCTCTCTTATCGCCCCTATTGTCGCCTGTGGGGGGGGGGGGGGGGTCACCGCAAATATTGCCCCTTTTTTCTTGTTTTGTCGCCCCACTACGGACAGCCTTTAAGGTGTGCAAACGGACTGCAGAACAAAAGTTCACCAACAACTGGATCTCATATATGCATACATCAATTATTACCAGTTTAAAACTTTAAATCCAACAAAATAAAATGAATAATCCTTAAATCCTTATGTATACAACAAGCACAATTTCTTCATTTCAATTTTCAATTGATGAATACTAGTTTCTACGTTTCTAATTACTCAGCTAAAATACACAAATAACATCAACAGGCTAATAATAATCTCTACGATGTGAATATTAATTCATATAAACTAATAAACATAATTAAGAAACAAAAGCTAAATTAAAACAAGCGTGAATAATACATAAGCAGACCTAGATATATTATAAACGGAACCGGATGCAGCCGCGTCATCTGAGGAGATAACGAGATGACGTCGGTTAGGGTTTGGAGAATTGAAACGAACAGTGGATTTGGATGAGGAGGCGTTAATAGAGTTAGTGTTGTTGATAGAATAATAAGGAAGATGATAGCATTTGAGAGTAACAGACGCCATGTTTAGTTGCAGGTTAGAAAATGGGATCTTTTGATGGATGAGTTGAAAGCATCTGTTTCTTTCATCAACTCTACAAAGCGTTTTCGTCGTTATTCCGCTTTTGCTTAATCGATTGACTGAGTCGGTTTTAATTATTTTTAACCTATTTTCATGATTACTACGTTAGGTGAGCTACATAACATTTTCGTATACATAGGTATACTATAGTGTGTATGTGTATACATATTTTTTTTATTATTCATCGAAGAAACAACCTGATTCAACCTAAATGTTAAGCCGGTTTAAATTGCAAAACAAAACAAAACAACGTGAGCTCATTACAACCATTGGTCGGGGCACAAATTTTGTTTATACATATTACATATATATGTTTTTTTGTGTTAAAAATAAGGTTATTTGCAATGCATGGTTTATGAGATAATGACATGCTCAGAATAGTTTCTACTTATAATAAATCGGTCGATAAAAGTTTTATCCATGTACTGGTTGTCGCCTTTTAAAGAATCTTGGATTGTGATTTATCTGAGTATCATTTGTTATGTGTTGTTTGTCTCCTTTGTAGGTGGCAGGTCTTTTGCCACGACTGGAGTTCACAGATGCCTTGTTTGTCTCCTTTGTAGGTGATAGGGTTAGGTCTACGGTTGCAATTCAAGACCATCTTATGGTTTACTTGGGCCCGTGGGTTAGTCTAGTACCCTATCTCTTCAACCTTTTAAGTGGTGTTAAATATACTATAGTCTAAACTCCATATATCTAACACCCTAAGTCATATACACAAAATTTTCATAATTTCTATACTTAATTTGATTTGGATGCAAACATTTGTAACACTAGTACACTACAAGTATACTTTTTTTTTAATAATTGATTATTTAGGTAACCAATCAATTCAAATTACTATTTCCGTTACTTTCCCCCTCTAGAAGATTATGCAAATAATTCATACACTCTGACTTACAAGTTACATATTAATTCCAAAACACAAGCTAATTAACTAGCCCTGCTTGCGGTGCGCACGTATGATGTATATATGTGTGAACCCTCGGGTGGGCAAAAGTGAAATTGCACTAATTTTGACGTTATTTTACTAATCTCGTGAAAATAACGTTAAAAGTGACGGACGGTTAATCAGGCATCATGTAGTGGCGTTGATAGCTGAAAGATAAGGGTACATGCACCGATCAGCCGGTGTCCCGATGATTGAGTGCTATGTGCCTTATGTCCAAGGCTTGATGCAAAACTACTATCGAGCCGGGGGTCTCACCGGAAGCAGCCTCTCTATCCCTATGGGGTAGAGGTAAGGCTGCCTACATCTTACCCTCCTCAGACCCTACCATAGCTTTGCTATTGGTGGGATATACTGAGTACGATGATGATGATGATGATGAAGCTAATTAACAAACACCATACATCAACACCACCTTGAATTTAACAAGTGAAAAGACCCACATACCTAACATGATACAATCAAGTATTCGTGGGGTACAAGGATCTCCACATTATTGTGTAAACCACAGACAATGTTCAACCAATAGGCCAAACATTCTCCAACCAACTTGGGTACAGAACACATGAAAAAAAAAACCGTACATGCATAACATTGTGTCCTAAAATACCCAAAACACGGCTTCATCATATCCTAAAAAACACCAAGAATTACAAAATCTAGCGACTACCCGTCATCCACATTGGAATAAACACAAACCGGATGATCTTATTGTTGGATTTGAACAAGAATTTAACAAGAAACGGAATTTGATCTTGTTAAGGTAGATGAAGAGTTTATAAACTCGATACAATCATCGATAGCTTCTGCTTGTTGAGAATCAATTGGAGCTACCGTCGGTTGTTGTGGTGTTATAGAGGAAGTAACCTTGGTGGAAGCTCGTTTCGACCATAAATAACACGAAAAACTATTATCATCTTGTCACCCATATGTTTAATGTATTTAACGGGCGATATTGCGGATCTTTGAGGTAGAAATCTACAAGTTCTTGTAAACTTTGTTCCATTGAAATCAACCCTTTTGGTTGAATCTTGTTCACTAGACATTGTGGTGTGGGTGGTGGTGGTGGTGGTGGTGGTGGGTGGGGGGGGGGAGTTAAATTGTTAGTATGTAGTGAAATGAACTAAATGGTGTACATATAAGAGTGGGAATGTGAAAGAATGATTACCTTTGGGCCCTAATGCATTGTTGACTTGTACGGTACTAAACATATTTGACAAAGCACATAGAATTCAAGATTCAAAGATGCAATCTAATATTTTCCTAATGTGTAATGGGAATCAAGCAAACTAAAGCAGATAAAGACACTTTTAGCCTTTTCCTCTTGCTTAGATTAATGAGGTACTCAAGTTGATGCATTTTAGATTAGTGACTAATGAGATAATAATTACTATTCTCTTGAAATAATTCTAATGTTTGATTAGTTTAAAAACATATCTAGAAGCTATCTCGTCTATTTGATGTAAGAAAGAACGAGAAATGGTCCTTAAACTGATAAAGCTCGTCTCGGAATATTATTACTGCTACCGAGAAGATATTGAGAATGAAACACTTACAAGAAAACAGAAATTATTCTATGAGCGTCGTGCGTGAAACATATTATTAAAGTCCTTTGGTACTATAGCGATACACTCTATTTAGATTTATGGGAACCCTAGTAATGGATTGAAAGGTCTCAACGAGCTGGATGCCATAGGCAATTTGCTCGACTGTCATGTCCCAATTTCTTCATCTGGAGCCCTAATTTCGATTTCAACATATTTTCCCTGATTTTAGTTTTTTTTTATATAAAAACACGTAAATTTTGTATTTATCAAAATTATCTAGATACTTAATGTCATTCCTAGACAGTCAAGTTAAGAATTTCCGGAGTTTGATGTATTGATTTGGGCACATGTATCAATTTTCCTCCCAACTATTTTCACATGTTTTTATGCTTCCGCTCTGCGTCAGACTGCCATACATATGTTCATATGTTTGTAGAAAGCATTGGGCACGATTGCAGGAGGCAAGATGTGGATTTAAATACTCGATCTATCACCGAAATCATTCATTGAATCATAGAAAGCATATGCTAAGTAGTGAATATTAAAGAATGTTAGAAAGAAGTGTAGTAGGGCTAAAGAAGCATTTATTTTGAAGTGACATTAAAAGGGAGGAGAATGTGGAAGCGTGGGGAGGTTGGAAGAAAATATATATACAGAAAAAGCTTCAATTTTATATAAATAATGTACGAAGACGAACCTTTCGGTTAGTCTAACTTTCTATAAGTCTATACAAAGATATGTGAATGCTAGTGCAAAGTTTTCTTATATGTATGCATATGTTATAAACTAAGTGGGACCCGGCCAGTGTTGTTATCCTTTGGTAGTCTAGACGTCTTGAAACAAGAGAGCACTAAAGAGATTACATTAAGGATTTAAACTTTAAAATGTAATCGAACTGAGTTGTTTGCAGTGACGGATCTAGGAATTTTGTTCAGTGGGTTCACTGTTCGGTTCGGTTTAACGGTTTCGGGTGGTTAAGGTTTATCACATGATAAAAATACAATACAATAACAAAAAACAAACATCATTATTAGAGCATTCACATATTATTGAATTATAGATTAAGATGAATTGTTAGTTTGTTACTCTATTAATAATGTTTAGCAAGCTCTTAGTAGTTTATCAAGTATTTTACTACAAATAATTGTTATATGTATATTAGATATTCATTATACATTTATACATGCACATTGTTCTATACTTCTATCCAATTACCACAAAATAACTTTATAACTTACACATTTAGAATCCCCACCTACATGTACACTAATTAAATGTAAAAAAGGAAGAAACGGTGTGCAACTAATAATCGAGCCTAGGTTATTAGATTAGCAAGACGGATTGTTTACCACTAGGCCAAAGTTCCACTTTGTTTATGCGTTCACTCATAAAATATACGTGGGTTCACTTTCATATTTTATATAAACGTTCTATATAAAATCCGAAACTCAGTGAGTTCTCGTGAACCCGGTCTCGTACACGTAGATCCGCCCATGGTTTTGTAATATACTCGAGATCGACTTGATAAAAGTTTGAAGCGTATTGAAATAAAGTGAGTTTCATTCTAAAATAAACTCGTTTAATAAATGAGCCCGGATTTTATATTCACTTGTTAGCTTGCAAGCCGAAACTAGTTTATTATTTATGTGTTTTTATTTAAGATATATCAACTATATTTACGTGATTGTGATTATATAAAGAGTAATATGTAAATGGACATTGATAGATTAAGAAAGTTACAAAATGCATATAACATTTGTGTTATGACTCTTAACTCAGTTTAGATCATATTTATATTTATGTCATCGCATGAATTTATTATTTATGTATGGTAAAAAAAAAACTTTGCACGATAAAGGATTATTGCATGGTATCCTCACCCATTATTTTTAATATAGATAATTTATTTTGGCAATTGGGCCGGTGATGATAAATGATATTGGGTCGATGGTATTAATAAGGATTTTTGATTAAAAATGAAATGGGCCGGTTGTATATTGAACGACCTCATGATGAAACCATATAATCTGTTAAAGCCCGTTTAACATGTTTGCTAGTTAGTTATCAAGCTTCTTTTGAACCAATTATTGATCACAACTCACACCAGTTTTGTTATGCAAATATTATATGATGTATTAAAGTTTCAACATTTAAATATTTGTAAAATTACCGTAAACAAAAGCAAGACTCCTGCTACGTATTTTTCCAAAATATTAGAAATGCTTGCAATATATAGAAAATAATTAAGAAAAAGGGAATGAATAATAAAAAAAGTAATATAGACGTATGGATGGAGAATAAGATGTGAGAGGTTAAAAAAATCTAGAGATAAATGTGAAATTTTAAAAATAGAGATGGAGATTCAAATGAGTATGCTTTTAAGACAGAGTTGCAATACTCGTGTATCGCATGAGATGAAATTTAAAAAAAAAAAAGAAAAAAAAGAAGGCCAACATGATGAATTCTCAAGGGAAGTAGTATATCACTGAAAACATTATATTATATTATTCTTCGGGAAATTAAGAAATACCTTAAATACAATAGCTAAAATAGAATAAGTTATGTGAATATATGACTTCAAATATATTAAACATTAGTAACTTATACACAAATTCAATCATATCTTAATTCAAAAAAGATCGTGTTATAATTCTTAATTCTTTATTTTGCTAACTATTTAATATTTATTAATTCAATCCATGTAATACACGGGTTTCTAACATATTAACCTAAATAAACGTGTAAATTAAGACAATCAATGATTTACGTATGTTACACTAAGGCTATGTGTAGTGGAGGGGCTACAATTGGGGGGCGAATTGTGACACGTGTCGCCCAGTCAGCAAAGGGGGCGAATTTGTTTTTTGGGTGTAATGGTGTAGGGGCTACAAGTTGGGTCCACAGTATCTTTTTTTATTATTTTCTTTTTATAATTAAACTAATCAAATAAAAACCAATTTATTCATTAATAAAATAAAAATGCATTAAAATTAAAAAATATATAAAAAAATACATAACTAAAAAAAATAAATAACTAAAAAAAATACATCACTAAAAATATAAAAAAAACATATAGCTCGGTTGGCGTACATGTTTAGTTTCGGGTCAGGAAATTGAAACGGATAGCTCGGTTGGTTTAGGTTCATCGGGTTCCATTGTAAGTTCACGTTCGGTTGGTTTTGCGAACCATGATGTTGACCGAAAGGAGGGAATGGGTGGTTCGGTTGGTTTGGGTTGTTTCTATAATTCATTTTGCATATACATATATATACGCACACACAACATATATACATATACATATACATATATATATCACACACACAACATATATACATATACATATACATATACATATACATATACATATACATATATACACACACACAACATATATACATATACATATACACACACAACATATATACATATACATATATATACACACACATACATATAATATAATAATAATATTTATTCTTCTTCCACGGCGATAAAAACACCCCGCCCCTGCCCCTTTTCGCCCAAAAATCGCCCGGGAGGGGGTCGGTGTACGCGCTCAAAATCGCCCAAATCTACGCCCCATTACACATAGCCTAAAAATAAAAGATTTAGACATGACTAAAGTTATTGCAAAGTATCATTGACGAAATCAATGTTATAATTGATGGAATTCAGGTCGACATATGAGAAATTTTCTCCGTTACACATAGCCCAAATCTACGGCTCACTAGACCTTTCACCAATTGCTTATGAGAAGGATTAGGCTTGGGCCGCTTGGCTCAAAGCATGTAACCAACTTTGACCAGTTCTTTTTTAATATTTATGAACACCATCACCATGAATCACAATTCACAATCCTACTACTCCATTATCATTTTATATAATTTTATAAATTATAATAACATTTATGTATAATTGATTCGGTTCAGTTAATTTAACTTAACCGAGTGTTGAAAAATCTCCGATACTATTTTCGGTTAATTTAATTAGTTTCGGTTCGATTTTATTGGTTTTCAGTTCGATTTCAGTTAATAATTCGGTTATTACCACCTCTAATAGAAACTTTAGGTTACAACTAGTTAATGTTTTTGTAGGTAAAATTTATCTCCTACATAAAATCATTAATTATTCAACCATGCGTTCAGAAGTATATCAGAATTGTATATCTTTATCACAGATTTAACACATGGTCGTTTATTTAACTTATGCATGTTGTTTGATTGGATAAGTGGACAAGAATTTGAGTTGTCTGTAATTCCAAGATGTGAACCTTTATTGAACTTTTTTGAAGAAGAAAACAAAACAATAAAGTAGGCCAGTTGAAGAGGTAGGTCCCAGCAGAGCCCAGTTGGACCCGCAAGA
This sequence comes from Bidens hawaiensis, assembly GCF_021521415.1. Lineage (NCBI taxonomy): Eukaryota > Viridiplantae > Streptophyta > Magnoliopsida > Asterales > Asteraceae > Bidens > Bidens hawaiensis. The sequence continues at coordinate 163,156 of NW_027493340.1, read as the reverse complement.
CTCACCTTAAACAGGAACGTCTGCGCAGAGACCAACTGGATCCGCAGGACCAACCATGCTCAGAGAAGTGACGTCCTTACGCGCAGTATGCAAGCTGGTCCCGCAGGAAATGCCTCCCATGGTGAAGGACTCCGCCTGTTCCCGCAGCCTCGGATACAAGCCATGAGGGAAGGCCACCCGCGCAGCATGGCTACACGCACTAGGTACTTAGCTCTCGATCATTCAGTGTCACCTGAAGGAATGAGCAAAGCCGGGAGCAATCCCGCACAGAGGCGGGAGGGGGAATACTCCCGCCCAAATAAGCCAGTCTATACTGAAGGACCTTTCACTGTACCTGACGAGGTATGGGCGAAAGATCTGATCAGGGATACGACAGCTCACTGATACAGTATGGCGAGCAGCATGCTCCTGTACTGTATCACTATTAAGCCGCTGCCTACTCACCAACTACTGTCATACCACGTGCGTAGCCGGCAGTTGGTGGAAAGGGAATAGTATACAGCAGGCCTGGTCGCTATCAGCCGCTGCCTACCCACCAACTACCAGCAGGGCACGTGCGTAGGCTACTGTTGATGAACAGGAACACTGTTGCAGCCGGCCATACCTCCTTGGAAACCTACCTTCGGCTATAAATACCCCAAATGGTATGATCATCTGGTATTATCCAACAACATATCTTACTACATTATCATCATATTATACCTGATATCTGTTCTAGCAATCTCTTAATATACTTTTATATTTAAAGAGCAATCTAGTCTGATTCTCACGCCGGAGGGTGGTCACAAGGAGGAACCCCCCCCCCTTCTCAGTGACGAGCTCACGGTGTCTGTTTTGCAGGTTATCAGAAGAACCATCTTCCAAGGGTCTAACCCCTCGTGGGAAACAGCTATCCAACCCCCAGGTTACCAGTAATCTGCCCGGGGTCCGGTTAGTGTTTCTTCATTGGCGCCATCCGTGCATAAAGCTAGAACTTTATTTTTCTCCAGTTTTTTCAAACTTCTACAAAGATGGTTAGAGAAATTCCGGTAACCACAACCCCAGCTACTGGGGGGAATACCGGCAACACAGTTTTTACGAACACTACCCCGGCTATGGTAGCCGGGGCAAGTGAAGTAAATTTTACGAACACTACCCCACTTACCAAAGCTGGGGCAAGTGCAGTAAATGAGCGCCTACTGGGATCCACTGATACCCAGGTTGAGAAACGAAGACTCCCCCGCCAGACTCTCGATGAAGTTAAGGCATGGGCGGAGGCACGACAAAAGGAATTCCAGGCTGAGTTGGACGAACGCTTGCGTTCCGTGCAACAGGCCGACGAATTCGAATACTGGGAGGATGACTCGGAGGAATCCGACTCCGACGCGAACCCTCGCCATAGGGCAAAAGGGAAGCGTAAGGAAACGGAATCCCAACCGAAAAGGCATTTTGGACAAGCCTTCAAACCAAAAAGCACAGGTGGAAGTCCACGAGACTTCTCTAAAACGTTCAGACCAAACGTTGCAAATGCAGGAACGTCCAAATTTGCAAGGGACATTGCTGAAGCAATCGCCCCAAATAGTGCCAAACAAATGCCCAACATAGGCACATATGACGGTATATCTGATCCAGACGATCATTTGAACAGGTTCATAGCAGGGGCAACCGTCAGCAATTGGACGGAACCCACGTGGTGTTACATGTTCCAAATGACGCTGGTTGGGGCTGCTAGAGCATGGTTCGATCGTCTACCGGTCAACCACATCTACGACTGGGCAGACTTCCAACAAAAGTTTAGCCAACACTTCAGGCAGCAACGGAAGTATACCGAGGAGCAATGGACAATCCTCAAATGCATACGAGAGGAAGACGAATCTCTGCCAAACTTCATCACTCGCTTCAACTCAAAGAAGCTAAGTTTGGGCAATATCAGTGAAGATCTTGTTCGCGCTGCCTTCATCCAGGGCGCACATGACCCAGAGCTCATCCGCACCCTAACGGGTAAAGATGGCATGCCATCCACATGGGATGGCATCATGACAGCAGCAAAACGCTATGCGGAAACAGAGAAGCAACTGGGTAGAGATCTCCCACAGAGCACAAACCTCTACACCCAGAGGACGAGAGAAGACAACGTCCTCACCGCCCGATTAAATAAAAAACGAAAGCTAGGCATCTGGCAGTCAAGGGTAAACTTTGACACCTCATCCGGCTTGCAAAATCGGTTGGGCGGAAGGGATAATGTACAGTCGCACCGGAACTCCAGATGGACGCCACTCACCAAAAGCGTCACTGAGATATTCGCCACTGAAGGGCTCCCATGGCCAAAACCGCCAATAATCCGACATCGTCACGATGCAGATCGGAGCAAATACTGTGACTTTCACAAGACAAAGGGCCACAACACTGAAGAATGCATAGATGTAAAAGATATGGTCGAAGCATTTGTCAGAGATGGGACGCTCGCGCACCTCGTGGCGTAATAAAGGCTGAGCAGGCGGGTGCGTATAGAACCCCATCTGGGGAAAACACGAATCAATTCCAGCTTCAAAATCGAGACTACATGCTGCGTAAAGAACGAGATCCCGAACCAGGTGCGTATCGGCTCGATGGCACTCCCATCCCAACAAGGAAGGGAGCTCATTTACACATTTTGCATGTAAATCAATTCCAATTTGTAAAGAAAAGGCCAAGAGCCACTTCTAATGGAAATGATTCTCTTAAGAATATCAAAGCTGATGATTTTACATTTAATACTTTTCTGGACACTAATATGCCGGTTTTCACCGCATAATTACGTGAAGTCATTGCATGGGAAGGCGGTCCTACCCGCACGAACCCAATAACGTGACAAACCTTCACGCAGGTCAGTTGAAGGGGAAAAAGTTCAGCACCCAAAAATGAAAGTGCCGGTCTATCCGCATGAATCATTAACGAAACTGAATAACCTATCAACAACCGCGCGTCGAACGGTTAAAACTATCCAACACTGGTGACGGCATTCACATTACGTGAAGTCGTTGCGTGGGAAGGCGGTCTTACCCGCACGAACCCAATAACGTGGCAAACTTTCACGCAGGTCAGTTGAAGGAGTTCAATTATTCCATTAAATGAAAGTGCCGGTCTATCCGCATGAATCATGAAAGGAAAATGAACACTAACCTATCGACAACCGCGCGTCGAACGGTTCAGAACAAAATTCTTATAAAGGTAAGAAAAACCTACACGCAGGTCAGATAAGGGTATAGTTTTGCCATCCTACTAAGTGCAAGTGACGGTTCTACCCGCACAATCACGAAAGAGGAAGCAAAACTTCACACCTATTATCAACCACGTTCAAAGGTTAACTTATCCTCAAAAGGTAAGAAAAACCTACACGCAGGTCAGATAAGGGTAAAGTTTTGCCATCCTACTAAGTGCAAGTGACGGTTCTACCCGCACAATCACGAAAGAGGAAGCAGAACTTCACACCTATTATCAACCACGTTCAAAGGTTAACTTATCCTCAAAAGGCAAAGAAAAACCAGCACGCAGGTTAGATAAAAGTTAAAGTTTAGCCATCCTACCAAGTGCAAGTGACGGTTCTACCCGCACAATCACGAAGGAGGAAGCGAAACTTTAACCCACTATCAACCACGTTCAAAGGTTCTTATTCTAAACACTTGGAAAATTGCTAATTTAAACTAAGTATGCAAGTCATAAGTTTATAAAGCAAGGAACCCAAAGAAGGAAATAACAATCTTATACGCAAAAAGATTAATATTTCAAGAATATATTACAAGAATGGCCGGGTAACTACCCGCCTAAAAGAAAATAAAAAACTATACAAGTCTTAGCAATGGGAAGGGATCTTCAGGATCAAGCCTCAGGGCCGCTACCACTTGGACCCGCTCCGTCAGAACGGGGTGGTTCGAGGAACGCTTTGAGGACAGCTAACCCATCATCAGCAGCAGCTACTTCGTCCACCTTCTCCACCACTGGATGCGGGAAGGCGGCGTATTGGTTCAATGCTTGGTCATAAATGGCTTCAGTATCCACATTGAACAAAGGGAAGTTGGAAGGCGGGACGCCTTTCTCAACAAACCCTAGACCAAGCATGAAGCCGGCCTTTTCCCCATCATCATGAGAAGCGTTGAGGGCTGCGGTCATAGCATCATCGTAAGAGGTCTCTGAAAAGACCCGACGCACAACCTACAAAGAAAACACAAGTATTAGAACCTTTTCTTACAAAAGAAATGCGTGAAGATAAATCTAAACATACCTGAGGCAACGCTTCTCGAAGTAGCCATTGGAGGGTAGCTTGCACTTCGTCACGGGCGCGTTCGGCTTCGCTTTGGTTCAGATTGGCAAGTAATACTTCCTTTGCGGCAGCCTCTTCGACGCCCTTAAGCTTCCGCTCGGTTTGGTCAAGCACCCCCCTCTGGTCAAGAATCTCTTGCAGCTTCTTGGCATCTTCCATTGCCAAGGCGTCATGAGCATGCTGAAGAGCCTTTAATTTGCATTTAAGCTGCTCATTCTCCACACGCAAAGGCTCAGCAACGGCTTCAGCCTTGGCAGCCCTCTCGGTTGCGTTTCGCGCAGTCTCCCTGGCCAACCGAAGCTGTTCATTCACAGCTTGGGCAGCCTTGGAGCGGGCCTCGAGTCGCGCCTGAACTTCAACCTCGAGGGCCTTGAAGGCCTTCTCCTTGTCGGCGGCAGCTGCCGCCAGCTGTTGGTTCTCCTCCCGAAGAGCACGCGCCTCAGATATGTCCTTGGCGTGAGCTGCTTTCAACTTGTCGTTTTCACGACAAAGCAGCTCGACGCGCGGCTGCATCCGGGCCTGGAGAACCCGAAGCTCATTAGTTAGCCTACCCTCCTGGTAGCTAACCATGGCTTCCCCCAACGCGCCCGGAGGAGCAGCGTGGCGAGCCCAGTCCACGCACTCCACGGGTGTGCGAAGGGTTGTTCCTCAGCGTATGTTCCATCGCGGAACATACACTTCATTGGAATCCGACACTGCAAAAGAAACAAAAGCAGTAAGGAAAAGATGATGAAAAACAAGGGAAAAAGAAAGGAACCCTACGCACCTGTAGGGTCAATGACAGGCCGGTAGCCGCCAAACCCATCACCTGAACCTAAAGGAAATCCATCCAACAGGTCAGGCAGACGGGAAGGTGGCAAAGATCGGCGTGAAGCCCTGCGCGTACCTGATGGTCCGGCCATTGGTGCCGGTGGCGCGGGCATGGTGGCAGCCGCCGTGGTCGCCGACGTTGTCTCCGCCGCGGTCGCCGCCTCCTTAAAAGCAGCAGTAACCGCCGGTTCCGTGAAGGATGCTGTAAAAATCGCACTCACGGCCGGCGGTGAAGTCATCCCGGCCGGAACAGTTGGTTCGACGGAGCGACCAACTGGACCAGCGGATGCAAGCGCAGGCGACTGGGTCGACGCCTCAGGAAGGCTGACCGAGCCTACCATCATTGGCGAGGAAGTACTCCCCTGCGTTTCACCCAGGATTGCGTCAACATCCACGCCTGCACAAAGAAAGTGTTAAAAAGAAAATTATTGACAAATCTACAAAGGCATTATGATTATACTTACGGGTTTTCTTGACCCTGAACGTACGGACGGGCGGGGAGGAACCCGATGGAGCCGGCCTCTTGGTACCGGTCACCGTCGTCTTCGTTGGTTCTCCGGAGGTAACGGTCGTAGCCTCCGGAGCAGTGGTCTTCTCACCACCGGGCTTCCCCGCCACCTCTTCACTATCTGACTCCGTGTCAGATAGAACCACTGGATCAGCTGTGGCTTTCTCCTTCCCCTTCACGCCGGCAGCAGCCTTTTTCTTCCGCACCAACGGAGGACCTTCTGCGGATTCCTCAGAAGAAGAAATGTCAAGAACTCCAGCAGCAGGCACAGCATTGAGGGGTTCAGGGTAGAAGATAGGCTTACCAGGCCGTCGGTGGCTCAGGATCTCTTGACTCGGCGGGTAAACCTCCACGAACCGACTCGCAGTTTGCTCTAGGATGGGCAACTCGTTCTCGTCCAGAGCACGAGTACCCATCCGTGCGGGACCATCTTCCTCCCGCGGATTCAGGAGCGACTGTAGGTCGTTCCCCTCTGAAATAAACAGGAAAGTTAGAAAAAAGTCAAAATCAACAAAAAGAAACAAGACATACCATAAGGGACAGAGTTCGAACCATATTCAAGGACAATCGGAACCTTCTGCGCATTCGCCGCCTTCCACACTCGGCTCATCCCCAGCATTACCATCGCTGACTCCGGAAAACGAAAAACCGGGGATTGGACCCGGGATATCTTCGAGAACCATTCCGCCTCCTCGTAGTTGAGGGCGTGAAGGCTCTGAAGTGCCTGGCCGTTCTTGAACTTCATGGCAATGGGGATGGCGCGAGCGGATATGAAGAAGAACTCTCTTCTCCACGAGCGAAGACTCCGCTCGGTGGTACAAATCTTTAAACCCTTAATCCGGGTTGTAAGACTGTACCACCCCTGGATGCACCTCCAAGTGTAGAAGGTCATCAGGCGGTCCACATGGGGCTCGATGCCCAGAATCCGGCACACCCACTCAAAATGACGAATCTTGGCGATCGCCATGGGGTGCAGCTCGGTCAAATGAACGCTGTGCCTCTCAAGGACACGGTACACAAACTTTGTCAACGGGAACCTAAGGTTCCCGTAGATAAAGAATGCAGCATAAACCCCGATCTTGCCACTAGGGGCATCGTACACAATATGGTGGGGTTCAGGAAACTCAGGCTCGAGAGACTCGAGCATGAACTTCCTGACGATATACTGGTACAGATCGACAGGAAGAGAACACTGGCACTCGCCAGCAGTCTTCTGATCGTCGGCATCATGAGAAGACATTTTTGCAGAAAGAGAAGTGATTTCGGGAAAATGCTTGCCTGAAAAAGGGGAGTATTTGCCGGAAATCACTAAGAAGAAGAAGAAGAAAGGGGAAAGTGTGAATTACAAATAACCCTCTTCCCCTTTATATAGTAATCGCAATTAATGCGGTGAATTTAATGCGGAGGAGAGAGAAATCAAAGGTGCAATGAAACTATGACACGTGGCAAAAAGCAGGCTGGCAACAGCTGTTGAAAGGACGTGTGCCAGTAATTTCGCGGCCACGCGCCCGAAAAATCACGCCCACGCGCCTGAAAAAGCGACTGGAATGACCATGTTCTGTCACGTCACCATAACTTCCTGCACGTCCTGACACAGTCAGAAGAAACCGTCGCACGACGTTTCAGAGGTTTGGACTGTTCTTATCTTTCCACCAACTCTTCGAATTTCAAAATTCAAAATTTAAAAAATATTAAAAAAGTAAGCGGGAAAATACCCCTTACCCCTTGGCAAACAAGTAACCGTTAGACGGATGCGGGTACAGTGTAAAGGCAAAACCCTTCACATACCTAGCACCCGCAGGGAATTGAAGCCAAGTAAACCTTGGCAAACAAGTAACCGTTAGACGGATGCGGGTACAGTGTAAAGGCAAAACCCTTCACATACCTAGCACCCGCAGGGAATTGAAGCCAAGTAAACCTTGGCGAACAAGTAACCGTTAGACGGATGCGGGTACAGTGTAAAGGCAAAACCCTTCACGTACCTAGCACCCGCAGGGAATTGAAGCCAAATATTCCTCGGCAACCAAGTAACTATAAGACAGGCGCGGATACAGTGTAAAGGCAAAACCCTTCACGTATCTAGCACCTGCAGGGAATTGACGCTAGGAATACCTTGGAAGTAAAGTAACCGTAAGACGAGCGCTGGTACAGTGTTAAGGCAAAACCCTTCACATACCTAGCGCTCCGCTGGGAATTGAAACCAGGAAGGATCTTCTGGGCAATGCTTGCGGAAACGGAAATAACATCCCCGCATAGCGGGAACGTTGAGAACTACGTTGTTTGAAGCGCCAGGATGGAATTGGTGGTTTTAACATAATTGATCACTATGTTCAAAACTACCAAAACCTCATGGAGAATCCACACAACTGGGACTCAATGCTCCTGACTTGCGAGGAGGTTACAGACCTACCCGCATCATACCCAAAGACCAAGCAGGAAACTCGGGCATTTCTGCAAGTGACAAGGACTTCCCATGGAAAACCTTACAAAACCCTTTTCAAAACCCTTTGCTTAAGTCCAAAAGTTCACCTCACTTTATTAAACACGCATGAGAAGAACATTGGACTGGGGGGACTTGAAGAGGTAGGTCCCAGCAGAGCCCAGTTGGACCCGCAAGACTCACCTTAAACAGGAACGTCTGCGCAGAGACCAACTGGATCCGCAGGACCAACCATGCTCAGAGAAGTGACGTCCTTACGCGCAGTATGCAAGCTGGTCCCGCAGGAAATGCCTCCCATGGTGAAGGACTCCGCCTGTTCCCGCAGCCTCGGATACAAGCCATGAGGGAAGGCCACCCGCGCAGCATGGCTACACGCACTAGGTACTTAGCTCTCGATCATTCAGTGTCACCTGAAGGAATGAGCAAAGCCGGGAGCAATCCCGCACAGAGACGGGAGGGGGAATACTCCCGCCCAAATAAGCCAGTCTATACTGAAGGACCTTTCACTGTACCTGACGAGGTATGGGCGAAAGATCTGATCAGGGATACGACAGCTCACTGATACAGTATGGCGAGCAGCATGCTCCTGTACTGTATCACTATTAAGCCGCTGCCTACTCACCAACTACTGTCATACCACGTGCGTAGCCGGCAGTTGGTGGAAAGGGAATAGTATACAGCAGGCCTGGTCGCTATCAGCCGCTGCCTACCCACCAACTACCAGCAGGGCACGTGCGTAGGCTACTGTTGATGAACAGGAACACTGTTGCAGCCGGCCATACCTCCTTGGAAACCTACCTTCGGCTATAAATACCCCAAATGGTATGATCATCTGGTATTATCCAACAACATATCTTACTACATTATCATCATATTATACCTGATATCTGTTCTAGCAATCTCTTAATATACTTTTATATTTAAAGAGCAATCTAGTCTGATTCTCACGCCGGAGGGTGGTCACAAGGAGGAACCCCCCCCCTTCTCAGTGACGAGCTCACGGTGTCTGTTTTGCAGGTTATCAGAAGAACCATCTTCCAAGGGTCTAACCCCTCGTGGGAAACAGCTATCCAACCCCCAGGTTACCAGTAATCTGCCCGGGGTCCGGTTAGTGTTTCTTCACCAGTGCTATCTTAATTTGATTATATTTATTCTTTAAACTTACGGTTGTCCTCCTTGAAGTGTGTTCGATGTGCACATCGTTCATTTATAGTAATTAAAGAAAACTGTTTTTATTAATAACGTTGATCATTTAAATACTATAGAATTTTACTTTCATTTCTTATATTATAAAGTATTTAATTATATATAAATTAAACTTAATTTCGTTACCTTTTAATTATGTTATCTAACATAAACCTTAACTCAGTTATTAACAAATTTAAGTATAATAAAGACTATTAGAAATATTTTTTGATAACTTATACAGTTATACCATTTTGAAGATCTATTTAATACACATTAAACTTAACCATTATTAACAAACATATCTTTGTCATTTATTTTAGTATAATTAGTATATTCTTATAACTCTAGTTTTTAGAATTATTTCATCATACACCATATGAAAACATTATTCAAATTCATTTAATGTTTGTATGAATATACAAGTAATATCAAAGTATCAAACAAATATGTTACATACATTTTCACTTGTATTATAAACATGCAATGATCTAGTTAATAAAATAAACAAATCTTGCTCGGTTGCTCCATAAATAAGAACCTCGAGAAATATTTACATAAGTTTGTTCTAAGACTAGAAAAGATGACATAACTTTTAACGCCCTTAAAAGTCTAATCTTACTCTACCCAACCCAAATAACAAGACTTAAACCAAACACTTTTCATGCAAAGACGAATTCCGGTGTTTATTAGGATGAATTCCACATACATGTTAAGACTAATAAATAGTATGTCCGATATTTAAATGTCTAGCACATGCCTAGGCCCGACTTTGAGAACGGTTAAAAATTTTTGGGTCGAAGGCGAAATTTTTTAGACCTTAATAAAAATGGGTATCTTGTTGGGTTTAAACAATTTAATTTTTAATTAAGCCTTAAATTTTTAGGCCTTATGATTTGGTTGTGTAAAAACTCTTTTTTTTTAATAAAATAAGGTTAAAAATTAAAATGTCTCAAGTGAGGTTAGAACCCACAACCTTTTGGTTGAAAGCCACACCCCTTTGCCACTAAATAAAGCTAGTGATAGTGTAATTATTTTTAAACATTATATATACATATCGTGTTTCATAAAAATATATATATATATAATTTTTTATAAAAAAAATCCGGGCCTATCGGGGTGTCGGGCCGGGGTCCGTCGACCACCCAGCCCTCCCTTATAGCCGGCCCTGCATGCCAACTTTTTACTACTAAACATTGTTTAGATATTTTTTTTTGTGATCTATATAAAGAATATTTTGAGTTAATATATAAAAACCTTACATAAATTTCAGCTATTTTTAATAATCTACTTGCAGAATATTAGAAAAAGTAATATTCTCAAATCTGCATATATTCTTCTGCTATAACCTTTATTCCCCACCCAATTCACCCGAGAGCTCGTCCGTGACCGTGAGTACCAACGCACACCTAAAATCCTCAATTGTATTGGAATGCTATTAATTACAAATGAAGATTTTATATAAATTAACAGTAAATGTTAGTTTTCATATTTAAGGTTTTTATCAACTTTTCCAACATTTTCTGATCTCGTCTCTAATATAAATTTTTTAAGTATATATATTTTAGATACTACGATTTAGGAAAGGGTTATTGTTCAAAAGCTCTTTATCATAAAAAGCATTAAAAGAAAGGATAACTCTTAATTTCACTCGAAACAAAAACGCAATAACATAAATTGTAATTAAAATAAAAAATACGCACGCCGCCTTATTTTCTTCATGTGCAACTACCCCACTTCATGCGTAATTACTTTTATCTCATGCATAGTTATTTTACTCTATATATTACTATGGCATTCACATTCAATCAGCGTAATTACTTTTACCTCATGCATAGTTATTTTACTCTATATATTACTATGGCATTCATTCAATCACTGGCGGAGCCACACTATCACCACCGGGTTCGGCTGAACCCGGTCATTTTTGTTCTATATATAACATATAGTCTTGAATCAACGAGCGAACCCATTCTTTTTCGACGAGCGAACCCATTATCGTTTTAAAAAAGTATATTCAAGCCCATTGATTATAAAAAGTTTAGATAATTAACAAATAAAAACACCGGCCATCGACTCAGCAACCGATCAACTTTTTTCTTCGTCGTTCGCCCAAGGTTTCAACAATCGCCAACAACCAATACATGTTGTGTCACACCCCAACCTAAGGCAGAAATGCCGGGGCGCGAACTGAATGTCACAGCTCACAAGGTACTATCATGCAATTGTAAAGCGACAATATCTAATTAATTTATTAATTGTCAACGAACATTTAAGTACAACAAAAATAGAGAAAATTACAATACAAAACCAACTATTCTTGTTTATGTTTAACATCCTAAGGTTATCTCTACGTGAGCTTCAGTTCGATAATCTATAACCTGCAAATGCGTACAAAATATATATATTTGTCAACAACACATGTTGAGTGAGTAGATTCACCAGTTTTGACACGAACAAAATGATAATATATAATGATATAAATAATAGAGTAAAAATAAGCAAAACTGTTTTCTGTGAGTATAAACAATGAAAGTGTTAAGCAAGTAATGAGTGTCGGTGAAACCATTGCCAATGCGATCGGGCTCCTGCCATTACGACGGTCGTATGATCATACTATAATGAGATTATGTTGGACCACTCCGAATGCGATTCAAGTAAACAAATAAGCAAATAGCAAGTAACAAACAGTCATTCAATTGATACACAACACAAAGATCACAGTTTGCGTTTGAGAAATAATAAGATAAATAATTTGATAAATGGTACGCAAGTGTCCCCAAAACATTTGAAAACAAGAAAAATAGCAGAGTGATTACTCACCTAATAAAGTGGAACAAGCGATAATGAAACGGTGATAGAAACTAAGTTAAATGAGTCCGAGCTTCTCGGGATGCGATGACAAGCGTTCCTAGTTATTAATGATAATAAGATTAATTATAAGAATATAACGTGATTTAATAAATTAAGGTTTCGAGGTGATTAAGTTATGCTTGGGGTTGTAATGTTATGTTTGAACGATTGATCTCTTCGGATTATTTGTTGTTATGAAAACAATATTATTAGTAGTTATTATTTAGTTAAAAGAATTGTTCGTATATCATATAATTTAATTTATGAATAATTAGCTTAAATAAATATGAGTTGCGGTAAACTATATTTGATGTAAGATAATAAAATACTAATGAATAAATAAGTAGATAATAATGCGTAATTATTTAGTTATGATATGTAGTAATGTATAAATAAATATTTTGATAAAATCCATTTAATAAGTTTATTAAATATATATATATATATATATATATATATATAATATAAATATGAGCAAGTTTAAAAGGACGAGAAACATTAAAGTGTCGAGTTTTAAATATAAAGAATATGGTCTACTATAAATACATACTTTTAATTCATACATACATAAATATATAAACAAAAGCTTTTAACGAGATTCGACAAGAAACGATGACTTAATGATGTCGTTTAAAATAAAAAGATGTTTATTTGATAATTAATACTAATTATATTTAAGTTATAAAACATAAAAAAAAATCAATATAGCAATTAAAAACAAAGGAAGTCAAATAAATAGAAAGGTTTTGCGCTGGCCGGGGCTCGAACTCGCGCCCTGGCCGGCTAACAGATGATAGCACCAACACAAGCAACCAGTTGGTCTAGCTGGTCTAATGGTTAAAGATTAAGAACAATCATTTACATCTAACAATCCAGATTAACCCCAAATTGATATAAACCCTAGAGTTCTACATTCGTTCAATCCATTGCTTTTGATCCAATTAACATTAGGGTTAATAATCAGTGATGGAAAACGATCGTGTTACATGTATGTATTACCTGATTAGAGGATGAACTGATGGTGAACAGCGGGTTGAGGACAACGGCCAAACGACGAACAGATTAGATACTTGCAGGCCGATATAACCTAATTGTTTATGAGGGTTTAGGTCACGACTAGTTAAGGGTGGATTCTGCAGCTTTAATTGAAATATAATGATCGTTATGGTTGAAATCTCAATTTCAATTAAGGACGGCCTAATTATAAGCGAAATACGTATAATAACGATGTTGTTGCTTAATTGGTGGAGTCAGTTAGGCCGCGTATAATATACAAATCAAGAATCCCATATAATTTCCAAGTTAGACGCGAGAATTGCGGTTCAAGCTAATTAAGCAGGTTATCGGGTTTTAGTTCCTGGGTTATAAATAAGAGTCTGGATCAGGGAAACGGGTTTGGATCTGGAGCCTGGTTATTATTGTATATATTATTTAACCAAAATTGCAAAAAGGCCCCTTAACTTGATAGATGGGTCCAATGAGAGCTAAAACTAAGGTTTAGGGTAAGAAGTGTAGATCGAAAGTTATTTACATGTATTAAATAATTATAATAAACAATTTATAATTAATAATAATAACTCAATAATTGTAGTGTGTTATTGATTAAAATTTACCCGAAAAATAAAACGGGTCGGGTAAAGAATATAAAATCTGGGGAATCCGAGTTGTTACATGTTGGTCTATCGTTTGAGATGTGTTTTTCTTCAATAAAGTATGTGAAGTCAGATTTGTATAATCATTTGGGTGACGATTATATAAATGATGCTTTTATTTGTTGTATTGAGAATGAGTTCTTTTTCAAAGTTGCGTTTGAAGATTTTTCAAATCATGAAAACACGTAAGGAAAAATTATAATACGCGATATCTTTATATTTAATGACTTGTATTTTACTGAATGTTAAAGATGTATTTTTGTTATGATAGTGATATTGCACTTTATCTATCTAACCGAATGATCAACCCAACCCGACCCGACCTATTCGGGTGCAAAAACTTTGACACAAAAAAAAATTTAAGCATCGAAAATTCCGAACCCATAAAAAAAGTTTATGGCTCCGCCAATGCATTCATTGTTCTATCTCTAAATCTAAAATTACACTAAAATATCATTACATTTTCATTCTTCTTTAGATTAAATAATACTTTTTTTTATATATATTTATCATTACCATTTATCTTTCCTTCAGTCACAACCACTTTCAAAATATATTAAAATTTTATAGAGTGTGAACAGTAACTTTCCAAGTATACAGAAAAATTACTAAATTTCTCTTTTTTTTCTCTCATAACATTCTAAACCACTCCTTACATTATAAAATTTTTACTCACAATTTTTGATGTATTAAATATAATGCTCTTATATAATAAAGAGCCTTTGTATTTAACCACTTCCCTTATAATTTAAAACATTGCATTATTTCTTTTCAACAATTAAAAAAACACTTTATTTTCACTTAGATGTTATATTCAACCTTTATGAAGCTTATAAAAATTTAGGACGACTTGACTAACATAGATTAACTAGAATTCAACTAAAAATACATTTCATAACTTAATATATTTATTTTAATGAGTTCTCATAATATATAATACACCTTTAAATGGTGTAAAGAAAGTGATGGTAGGGCTAACATATACGTACGATATCATGAAGTTGCATTCCACCTAATAATCTTCACTCCCCCTTTATTCCATTCCCTCACTACACACTCCATAATAATAATAATATTATTATTATTATTCCGGCCATCAATGTCCACTTTCCGGCCAGTTTTTACCAAACTCATCACCTTCTTATTCATCCTCTTCCACCTCGGCTGCTTCCTCATCCACCCCACCACCACCACCACCGCCGTAAACCACCATCGTCACCACTCCCACTACTCAAACCCAACAAAACAACACTCTCATCCACATGGTCTTTAATAAAAAAAATATTCTCTTCAAAATTAAAACCCGCTTCACAAACCGAAACCACTTCCATTATCCACTACGTACCCGCATCACCCGCTTCCTCAACCCGAACCCTGACCCGACCCGGATCACTAACCGACTCCGACTTCTTCCCTTTACGTAATGATATCTACCCATGCACCAACTGCGGCGAGATCTTCCAGAAACCCGGGTTGTTGGAGCACCACCAGTCGGTTAAACACGCGGTTTCCGAGCTACCAGAAGACGACCCGGGGAAAAACATAGTCCGGATCATTTTCCAAACGGGTTGGCCCGGCCCGGACCCGGACCCCGGGTCCGACCCGAATGTCTACCGGGTCATGAAGATCCATAACTGCCCGAAGATCCTGACCCGGTTCGAGGAGTACCGTGAGCAAGTGAAGTAGACGGCGGTGCGATTACGGTGGCGGGACGAGCGGTGCGTCGCGGACGGCAACGAGTTACTTCGGTTTTATTGTGCTACGTTTTTATGTGACCTAGGGAAAAATGGTAATTCTAGCGTGTGTAACCATCAGTATTGTAGCGTGTGTAGGATTATTCGGGTCGGGTTTTCAGCTAAGATGGATGGGATATCAACTTATTCTACTAGTTGGAAAGGACACGTGGCGCTGCCAGAAGACATTGAGGAAGAGTTTCGGTTCATGCACGTGAAACGTGCTATGTTGGTGTGTCGGGTCATAGCGGGTCGGGTCGGGTTGTTCTGGTGTGAACCGGGGGATAAGGATGACCCGGGGTATGATTCATTGGTTGGGAGGGCAGGATCTTGTGGGACGGAAACCAGGGTGGACGATGAGGATGAAATAATTGTGTTTAATCCAAGGGCTGTGCTTCCTTGTTTTGTGATTGCGTATGGGTACGGGTACAAATAATCAATGCAGCTTCAACAGCTCCTGGTCAACATAATTTAAAAAAACTCAGTTTCTTTTTGATTTGTCAGTTTCGGGAATATCCCCGTTCATAGATCCGATATCTACATCTATGAATTATTGGAGGTTTTGTAAGGGTAGGGAGAAATGTAGAGGATTAAAGCTTTTGCAACAAGATCCTAAGAACTTAGTTGCTTTATGGGAGGACAATGGAGAAGATGATTGCACCCACGTTGTTGTGTTGTGGAGTTTATGGTATTTGGAGTTATCACTTGTACTTTAATGTTTAAAGGTAAAGGTTATTTATTTTAAATATATATATTTTTTTAATTTTGATTGGGTCTTCAAAAAAAAAGTACTACTTTTAAACTTGTTACATGTTCAATAATAATTTGTATGATCCTATCATGTAAGAAGATATCTTGAGTTTGGTATCATTTTTCTTTTTTGGTTAGTTAGGGAATGGTTGATTTTTATTAGTAGAAAGATTTATATCAAGAAACTAGGAGACATATTTTAACAAGTTCTAGCGATTAATCTCGTTATGTTTTTCACACAAATGTTCGCCTTGATGACTTCGATTAATTTGAAGAGTTAGGGGAATTTGTTGTTGAAGACCCGATCGTTCTTTTCATTTAACACGAACCAGCATACCATACATGTATACACTTGATCCCTCAAACGTAGTCCAGTTGCTGTTTATATTGTTAAAAATCAGTGTTTCACGAACGAGATAAGCACATTGAACTCCCTAGTCATCAATTACACACAAAACTGATTTTTCACGTTGGGGTTGTATGCACCTCCTATTTAAGGGGGTTTTATATGGATTATTAGTTCATCCAAAAGTTGTTTACTCATCCGGATTTGATTTTCAAGTTGGGGTTGGCTCGACTGGTGGCTCGGTCAAGGCTTGGTTTGTTGGTTTGGCTCATTGGGTCGTTTAAAATAAACCCCACATTTTGGTACATAATAATAACATACAAAAACACAAAAAAAAATTGTATATATATAATATACCACTCAATCTTGAAAATTATTAAAAAAAACAACAATAATGCATGTAATGTTATAAATTATCTTGTTTAAAGGCTTTGTAATAATTGTACCTTAAAAATTATATTCATGTCTTTTATATATCTTTATTTAAAAATAATAATAAAAACTAATGAGCTAGCTCGACGAGCCATTAGTTGGCTCTAGCTTTTAAAAAATCAAGCTTGAGTTTTATTTTTCAACTTGTTAAAATAAACTAGCTAAGCCTGAGATGACTCATTTAAGCTCGAGCTCGAGCCTGAGCTCTTGGCACGACTTGTGAACAACACTATCCAGGAGGTCACTATATCCGAAAGTTAGGATGTCGTCCAAATCTTACTAAGTCATCCAAAAGTATCAAGTTCATCCGAAAGATCAAGCTCATTTAAAAGTGACGGACTTCATGATTGTTAGTTTGTGTATATATAGAAAAACAGTTGTAATTTTGTTTTGAATTAATTAAATCAACAAGAACGTAAATATATATTTAGAATTTTAGAAATAAACAAGTCAGCCTTGGAGCATCAACATAACAATGACCATTTAGCTAAACGTGTATGTGGGCTTGATTTGGAACCGTTTAGAATAAAGCCAAACTTATGAATTTCGTGTTAGGTTTGTATCATGTACATATGAAGTAAGTTGTATCATATTTGAACGCAGTTTGGTATGTATGACATCTTTAGAGCAACTTAACCATCCACACACTCGTTTATCAAGCCATCAAGTGGCTAAAAACGGGTATAAGGTAGAGGTGTACAAGGTTATTGCAAAATCAGGCGTAGAAATCCCTTGTCTTGGTCTAAAAACCCAAACCATATAACACATGTACCAAAAAACTGGTCCTTTTGGGTCTCAATGCATGGGTCGAGCCAAGTTTTATAGAAGTTAAATAAATTTTATAAATATTATGCTAGACATTATGAATAACAGCATAATGACAGAATAAACTAAATATAAATGATTATGAAACTTCCAATTTTGTAATTATTTGAATTAGGTTCGAGAATTTGCAATCCTATTTTAGAAAATAAATATAATTTGTAGATCAATTTCTGTTTATATTATTAAAAGTTTTATTTTTAATTTTGAAACATTAGCAACGAACGACCGATGCCCAATCCTTATGTAAATCCACACTTTGGCCAGATAAGTGCCCATAGGTAATCAACCAGTCAATAAAGTATCTGTTTGTGAATTCGTCGAAAATATCTTTGGTGTTCCATCAGAAAGAGCATCATATACAGAGAGATAGCTTAACTAACGGATTCTCATGGGTAATGACTTTCGATACAGTATTAAAACGAAATCATCCTTGGTGAAGCCCCTGTTTTCTAGTTATTGTATGTCGATATGATTGATCCAAACAAAGTTTTTAGTTCACGAGGTGGATGTTACGATACAACTTAGATGACATAGATTATGCAAAAGAAGATATGATATATTACCATTTTAGGATTTATGAGCAAGATCTTGATTATGGTCTAAGGGCTCTTGGAAGTACATTTGATCTTAATTTGTAGAAGTATGTTAAAATATTGAATACTGTTGACATATTCAATGAGCATGAGATAATTGGTTTCAATAATCTCAACTTAGTAGAGTTGTGATTGAACAGCATTTGTTCTTGGCTTGGCTTCATAATTGTTAATGGATCTCAATAGCCAGGTATGCTGTCAACTACTCTTCAACACATTGGAGTCCAACTAACAATTCCACAATTCAATCATGGTTGGTCGTTTTCAAACAATTAGGTAAAAGTTAAAATGGAAAGCAAGAAACACGCTTAAAGATCTAGTGCACAGTGTTGTACAAATCGTTAGTCGCTAGTCGGGCGATGCGTAGAGACTAACGATTAATCCGACACTTTAATGTATAATTTTCAGTAATATACATACACACACATTTTTATATGTAATTTTCTGTTTTATGTATACACAAACACATGTGGCCATAAATTGGTTGGAATCTTGCTAAAAAATGCTGATTTTGGCCGGAATCTCGCCAGAAACCGCCGATTTTGGCCAACACCTCTTTATAATAAGCCGACTAAGTCCGATTAATCTTGATTTTTGCTGGATTTGACCATTGACCGATTAATTGACCGATTAACCCAAAATTAATCAGCGGAGTAGAGACTAGTGATTAATCGGTGATTAATTGACGTATAGTCGGGATTTTTACAACAATGCTAGTGCAACAATAACATTGACACCAATGTGTTAAGGATGTCTAGGAAGTGTGAATTGATGTAGGAGCACCAAAAGATTTTTATGGTTTGAAAATGATTAGGGGGTTTAAAGATTGGCATGTCTGTACCGATGTTAATGGATTTGGATTTGCGCATCGTTGTTTAGAATATAGACTTAGTAGGATTTTAAAAGACTGACCTAAGACTTTTAACTTTAATTAGTAAATAAAAAGATTAAAATGCCCCTCGTGGGAGGGGCACGTGAATGAGAAAAAATTTACATTAGCTATGAATAGCGTTAAAAGCGTAGAGTTGATTGAAACAAGAATGGAACTAATTAATCGACTTACAAAGACAAAATAAAACTTTTTGACTAAACGAGTTATTTTAACAAATCACGGGTATTAAAAATGTAGTTTACTTTTTCTTTAATTGCATTCTTTATAACTTGTATGGTGGTTCTCCTCTAGTAGCTCGAAGCAGAGTCGTAATGGAAAGGTTATTTGTAATCTAAAGTCTTATACATGATTATAAATTGTGTTACAAATTATCGGTAACCCAAATACGTCAGGCATACCCCGATTGTGTTAAATTACCCATTGTAATTTCTATTTACATTTCTTATTATTATATATTTTTTATATTACTCAAATAAATTAGAAACATAAAAAGAAAAAAACTAAAAGTCAATGGAATAATACACTTCTTCATTAGTTAAGGATAAATAAAAATATATATATATATATATATATATATATATATATATATATATATATGTAAAACATATATTAATTCTGGGTTAGACTGAGTAATACTTGTACCATACCGGTCTTATGTCATAAAGATTTAAAACTAGTCATATATTGATACGTGTATTCCCACGTTTTATTCTTCCACTAGTTTAGTTGTTAGTTAGTTTAGTAGTTTGTTTATTATGTTTAGGAGATCATGGGTCGTATAATGGCTTAGTGGATAATCTGGTAGTTTCTTTGTATGCCTATAAAGACTATGTAATTTCTATATGAATTATGAATGGAAATATAATGATTTAAGAATCAAGTCTATGTTCCATCTAAATTTCTAATCTGAATATGCTGGTACATGATGTCAGTAGTTCAGTATCGAGTGTCTGTAATAATGTTAGTTTGGTTTGTATTGGTGTTTAAGCGAAGTTGTCTCACAAGTTCGCCTGTTATAAGCGAACTTGTGGACAAGCGAAGTTATCAACAACTTCGCCTAGTCTGTTAGGCGAAGTTGTCGATAACTTTATATATTAGGTTTACGGCTTATTTTGTATTAAGGATTTGGAAGAACGGGTAATCAGTGATTGTACATCACGTGTTATTAGTTGCAATACAACGTGTTCTTTGTTTATTGTAACGTGTGTTTGCTTGTGTTTAACGTATATCGCTTCTACGCTCGTATCGTCTTACGTAGGGATTCCGCACCTACGTAGAACGAGATATTTCCAAGTAGATCCGGCTGGGAACCTACAGAATACTTTCTATTTTCTTTAGACCATTTGATTAACGAACGATGTTCGTAACAGTGGTATCAGAGCTGCCGTGATCCCCCGGACTTATGGTTGCTCAAACACTATCCAGACCCGAGTTCCGTTAATGGAGAGAATCCTTTGCGCGACTCGAATCCCGGTTTGAAACTGTCTTCGCCGAGCTCCGATCAACCCGACCCGCGTTCGAAGCCCGCCACACCCATGCACCGCCACCACCGGTTTACGCTTCTGCACCCACGACGCCAACACCGGCCACTTCCGCCTCACGACCACTAACTGCCATCAAACCACCTCCACCCTTGCAAACCATGACACAAGTCATAACCTGAATACTTCAGATATCATATTATTTTTCAGTTTTTCAGGTTTGTGATCAATTTGTTTGATTTTTAGGATAAAAATAAAGCTACATATATTTTTGTTTTCATTTTGAAAATAAAATTTACCCATTTGTAGATCTTAGTATCAAAATTGTAATACCATTTTATTAAATCTAAGTATTCAACATCAGTATACAACCTTTAGATACAGTTTAAATTATTCCTTAGTGTACTTATATTTCATGCAATGGATCGTGTTTGTACGCATCTTTGGTTTTTTATATAAAAGGAAAGCTATTTCTTTGCATATCTACCCATATAAAATACACTTCCATTAGTGTCCAAAATAAAAATGATCGATGGTGGTACGTTAATTAATCTCTTTCCATTGTCACATGTTTCCTATGCATACAATTATACATGCGTAGTGATCACTGATCGATCAATAAGTGTCTGATTATTAAAATTAAAATGAAAATTAAAAGAAATAGATTCTACATTGCCAAAAAAAAAAAAAAATAAGACGTACTTTCAGTCAATCCAAAGAATTCAAACAATGAAAGATTAAATGTAAACATAATATATACTTAATCGAAGAACTCGAGTTCTTCGATCAAGTGATGATCAATTAGTAGAAAGCTGAAAAGATAACACCATCTCCATTAGATCCATCTCTTTCTTCACACTTGACGAAGACCCAGAACCCGAACCAGAACCAGAACCAGAACCACCACTTTGTTCGGCTTCAAACACCAACTCACTGCTAGAGTTAGACAATGTAGTCCCTCCTTCCAGGAGATAAGATATGAAAACATCATAAGGGAGTCGGGTTTTCGATGAATCTTGTTGGTTAAAATACATATTTGAGTTTTCATCATGAAGAGTAATTGATGAAGATGAACCATACCCATATTGCAAATTGCCACTAGACCCTATGGGGCTCATGTCGAAATATAGAGAAATGGAAAAGAGAAATGGAATTGCAGAGAAATGGAATAGAGAAATGGAATTGCAGAGAAAGGGAATTGGTCTGGAGAATGAGAATTGACTGTTCTGTTTGGTAGTACAGAGATTTCAGTAGAAAAATATAGCTGAGAATCATTTCTCTTGTTTGGTACATAGAAAATAAACAGAGAATTATATCAACTTTATCATTAGCACAAGTATTTTTTTCATAACAAATATTTATTAAAAAATAAAAAACAGTCAGATGAGAGTGGTGGTGACATTACTTGAACAATAGGTACGTTTACTATGTGCCATGAAGCAGTCAAGTATCTGAAGAAAGGAGGACCTGGAAGAAGCTCAGATGAGAGTGGTGGAATAATATTGAATATCAGTGCTACTCTGCATTACACAGCTGGTTGGTACCAAATTCATGTAGCTGCTGCTAAGGTTATACAAAAAGATTCTAAATTTAAGTAAACATTATGTTTATATACATTCATGTATGTATGTTTCTTTAATGTGTAATATTATAGGCTGCAGTAGATGCTATTACAAGGAATCTGGCATTGGAATGGGGTACTGATTATGACATACGAGTCAACGGGATTGCGCCTGGGCCGATAAATGACACTGCTGGCATGAGAAAACTCGGGTCAGATGAAATAAAAGCCGAGACCAGGGCGAAAAGAGGAAGTGAAAACGCTTTCTAGAATTGTGGAAAAACGTTCTCGAGCTGCACCCACCGGGGTACCTTCTAGCAAACTCTAGCCTACCGGAAATCTGATTAATATGCATATTTGGTGATAACAACTTTTGGTATTGATGTAATTTTCTTGAAAACATTTGTGATCATTCTAGCTGTTTATCGGTCAAAAATACAATAAATATAAGAAAACAAAAAATAGAAAAGCATGTTCCTTTGGTGATACAAATTTGACTTTTTGTTGGTCAACATCTATGAAGAGGTGCAGGGTAAACATCGAGTGGTTGGTATCTCAAACGGTCATTGTGAGGTATCGGTCCTTCCTGTAAAAACAAACAAACCAAACCCGTCAACTACATTTCACAAACTACTGAATTGATATTATTAATATTTTAACTTAAAAATATATAACACGTACGTCATCTGGATTTATTTGGAAGGGCTTAACGAAATCTTCAAACATCTGTGGGGATAATCCGCTTATCTTATCTTTAACTTCCTGAAATCATCCAATCAAACTTTAAAATGTAAACATGACCTAATTTCAACTAATCTGTTAATGATATGTAAAATGTAACATGTAAAACTTACCAGCTCGGTAATTCTTGAGTTCTTTAGTAGTTCATTTGTAATCAAATCCAGTATGTGCCTATTATCCATCAATCCCTTCATTGCAAGCTCTTCAGTCTCTTCGATATACTGGAACCCACATCAGAATAACATTAGGTAACAAATATAAGTCGAGTATATTAACGAATTATATTAAATAAAAAGTTATGCGTACTCTTGTCAATTCACGAGTGAAGAGCTCTGAAACTTCTACTGTCATATCAGCAGGAATTACATGCGGGTCATCCCACTGAAATATAATTCCAAAGCAGATGAATTAATCAACGATAAGAATGGATTAAAGGCGATGATAAATAATTAAATATTATATACCCTATATTTTATAAGTTCTCCATCAGTACTATCTGCTCTATTGGCCAATCCGACTCGGTGTGTCAATGTTGCATACGCTAATCTTGCATTTCTAGGGCTTATCACCATTTTTCGAGCAATCTAACAGATAATAATCAATCACATGTTAAAACCAATGTGATTATTAATTTGAAAGCAAAATAAAACAAGTGAAAACATATACACCTTTGTGATCTTTTCTAGATCATCAGCTCCACCATCCGTTATATCATCACCATAAACAACACGTTCGGCACATCGTCCACCATGTGCAACCACCATTTGCATCATCATGTACCCAAATGTTGTGTAACCTTGGTCCACCATATCTTCTCTAGGGTAAAAAACAGATATTGCAGTTTCCTGCTCAAATATGTTAGATATTAACAAACATAAAAATATAAAATTTAAACGAACACTTTAAAAGTCAAAATTCCGATATTATAACCATACCTTACCACCGGGTAATAACTGAGAAAACGCGTGCCAATCGTATCGAGGAAATAAATGTGCTAACAAAATATGACCGGCTTCATGTACTGCCAACAGCCTCTTCTTTTCAATAGATACCTTTCACGTTTTAACAACATGATTAATGACTATACTACCCTTACAAAGATGTAAGATTCTCAAATGTCAAGAGGGCAAAAAGGGCATACGCTTTCTTCACATTTTTGTTGCTCTTTCTCTGTCAAAAGCACACCCATTCCCTCAAGCAACTACTTATCTAACACATCAACAATATCTTGCTGGTATATTTTTGTATGTCCTTTTCTCACCTTCATAAATTTTATCATTTAACCAATTAATTCATATGAACAATATTAAGTAAATTATATAAAAAGTAATACTTACAGCCATTATTCCAGCTTCATTGACAAGATTTCCTATATCTGTCTATTATCTGTCTATTAATAAACGGAGCTCGAACCGCCACGAATATCCTTTGACACGAAACAACCGTCACCAACAGATAAATTGCCAACGCACCTACTCTTGTGGGATCCCAATTATTAACATCCTGCAAAAAGACAACATATTTCCCAAATGTGGGTAACCCCGAACACCAATAAACTCATTTAAGCACAATGTTATAAATACCCCGACTAGGCACCGATTAATCCCCATTTGTCCAAAATCGGTCAAAATTGAAAATTTTACACAAATTTAAATATATATTCCAATCCGATCAATCTTGACTAATATCTATTAATCCTGATTAATCACTAGTCCCTATCCCACCGTCCGACTAGCGCCTAGCGATTTCTACAACACTGTTTAAGCACAATTTAGGATTACAACTACCTTCCAACGCTCCCATTCATTCCAATTCTTGAATTCAGCTTGAGACTTCAATACAGAATCTTGAAACTCACCCATAAACCCATAAACCTTAGAACTTGCATCTTTCAAATCAACCCCAGTTTCTTTCTTCAACGAATCCCCTAAATAATTAACCAAACCCTCTGAATTGCGACGAATCGACTGCGAGAACCGGGTCCAAGCCGACCCGGGTTCCGACCCATCTGGGTTCACGGAAGCTGAAACACGGAAAATGGGTTTTCTTGATTTGATTCGATTGTAACGATGAAGTGGTAAAAAGACAAGATTTGGGTGGGTTTGATTTAACAAGATGAACCCTTGTCTTGTGGGTTTGAGGTCTAATTTGAGATCCATTTGTTAGTTGCAGGTGGGATGATGAAGAACCCTAAGCCATTGTAGCCTCCGAGAGTGAAGACAGTAGGTTATTGAAGGAATAGGTGAATGTTGCAACCGATTGGTGAGTGACTGTCGAGATAACGATTAACAGGAGGCAATTGGGTTGCGGTGCTATCCTTGCTGAAGGAGGAAAATGGGAGAAATGAAAAGAAGGAAAATGGGAGAAATGAAACCCAATTCTCTCCAATTCTCCGCTTTTTTTAGAGAAACAAAATCAGAGAAATGGAAATGGTTTATTTCCATTTCTCACCTCTTTCTTTCATAAACAAACAAGAGAATTCTTTCCAATTCCATTTCTCACCCCTCAATTCCCTCTACCAAACACCCCCTAGATTCTACATTGCCAAAAAAAAAATAATAAGACGTACTTTCAGTCAATCCAAAGAATTCAAACAATGAAAGATTAAATGTAAACATAATATATACTTAATCGAAGAACTCGAGTTCTTCGATCAAGTGATGATCAATTAGTAGAAAGCTGAAAAGATAACACCATCTCCATTAGATCCATCTCTTTCTTCACACTTGACGAAGACCCAGAACCCGAACCAGAACCAGAACCACCACTTTGTTCGGCTTCAAACACCAACTCACTGCTAGAGTTAGACAATGTAGTCCCTCCTTCCAGGAGATAAGATATGAAAACATCATAAGGGAGTCGGGTTTTCGATGAATCTTGTTGTTTAAAATACATATTTGAGTTTTCATCATGAAGAGTAATTGATGAAGATGAACCATACCCATATTGCAAATTGCCACTAGACCCTATGGGGCTCATGTCGAAATACGGATCTTTGATGTGGAGCGACTCATTGGAGATTGATGAAGATGAAGCTAGCCCATGTTGTGAATTGCCACTAAAAGATAAGGGTTTCATGTCTAATAAAGAGGATTCTGAACCTTTGATGTGAGGTGACTCATTGGACATTGATGTGTATGATGCAAACTCATAGTGTGTTTTGCCATTAAAACCTATGGGATTAGTGTCTAAAGAGGATTTCGGATATTCGACGTGGATTAAGGAATCATTGAAGGAAGAGTTTGATACTTGTCGAATGTTGCTGTCTCCAAAGAAGCTTTGCATGAAAGTTAACTCGTCATCACACGATTGGGTGATGATGTCGAATTTCATAGAAGCCTCGTTGGATATGGTGGCGGAGCTGCACTGAGTTATATTAAGGTTGGTGGTGGCGTTGACGGTAGTGGTGGAAGCAACAACCTTATGGCCACTAGGATTTGTAGTAACTTTGCTTCTGATGTAATCCTGTAAAATAGAACACCGTGACTTCTTGTTTTTGCCATCATCATTCTTGCTATTACGACGTGATTGCCTTCTTTTTGTTGCATTCCAATGGTTCTTGACCGCGTTCTCTGTCCTCCCGGGTATTCGTTTCGCAATTTCAGCCCACTTGTTACCAATCTTCTGATGACTTTCTACCAGCATTCTCTCTTCATCTTCATTCCAAGTATCTTTCTGAAAACACAAGAAAACTACAATTATATGTACCTTAATAAAAACAAAACAATTATGAAATGAACATAAGATTCATAATCTAGACACCATTTGCAACCATGGATGATGTTGAGTTGGTGATACTCAGTTTTAGTGAGTCTTGAGCAACTACCATTTGTCATATAATTAACTTAAAAGTAAACAATAGCAATGGGCAAACATACAAAGCTAGATATGTTTCACAAAGTTGATTAAAATAAAACCTAATTAGAAGAGTATTTTCCGACCAAAACGACTAACAAGGTACATTTCTTAGAACCCCCTTCAAGATTCAAGACAATAACTTATCACTTAACAAAATGAGAGTAGGGGTTAAAAGAAGAAACAAATATGTGGGATGAAATTAGGGTTTGATAATTAGAAACAAATTGTTGTATAAAATTAGGGTTTGTTGGGGAAAAAAAGTTGAATAAGACAATTAGGG
Organism: Bidens hawaiensis; assembly: GCF_021521415.1. Taxonomy (NCBI): domain Eukaryota; kingdom Viridiplantae; phylum Streptophyta; class Magnoliopsida; order Asterales; family Asteraceae; genus Bidens; species Bidens hawaiensis. Next base: position 135,937 of record NW_027493340.1, on the reverse strand, counting down.
TTTTTTAGATAACCTAATGAGTCATAATCCCACAATATCTTCACCAAATCCATTGTTGGTAGATCATATAATATTGTCATGTCAGAACTTAGGGTTTTGACAGTGTTTTAATTTTAGAAACTTGTTGACTTGAACTCCAATAAACAAAAAGAAATTAGATAAAATGAGAACCTTGATATCAGGGCGCAAATGATTATGCCATCGCTCACGACACTGTTTTCCAGCCCTACCGATCATTTGCTCAGCGATCTGAGCCCATTTCCGAACTCCAAGTTGTTTCACGAGCCGAAGAAGTTTCCTACATAACACGAAAATTAAGAAATTTATTGATTGTTCATGCATGGATCATGAAGTTTCAACAATTTTACAAAAATAAAGAATTGAAACCAAGAGAAACAGTGTGTTTATTTAACCTATCTTCTTCATCTGTCCATTGCCCCTTGATCAAATTCTTACGACATCCGCCTTTGGATGTACTTTTCGCACCCGATTTGACCATCACTTCATTGTTAACTTGTATGTTTTGATAGTTCTTTGGAAAACCACCATGACAAGCAATGTCCATGGGGTCAAATTCATCATACACACAACCGATCCATTCATTCGAGTACGAAGAACATCCATAAACCCCATTTGAAGGCATGAATGTTCCTGAATTCTTCATCAAATTGTGATGACTTTGACCTTGCAAGAACCTTCCAATGGCTGTTAATGGAGGAGCAACAGGAGGTTGCTTTTGCTTTTCTAATTTCACATAACTATGAAATCCACCACCTTCCATAGGCTTCACGATCAAGATTTATGCAAATTATAAGCAATTTGTTTCTCTCTATATATTTAAGTATTTGTTCTTTGTTCTCTCTAAGAAACTCCATTAATATACTGACATGAAGTATATGTATCCACACAATGAAATGTGAGCCGTTGGATTAATCTTAATCTAACCAATGAGAATTGTTTCTGAGTATAACTCCTAAACTTCCTCTCTTGGACAAAATGCACCAATGACAATTTAATTCCTGATAATTAATCATTTTTACTTTCTCATTTATTACTAGTAATTATTAAGGAGGAGAGTATTGCGGAGAGCATTAAGCCTTGATTGAATTTTTTTTATAAGTTTTTTGGTTTACTGAATTACAAATTGCAATGCTATATCAAGCATAATGCGCCCTAATTTCCTTTGGTTTCTACATTTGCATTTAAATACTAAATTATTCAAGAGTTGACCTTGACTTGACTTTGACTCGTTACCACAGCATAAATATTGAATAACTAACTATACTCAAATAACCAAAAAAAAATCAATTTAGAAACCGATGGTTCAGTTTTGACTATTTTAGCCAATTTTGTTAGTTTGATTCGAGGTCGTCTCAGAGAGCTCAAGGCCTTCGTGAATATGTATAAGTTATAAAATTTGGCCCTAAAAATAAACATAATAAATTAGTTTATTAACTTAATTAGATTTAAAAGTTAGCCATTAATAGTGGTAAAACGGCATCTTGAGAGTCGACTCCTAAGAACCGGCTCTAACCAATGCATCAAATGGCATTTTATGTGCACTCCTTGTTTTGTACACATGTATATATTTTTTTGTAAAAACTTTGGGTCACTTGAGATTGTGAACCTTCCACGGTAGCCTACCTTGCACATGATCTGAGCGTGGGTTGGTTTGATTATAGTTATGTGTGATAATAATTGATTTAACCAAACCAAAAAAATATTAGTTGTTGTTTACTCTCTTTTACTAATTTAAATAAGTGCTTATATTCTACTTGACCTAGTTATAACTGAAATTAGTTTGAATCTACGTGTGTCCTAAGCCAATGGTTAGCCTAATTAACCAAACAATATCATAATAATTAAACTAAATGCAAATTAAGAAAATACTTAATTGTGCAAATTAAGAAAATACTTATGGTGGTGGGCGCACAATCCAATATAAACAAATTACCTAAGCTTCCAACTATTCACATGATGACAACTCAAACTACCATAAACTATCCTAAATTGTGCAAGGGGTGGTGTAACTTCTTTCAATTACCCTAAAGAATTTATAAATTGGAAATGATGAAAACTTAATGGAAATGATAGCCATATTTGTTTGATATGAGCGGTAGCTGAACCCGGAAACGAAAATGAAAGGGGTGCCGGTGATGCTTCCGCTCCACATGGGGTACCCAATGGCACAGCATGTGGCCCACCCCACCCTTATGAAGATATAAAAAAAGCATGGATGATTAGTTTGTTTTTAACCCATAACTGAATTGCACCGTTTATTCTCACCTTATTGTGATATATGCTACATTGGGTTCTTAATTAGTGACAATGTTTCTAAAGCAAAAATCCTGGTTAGAGTGTATCATGTGATCAATGATTCGCTTGTACCTTGTAGACTTGGTTGATCAATAACCACATTCCAATTTCTATGTTAAGAAAATAAAAATTCAATTAATGATTTGTTGTTTTATTAATTGTCATTATAATTAATTCATTAAATATGGAGTTAATAATAATATGCAATGCCTCTAGACATTATCTTAAATTAGCAAACAAAGAAAAAATATATACCTTTAAAAGGGATGTCGAATTTGTTCATTAATAACTGATTATGTTTTTATTAAAAGAAAAATCACATCAGATTGTTTTGTTGTCAATATATGATGATGGATATAAAAATCATTGGTTGAATAATGTAACATTTTTTTTAATGTTTGTGTTTTTTTAATCAAAATTAAATATAATAAAAGGATCCAACTAAAATAAAGAGGCAGGTAAGCGAACAACAAACTGTACAAGTAATAGTTAATATATTCAAAATCATGTTTTTCTTCAGCTTGTCCAGTAACATGTAGGTAATAAAAATTAACTATGTAAGAGGGGATGCAGTTTACATGGGAACTCACGGGGAAACCCGGCCACAGCCGGGAATACCGCCCTCCAGGTTTGTCCCAGGTATTTTTATTTTTATTTTTGTTTGCCAAAATCCGGTGATTACTCCAAGCTTACTCCCGGATGATTTTGTGTGAGGTGGACTACTTCAACAGTCAACTTAAAAAGCACATTAAAACAAATATTTAACCTTATATATATCACAAAATTCATCATACATTTTCACATATTTCTACTCAATCAACTCTCTACTCTTTAAATTCATTAAAAGTTTCACATTAAAATATACTTTCACACAATTGATCATTTTCAATCTTTGTCAGTTGCGTACGACTCCTCTCATTTCAAGGAAGAAAATATTGAAACGAGTAGGCTTTTGAATTTTCAGCTAAGGCGAACACTTTCACGACGAAAATCAAGACACCAGTTAAATAATTAGTTTTTTTTATTAATAAGTTGTTAATTGTTTTAACTTATTGTAATTTTATTGTAAAACAAGTGAAAGTGAAAGTTGTCTAGTAATGTATTAGTTGAAAGCTAACCACATGCATTATAAGATTTTAATCGACTGAACTGAACCACGTAAATCAAGTATTCTTTGAAGGAAATATAACTTTTTAATCAGAAGGTCATCATAATTCACAAGGTTACTTTCTCAAAGATTCAACTCATGTTTTTTTTTTTAAAGAACGACATTTATATACGTTTATTTTTTTTTTCCTTTTCTTTTGTGACATGCTTAGTATATATAGATTATAGTTTGTTTATAAACATAATTAATTACAATTGTTGGCCCCTACAAAATCACACTTTGTAGCGAAAACAAAATAAAATCAAACTAAAACTTGAAAGGACCTGATCAAAACATCACCACCACCACCACCGTCGCCTCCACTGCCACCGTCCATCATATTCGTTGTTCCTTAACCGGCCATCACGCAATCTTTAACCACAAATTAACCCCCACCCATAAACATTGACTTTTTTTTCTTTTCATCCTTATTATCTGTTACACGATCCACTAACCTACAACCGATTATGCAGTGGATATATAAAGGTTAAGAAGTGGCTTTTTCAGGTGAATCGAATGGGAAACAAGTGTCGTCAGGCCCGTTGGCCCAGAGAAAATTTGCATAAGTGGCTGCGTAAAATGGGTTAACAGGGTCAACAGCAATGGCTTCTAAAAGAGTTTGCTCAGCAGCCCATAAATCTTTTCTTACTTCCCATAAGAAGTTTGCGTATTTGCTTAGTGCTTCTGCGTCCTTCGGCTCTACCTTAGAAGCCCTTTTGAAGTAGTCTTCCGCTCTATCCACATAAAATTTAACTTTTATTGCATATAATTTCCCAACTTTGTACAAAAAACTAAACTTATCTATCTTTGCTTACATACTTCAAAAAATATAAACTTATGAATAATTTATATAAATCATGTAATATCTATTAAGTCAGATTATCTAGATAAATATGTGATGCTAAAAAACCAAGCAAAAATCATGTATCAGGAAACAGAGAGTTATGCACACATCATATTTTCTTTATTTAAATATTATTTGTGTTTTTTGTATGTGCATGAGAGAGATACATCATACATCTAGATGATTTCTTTTAATGCAAGAAACCATACCACACAATTTCTCCTTATGATCTTATCCCTTACTTGAATATGACAGCAAATTGGCTCTTCACTTTATTGAAAAAGAAAGCTTGAAAAAAGATGCCTAGTATGCCTTGGTGTCACGTTTCGCAAGGAAAAGATATTTTATTATCAAATAACACAATGTGAATGGGTCCAACTTAACTCAATCTACTTGCATATCAGATAAAAATTGGACTTTTATATAAATTTGGTATATATGATTTAAAGATGGGACTAGTGATAATCTAAATCCTTTTTTTGAATGGCAAAGATGTCCCAGACACCCAGGATCATCCTTCTGTTCTAAAAATATAACGTTGTGACCTGGCCCACCCACCTGGTAACCCACAACTGGAAAACCCCCCGACTTAACCCGGAACAAATTGTTTCAAGCGAGACTCGAACCCACGACCTCACATTAAAAAAAAAGTCAAGGGACTACCGCAGAACTGACTGTTCTTTGGCAATCTAAATCATATTAAGGATTAAGTAAAAGACTGATTAAGAATAAAAGGGTTGTACCTGTCATAATCATGCGCGATGAGGAACAAGAACTGAGCATAATTGGCAAGGAGAAGAGAGTTATCGGGTTCTTCTGATAGACCCGTTTGGTATAGAAGCTCTGTTCTGAAATGGCTTTCTGAAAAATTGTCTTCTTCAATAACCATTCCGGTCACCGGAGAAACAAACATTTGCATGGTTTTATGATCTAAAATTCCATTTCTTAACACATCTTGCATACTGACAGCTTCTTCCACAATAGATTGCCATAAACCTGATTCATCTTCTTGACCCGAAACCGATGGGTTTATTGTATTTGTTGATGACGATGATGATGAAGCTTCATCTGGAATAACTTTCCTGTGATGTGCAACAGTCCCATCAAAACTCTCCTCACCGTCCGTGCCACTAGCTACGGGTCTGGTATTACCACCACCACCGTTGATGCCACTAATTGATGTGTGCTTCCCACTTGAGGTTACCGGGAAAGTTTTAATCGACGAAGAGTCAATTTTGGTAGGCTTATGGTCTTGAATAGATGTAATGGACTCTACTGTGGCGCTGTTTGACGCCAGCGCTACACTGCACGCGATGTTGTTAGACATCGCGTGCACGCTGTAATTGGCTAAAAGAATCATGACATATACCATTAATGTTGGAGTGTGTGAAAACACTTGTTGAAATAACCATACAAAAGATGCATTCATCTCTTTCTGTACCCGCACCAAAACCTCCTGTAAATCTTCATAAAACAGAATCTCTCTCATTTGGAGCGTGTAACTTTGAAGTTCACGAATTATGAACACCATTGAAGAGAAAGCTTTCTTCACTGAACAATAAGCAGACTCCCCTGCTTCTCTGAAACCTTCCTGCCATTGCTTCTTCTTCTGTATCATTCGTAACGAAAACGGAAGATCTACACTGTTCGCCTTCCGCTCTATACTCGCTGGAATCATGTCCCCAGTCCACTCCGGCGGATTCATTTTCGAATTCACAAACGGATCTGAGTTTTGTGAGTTCTGCGAGTCTGATTCCGCTACGATTTCACTGTTCGTGGTGTTAATATCATCTTCATCAGTTAGATGAAACGTAAGCGCCAGTTCCTAATTTTAGAAAATTATATTTGAATTCCAATGATACAATACACTTACAACATTAATTCAAACAAAATCTTCTAATACCTGAATCTCTCTACAGAATTCTTCGTCTGAAAACTGTGCATCTAAGCTCGCTCTAACGACATGTTTAGCAATTTTCCGATCGGTTAATTCAATTACACAAGATCGGTTCAACTTCGTTCCGAATATTGCCGGCCGATGAACGTACCGGAACACGACCGCAACGTTCGCTAACCGCCGGCGTCTGGCTGACGGTGAAGATATCGCGGAAGCTAGGGTTTGAGGCGAGGAACACGACGGCCAGTAATTTGACGATTGAGACCAGTTCAAACAACCACTCGCCACTCTTACTCCCATTTCCTATACACCTAAACAAATTATAAACACGTAAACGAACAAATTCAGCTCAAACACGAACAAAACCTAACAGATTTTGGATCAATTGATTCATTCAGCCAGCAACTAATTAATAATCTGATCAAATCTCAATAAAATTGAACATAAATCATTAAATCGTCGTTAATAATAACGAGCTAAATAACACATATATATATACACACACACATTTTAGGGCATTAAACTCGGATCACATAACATACGGAAATATGAAAGTTATAAGCGAAAAGAAATAAATTAGATAAGTGACTGAAATATGCAGACCTATAGATACAGTTATCTGTAAACACGGCGGTGACTGAGTGTATTCCGGTGAGGATTCCGGCGAGAGGCTACCGGAGTATGAAGTGTGTGTCCAGTTGTTTAAGAAGAGAAATAAAGGTCTTCTGTTACATGAAAATATCTTGGATGTATGTATATACACATTTTCTGTGTGTGTATTCTGTGTATTATCTCTGTGGGACCGTATACGGAGAAGGAGATATTTGAATTTTTCACTTCTAGTCCTCGGAAAAAGTTATTCGGTATTTTGGTGCTAAAATGTTCAGGTTAATGTAATTTTTTAAATTTATTTATAAAGTGGACTTCTTTTTTTTGTATTTAAGTCATTGCACTCTTTAATTTGGAGAGTTCAGTTGTCTCACTCTAATCAGACTATTTTGTCTTAACCAGGTTTACGCTGCCTTAAGAGTTTGACTGGGCGTTCCCCTAGAAAACTATACCATTGTGGTGCAAACGAGCCGAGCTCGACCAGGCTCAAGCTCGGCTTGTTTACCATTTATAAGTTATTTTTTAAATAATATAATTATTTTTATATATTTTTTCTATTATAATTTTTTGTATAAAATAATATATATTATTTAGTTATTTTTATATTTTTTTGATAACATTATATATATTAATTAATAATTATTAAATATATATTTAAAAAATTATATAAATGACATGCTTGTTTAGGCTCGCAAGCCGGCTCGAGCTCGATAAGTGAAGCTCGGGCTCAGTCTCAGGTTCGTTTATCAAACGAGCTTACTTTTAGGCTCGGGCTTGGGCTCGGCCTTGATTAAGCTCGGCTTGATCGAGCTTTTTAACTAGCCGATCTTGAGTAGCTCGCGAGCAGCTCGGCTTGTTTACACTCCTATATACCAAAAGCTGCCACTTGACAATCGTTGTACCGCCACAAGAACATAAGTCTTTTGTCGAGTAAGTATATATATATATTTATATAAGAGTAAAAATTGGTTAATTTTTTTTAAATGTACTTATCGTGATTCATCAAAGTGTCATTTCAGAACTAAAAGTCTAAAGCACTGCCAACATCATACAATTTGTGTTGCATTTTCGCATCCATGACATTGATCATGAAAAATCATTCCTTTAGGGTGGCGATTTATTTTTTAATTTCTTATTTTACCACCTTTCTATAATTTTGTACATTGTGAGTTTGTACCTGCAATCCTTCATCCATGATCTTGATCATGAGAAAACAAACACATCTTTCTGTATTGTACCTGCTTTAATTTACAGTATCAGTATCAATATCACTAAGTATTTGACTCGGTTGCGTTTTTTTATCTACTCCAGGAAATCACGGTTATCACAAGCAACAATTTAAAGCATTGTTCTATAAGTGAGCATCAAGACAAGTATGGACTTTAGAAGGATTAGTTACTACTTTTGACACCCTTGTAGTTGGAACATTTGTAACTTTAAACTTTATAAATTAAATTAAGACTTATAAAATTTTGTATTATTAATTTGTTATCATTCTTTTAATTCTCTGAATCGAATATGACAGCAAAAAAACAAGAATCATATTGGAAAAAACGAGAGCAGAAACATTAATTCTAAATGAGTGACGGGAAAGGTGTTTGGATACGAAACCAAGTATTAGACTGATTATGAATTTTTTTCCACGGGTATATGACAACTATTGTATTATGTGATACCCATCCGATTACCGGGAACCTTCTCATACTCGTTTGTTTATCCGATAGGGAGTGAATATATTAACATAATTCTATAAAGTTAGGAACTTTCTTTACATTATTTTAAAATTCGTTAGAAACTATAAAATTACTAAACCTGAAATTGTAATAAACATTATGATCATTTGCTACTTTAGTTTTGTTTCTTGAGTGATTTTAACAATTGAAATCTCAATAGATCTAAGACACAGAATTTCAAACCGCAAACAATTAATATCATTAATAACTAGGTTTAACCGCAAACACAATCATCACCAAACAAACTAACTTTTCATAACTAGTCAATGAATCACTAAAAGTAAGTAAGCAATGACTAATCCAGTACCATCTGTTCTTGTAATATTAATTCTTCACTGATTAAACCCAGACATCAAGAACTGTTGCCATGACCGATCAGACGGAAAACAATACTGCTGATCCATTAACGAACTGAAATTGTCACCATCATAAATCACATTATCATTATAATGATCTTCATTCAACATCTGCATAGTCATCATCATCGAAGAATCAGACGGCCCCATAATATTATTAATAGGATCCACCATCAAACTAGGGTTCCATGGTTGCATCATCATCATCATCATCATCATCATCATCATCATCATCATCATCTTGTTATTAATAGTATTATTATTATCATATAACCCCAACCCCACATTATGATCATATTCAACATCATCATCATCATCATCATCATTATTATTATTATTCTGGATACTCTTCAAACATTCAATCCTGCTTTGGACATCAACAATCTTATTCTCTATCTCAGATATTATTAGGGTTTGATCTCTTTCTTCTCTATCTCAGATATTATTAGGGTCTGATCCCTTACTTCTTCGTCTTCGTACATTCTGTCCTTACATACTCATAACATACATATACATTCTTTACTCATTCATACATATTCATATGTTGTACATATATCCATCATACACATTCATCTATTATTTACATACCTCCCTTGTCAACACGTGCAATATATGAAAATCGTTCACGTACCAACACGCTTTCATTCAATTCAAAACATACATACATAAATAGCATATCAATCATACATGACATACACTTACCATTTAAGGTAAGTGTATTAACTATCACGTTGAGTATGCACACAGCCCCGAAAACATAACAAGAAAATGGGGCTAGAAACTCACATGAATGCGGTAACGTTCACCGTTAATGGTTATTCCCTTCTTGAGCTGTGCACGGCTAACTGTATAATATTTAGATGTATCAATTAACTATTACTACTCATATTGTATTTCTATCTTTATATAACCCACAACGAACGGGGGTCCGGAGGCAGCGGGGTTCTAGGGGCGGCAGCCCCTAGTGGAGTCCAAGGGGCAGAGACCCTGGCTGGGGTTAAGCTGTCTTAACACATTTTCCGTTAGGATTTTAAATTATTTCTAATTCGTTAACTCATTTGCTATAACGAATTAAGCCTGATTCGCTAACTAATTAGTTACTTTCATAATCTAGTTCGTTAACTGATTCGTCATCTGATCATCATCTGATTCGTCATTCCAATTCGTTATCTGAACAAGCCATGATTCGTTACTTTATTCTTAACGAATTGGCGAGTAACGAATCACCTGAATCATTATCTGGTTCGTTAACTGATTCGTGATTTAGTTCGCGAGTTCGTTATTTGGGCATAACGAATGGGTGAACTGATTCGTTGTTTGGACATAACGAATTGGCGAACTGATTCGTTATCTTTATTTAACGAATTGGTTAGTTGATTCGTTACCTTACACCAATCTTATCCAGACTTTAAATCAGGGTCAAAGTCAAAATTGTCAAGAACACGAACTGGTCAACATATCTTAGATCTACGATTAAATCTTCGTTTCTTAATGAAACATCACGATTCGGGTATCAATAAACTCATAATCAGTGCGCTAACAAACCCTAATAGTCCATTCATCCAAATATCCGTGTTTATAGGGTGCGATTTATGCATCTATATCACGGGTTTCTTTAGGTTAACAATTAACCTATCAAATGTTAACCATTTTTAGTAAGTTTTGCTTTGTTAAATTCGTTTTCACAAGACTCAGACATATCTATGATTTCTAAACAATTTCGAACCTATATGAACAAGTTCCAGATATAAACGTACCTTAAACGAGTCGGTTCGCGAGCACGAGCTGGTCTTTGATGTTGTTTTGGCTCGTCACAACGATCTAACACCAACGAGTTCGGGTTTTCACCTTCGGATCTTGGCTCGGGCTATAGGATAGTGTTGTGTGTTTTTCAAGGTGTAGGCAATGGTGTAGAGATGGATAAAAATGGAAATATTAGGGTTTAAGGGGTATTTATACTCCCTTAAGACTATGGACCTAAGGCCCATTCCATATCTCATTCCATATTCTAAAGTCCAAGCCCGCCTTCTATTAGTTTCTTTTTCTAAACCGATAAACGACACACTATAAAATAAACGAAATTTATTTTATTATTATAACCGAAGGTAGGATATTACATTCGATCTATTCATACACTCAAAACATTTTTATTTTCTTGATCGGATGCAAATCCTTCATTCATCAAAACTCGGTTATCACGAGCCAATCAAAACAATCTATACTCTATTATTAAACTGGTTTTCACATATTCATCATATCACGTTAGTACATTATCATAATATCAAGTAATGGCTTTCTTATACTCATGGTATCATATACATAAACTATTAAACATGTTTCAAGTATTCACTTCAAATTTTAATTTGTTAAAACATATCAAACTTTGATAAAACTCATTCACTCATCAAATGAACTCATTGATTATCAATTTAGATTCTAACTTATCCTTAAGTTATGAATAAACACTAGCTTAACACATTTCAAATTCATTTTTCTTAATAGCTCATATGAAGTTTACACAACTCATCAATCATTTCTTGAAAATCGCGTCGTTATTAACCATAGTTTGCTTTAAGCAAGAAATCCTTGTAATCAAAATTAATCAACTGTTTTCTATAACCGTTGTTGGTGACTCGTATAGTAACTCCAATTCATAACGTAAAAACTATCAACTCAATCTTGTTCATTAAACTAATTGTTGGTAATTTTGATACATTTACCAATTTTTTTTAACTAAAATTGGCTCATTTTATATTTCATAGAAACATCCAAACGATTTACAATGAAGTGGCAGGTAAGCGGGCAACAAGCTGCGCCGCAACCCCCTTTTGGATAGCAAACCCAATCCGACTAAAAACAAAATTTTGATTCTTATGGGCTGATACGTTACTATACACAACTTTCTGAACCCTATTCAAAAGGTCCACGACAACCGGAGCTAAGAAACCAAAAGTGTCAAAGGCGAAGGGGATAAACACGTGTTGATTCTCCAAACAAGGTCTCTCGTGTTTAGCAACCTTGCCCGATGTCGCCTTCAATGCTGACTGGCCTGCTACAAATCCAATGTCTCTAATCCCAACAAGAGGGGACACTCCTGTGAGGTCGACACAAGCGTGTTTCCCCCCTACCCACCCAAAAACAAGTATATCGGCCGGTCGTAATGTAGATCTTCCTTCTTGAGGATCCGTAAGAAAGTTTACGGGGGCTTCCTTTTTAGCCGAAATTCCGGCTCGTTTAAGAACATCGCATAGAACGTCCCTCACCAAATCATGCCTGTACTTAAACCCAGGCAACTCTTTGCAGTGAACCGCATGCTCGCCAAAAGAATCCAAACAAACCTTACGACAAACCGGGCACGGCTCATCTACCGGAAACAAAGGGATCATTAACCGATACTTCAGGATGGCCCGGTACTCCAAAGCCGACATATGTTGGCCCAATCCTTCAATAGGGAGAACACTTAAGAAATCTTGAGCCCGAGGAGCCCGAAGACACTCAAACACCGCTTTATGACGAGGGGATAAATCAAACTTCATTTCCAAACTCTTGATGGTTCCACTATAAAGGGCACTCGCCAAAGCATGTTGGCCTTTAGGGGGGGCGGTGTCTTTATTAGAGAAACCACTAATGTCAAAATCGGGAAGTGAAATGTGCAACCAATTGTTGGTAATTTTGATTCATTTACCCCTACTCATTCTCATAACAACAACAATAACAAACGCAAGTCTAAACACCAACTATATGCTATTAATCAAATTAAAAATTAATCTCAACAAAATCATAGTGTCTCAAACAAGAAACTTTACGCCAAAATTCACTCGTTATGATTCACGTGCCACTATCACTAATCAATTCAATGCTCATATCGTTTTGTACCCAATGTAAACATTCGGTTATCTTGTTAATACTTATCGTGTACCACAAATCTTTCCACAACGGTCTATGATGTCTAATTCTAAAACCCACGCTACGACGTTTGCTCTAATTTTATACCATGCTACCTGTAATTGCTACAACTATGGAAATCCTAATCACCTACGCCATGTGTGTTCTTGATTCAATAATGTTCTTCAAGCTCAAAATTTCCAAACTTATTCTATTAAACCATACTTTGCAACCTAATCAAAATACTTCAATCAACTTCAATTATTCAAATTTTTATAGATCTAATTTAATCAAGTTATTTAAATTAGATAAATAAAATCAATCATAACTAAGTTTATCAAAGAAGATGTTTTTGTCATTTTTATCTACATATTTTATCTTTCTCAATCGTATATTATAACAAATATTTATTTGATTTTTGGAGTTAAACTTATACAATAAAATTCTTTTCATAGATAACTGTTTGCAATACTATATATTCAAAAAATGTTTTGAAATATTAATATTAAAACAACTCAAAAATTCAATTCATTTTTAGCAATATTTTACACAATAACTATCTTTTCTTTATAACCAAAACGTATAAAAACTTTTGTTTCCTCAAAATCATGTGTTTTCAAATCTTTTGTAACTCACATGATGGGACGAGTTTTGTGAACCATCCGACGATAATTATGGGCCCTACATAATTATCGAAATCCTCACATAGAAATCATAATGCGTGCAATTGTTTGTCATAATATAGACTCGAAAATAGTTGGGATAACGGTACAAATGTAGAGATGATAAGGACACGGTGGATACGCCACTGGTACATCCTATATATAAGTGTTTTTATCGAATTTTCATTTGTAGCGATGTTCCGACTATTTAAAGTTCTGTGTTATGATTAATTTTTAAATTATATTTAAAACTTTATTTTCCTAAAAAAATTTAATGGTGTTTTTTAGTTTTCTCTAATTTCAGAACGAAATTCCCTAAAGTATGGGAGACTGTAACAACTCGGTTTTTCCATATATTATACCCGACCCGCTTTTATATTCGGAAAATTTACCAAGAAATATCGCGCTATTCGAGTTAATATTATTTTATAAATATTTGTTTATTATATTTGATTAATATATATAAATAACTTTGATTTATATTCAAATTATACCCTAAATTAAACTTTAATCCCTTATTGTTTCCACTTCCATACTACAAGGACTAAACTGCAAACCATGTTAATTATATTCACCCAAACCTTTAACCCATCAGTCAAACCCGTATCCATGATCCAATACCAAACCTGGAACTCGTTTTGTATTTATATAAGAGCATTCACATCCCATTTCATATATTTTCCTTATAATTTAGCTAAAAAACACCATTCCATAAATTTATCTATCATTTTTCAAAATTCTTCCACATTCTATTCCTTATTCATATCCATAAATTAATTCTTTATTATTTTTTTCTCTTTTGTCTTATTATATAGTAAATGGTGATTGGGAGATATGTGATATATTATATGGCATGGATAAAAAATGAGTCCCTATATTTAGGGATTTACTTTAGTTGCCATATAACTCATCCATATAATAAAGAATGGATTGGAGAGGTGATTTTGATGGTTTTCTTAAAATTTACCCTAAATTATATGGGTTTGACAACTTTAAAGAATGAGTTGAGAATGCTATAAGATCGTCATGTTGATGATCTAAAGTGTGTCTTCTGTTTGTTCTCGGGGTTAAACATTTGTGGTTTGGGTTAATAAGATGAGATTTACCATTCTTGACACTCTTGAAGGTATCACAAGCAACAAATTTAAAGCATTACGTTCTATAAGACTATAAGTGAGCAACTGAGCATTAATATAGCCAGATAGGTATGGACTTTGGTACAGTTATAGTTACTACTTTTGAGAACCTTGCAGTAGTTGGAACTTGGAACATTACTTTGTAACTCTAAAAGATTTTTGTAAAAATTAAGACTTATAAAAACTTATCATTATTTCAATTCTCTGAATATTACTGAGAGACAAGAACTTATGTGGAAAACCGATCATGAGCCGAACATTCATAACGGGTGATAGGAATGGTGTTAGGATACGATTATCATACGAAGCCAGTCATGAGATTGATTACAAAATTTTTTCACATTACGACAACTATTGTATTAGGGGATACTCATCGAAAAAACCCGGCTGGCCACAATCTCATACCCAAACTCCAATGGAAAATATTGAATTTTGTCAAGATTTTTTTTTTACAATATTTTAAGAAAACTAAAAATTTCTTATGAGCAATGAGCAATATTTGATACTTTAATTTGGTAATAATTTTGAGTGATTTTAATAATTGAAAACTCAATGGACAAGCGTACACAGAAACCGCAAGCAAGTTAATATCATTAACCAGGTTTAACCGAAAACACAGCCGGCAAACTAGCAAACTAATCATAGCTAACTAGTGAATTAATAATTCACTAAAACCCAGACATCAAGAACTGCTGCCATGACTCATGCGGAAAGCTATATTGTTCCATTAACGAAGGAGGTTCAACAGTACTGAAATTCTCACCATAAACATCTTCATTCAACACCGTATTCATCATCGAATCAGACGGCATCATATTCATCATCAGCGAATCAGACGGCCTCATAATAGGGTCCATCAAGTTAGGGTTCCATGATTGCATCATCATCATCATCATCTGGTTATTATTAATATTATTATCATATAACCCCACATAAGGATTGTAGAGGTATGGTACTAAACCCGGTTTTACGACCCTAAATTTATTATGTTTGGCTTATTTTATTATATGGACTAATACAATATTATTGGGCTGAGGGGGTTTTGTGGAGGTAAACCTAACTGGGCTAGGCCCATTAGGGCACCATGATGGTGGCCATGAGGCTCTCTATATAAGGAGGTCTCCACCTCCTTATTAAGGGGTCATGCTCAATAAGAGCCACAACCACTTTTTTGTGTCTGTAAACAAGAGATCTTTGAGATTTCTTAGCAGTCACCTCCACACCCCCGAAAAACCATTGTAGGTCTCAAGCAACCGGAGAAGAAGATCAAGACGTGGTTCGTTCATCTCGAAAATCCGTGGAAACACCGTCATTGGATCAGGTCAGATTCATTTCATGCTTCGACATTGGCGCCATCCGTGGGACGGCAACGAACTACCCTTCGATCTTCGTCTCGGCTGTCAGATCTCTCCCAGGAAAAACCCAGATCTGGAAGTTTACAGAAAAGGGCTTCAAGGCTTGTTCTATTAAAGCTCAAAAAGATCCATAGATCTAAAAGAGGCTTCCAGATCTGTGCAAAAAGAAACTGCCTGATTCGAATGATCAAGTCTCCGGATCTGTGATGGTTTTAAATCCGCTCCGAGCTTCAGATCTATCTAGATCTGATTTACAGATCTAGATCTAGATTACAGACCTGGATTTTAGGTTTAAAATTGCAGATCTAACTCTTAAATTGCAGATCCAAAAATTACCAGACTTCCGCCGCCATGTACGCGCGCCCGCGGATTCTCACTCCGCAGCCATGCATGTGCCGCCGCGGGAACCACCATGTGGGTTTCGCGCAAAAGACCTCCACCATGTGGGTTTTGCGCAGAAGACTGCCACCACGCATGCTCGCCAGCGGGTCACCATTCCGCCGACATGCGTGAGCGCCCGTGGAAACCACCGCGGAAACCACCATGTGGGTTTTGCGCAAGAGACCTCCGCCACGCACGCGCGCTCGCGAGTCACCACCCCGTCGCCGTGCATGCGCGCATCAGGCCAAGCGCCAAACTTAAAGGTTGGGAATCCTCATAAACCCATCAGGCCAAGCGCCAAACTTAAAGGTTGGGAATCCTCATAAACCCATCAGGCCAAGCGCCAAACTTAAAGGTTGGGAATCCTCATAAACCCATCAGGCCACGCGCCAAACTTAAAGGTTGGGAATCCTCATAAACCCATCAGGCCAAGCGCCAAACTTAAAGGTTGGGAATCCTCATAAACCCATCAGGCCAAGCGCCAAACTTAAAGGTTGGGAATCCTCATAAACCCATCAGGCCAAGCGCCAAACTTAAAGGTTGGGAATCCTCATAAACCCATCAGGCCAAGCGCCAAACTTAAAGGTTGGGAATCCTCATAAACCCATCAGGCCAAGCGCCAAACTTAAAGGTTGGGAATCCTCATAAACCCATCAGGCCACGCGCCAAACTTAAAGGTTGGGAATCCTCATAAACCCATCAGGCCAAGCGCCAAACTTAAAGGTTGGGAATCCTCATAAACCCATCAGGCCAAGCGCCAAACTTAAAGGTTGGGAATCCTCAAAAACCCATCAGGCCAAGCGCCAAACTTAAAGGTTGGGAATCCTCATAAACCCATCAGGCCACGCGCCAAACTTAAAGGTTGGGAATCCTCATAAACCCATAAGGCCACGCGCCAAACAGGTTGGGAATCCTCATAAACCCATAAGGCCACGCGCCAAACTTAAAGGTTGGGAATCCTCATAAACCCATACGGCTTCGCGCCGAATACAAGACCGAACGCGGCTCCGCTCCGCTCAACGCGCCGTCATAATTAAACCTATTAACACAAGTCACGTCGCATGCGCGCCACCGCGGATCAACCATTCCGCCATTCTACATGCGCACCGCCATGATGCTTGAGCGCAGTCGCATATCATATGCTCACGCATCAAGTATGCTCACGCATATTACATATGCTTACGCATCACATGCTCACGCATCACGTATGCTCACGCATATTACATATGCTTACGCATCACATGCTCACGCATCACGTATGCTCAGGCATATTACATATGCTTACGCATCACATGCTCACGCATATTACATATGCTTACGCATCACATGCTCACGCATATCACATCAGCGCACGCAACATCTGCGCGTGGCGCATGACACAAAGCCTATGCGCACGCGCATGCAACATCTGCGCGCGTCGCATGACGCACAGTCTACGCGCACGCGCATGCAACATCTGCGCGTGGCGCATAACACAAAGCCAGAGCCTATGCGCAAGCGACATAACAAATGAGTAGTCTAATCCCAAATCAGGATAAGGACAACCTCATTTAGCAGCAATGAACTAGGGGACTGTCGTGGTATACCACCACCACGTTATCGCAATAGAAGACATCCGAATCTTAGGGCGGGAGCCTAATAATATCCCACATGGCCATGCGCAAGCTTCATTATTATTATACCTCGTAAGCCGCAACTCGCGCAAGCTTTATTATTCTTATAGCTCGTAAGTCGCCACGCGCGCAGGCTTTATTATTATTATACCTCGTAAGCCGCAACTCGCGCAAGCTTTATTATTCTTATAGCTCGTAAGTCGCCACGCTCGCAGGCTTTATTATTCTTATAGCTCGTAAGTCGCCTCACGCGCAGGCTTTATTATTCTTATAGCTCGTAAGTCGCCTCACGCGCAGGCTTTATTATTCTTATAGCTCGTAAGTCGCCTCACGCGCAGGCTTTATTATTCTTATAGCTCGTAAGTCGCCACGCGCGCAGGCTTTTATTATTCTTATAGCTCGTAAGTCGCCACGCGCGCAGGCTTTATTATTCTTATAGCTCGTAAGTCGCCTCACGCGCAGGCTTTTATTATTCTTATAGCTCGTAAGTCGCCACGCACGCAGGCTTTTATTATTCTTATAGCTCGTAAGTCGCCACGCGCGCAGGCTTTATTATTCTTATAGCTCGTAAGTCGCCTCGCGCGCAGGCTTTATTATTCTCATAACTCGTAAGCTGCCTCGCGCGCAAGTTATGTTACATTATTATCGAGATGCGCGCTCTACCTTTTATCAGGCCTCGCGCCACTATTGTTATGATGCGTGCTATATCTTATTCATGCCAGGGCACCATCATTATCATAAAGACCACAACATGTCACCATCATGAAGAAAACCTCCCAAAACTCAAAGACAATAAAGACAAGGCCGAAGAAAAGGGAAAAAACCGCCTCATGGCCTAACACACCTCATAAAGTCCAGCGCTCCACCTAGACACTTGCGCGCCCAGGAGCAACGCTGGACTTGGGGGGCTTGTAGAGGTATGGTACTAAACCCGGTTTTACGACCCTAAATTTATTATGTTTGGCTTATTTTATTATATGGACTAATACAATGTTATTGGCCTGAGGGGTTTTGTGGAGGTAACCCTAACTGGGCTAGGCCCATTAGGGTACCATGATGGTGGCCATGAGGCTCTCTATATAAGGAGGTCTCCACCTCCTTATTAAGGGGTCATGCTCAATAAGAGCCACGACCACTTTTTTGTGTCTGTAAACAAGAGATCTTTGAGATTTCTTAGCAGTCACCTCCACACCCCCGAAAAACCATTGCAGGTCTCAAGCAACCGGAGAAGAAGATCAAGACGTGGTTCGTTCATCTCGAAAATCCGTGGAAACATCGTCATTGGATCAGGTCAGATTCATTTCATGCTTCGACAAGGATATTCAACATTATTTTGGATACTCTTCAAACATTCAATCCTGCTTTGGACATCAACGATCTTATTCTCCAACCCTACCGCAAACTCCCTCAATCCCGCTTCCGAGAAATCATCCAAGAAACCGAACCACGAAGGAAACTTGGCCTCCAAGTTCTTCTTTTTCTCCTTCACAAGTTCTTCTTCAACCTTCATCTTCCTCTCATTGTAATAATCCGATAAAGTGTAACACTTGATGCTTTCAGGGTTGGTTCGTCGCGTACGGCTATAAACATCGATCGACCTGATGAGTTTGTCATGATCATCGGGTGGGAAGATCTGTGGGGTTTGTTGATCATCGGTGAAGATGATCATGGAAACCTTGGGCTTTCTTGATCATGCCGTTGTTTCGTGAGTTGAATGTGGTTTTGCGTTTTCTCGGGTTGGTGATCGGCTCCATGGGGATTTTTGCACGACCAATGAAGAATTAACAATGGTCGATATGTTAGCGAAGAAGAAGATGTTTGAGTTGGTGATTTGTTTGTATTGTAATTTGTATGTGTGTGTTTAACTGTATGGATCGATGTTTATATAAGGAATTGAGAGGGTGGTGTAGGGTTTTTAGAAAAAGGAAATGGGATCTAAACAATTAATGGGATGATCTTTTATTTTAAATTATATTTAACGGCTAACTAATTTTATGCTGGAGACAACCACCGGAATAGCGGTATATCAAAATTAACAGATTTAATACGACCAAACCACCCAAAGCCAAGTTATAACTATAGGTGGAAACAAAAACGGACAAAAAAAAAAACCTCGGGATCGGGTTTTTTATAACCGTGTTGTTATTATATGAACTCGTACCCGACCTTACCGCAGGGTAAGGATATAGTATGCCTTTTAGTACCAAAACCATTACCCGGAACCAGACCCGATTTGTACATGGTAATACCCGTAAACCGGAACCGGATCCATACCCGAAACCAGGTTTTTCCAATACCCCAAACCGGGTTTTTCAAATACCCAATCTACACTCGAAAAATGTCCAAAAAATACTCCAAAAAAGTGCAACCCCTTGAAAAACTCAATCTATACCTAAAATATACCCCAAAAAAATCGGGTTTATTCAATACCCGAAAACATGGTATTCATGTACCCGATTTAGAATACTTGATTCTATACCTGACCCGAGCCCGGTGGATAAAGTATGGTTTTTAGAGACAATGCCCGGACCCAAACGTGACCCGTGTATTGCCAACACCTGATTTTCCAATACCCGTCATACCTGAATCCGGTTCCATACACGAAACCAGATATTAGAAAACCCTTATTTGTATACCTCTAGTTATAAATCATATGGAATAATAAACAATATATTGATATTGAAGTATATAACTAAATGGGTCACAACTCAAAATAGGGGCACTTGACTAAAGTCTAAAACCATGACTGGGCTTCTGTCACGGGCACCTAAGGTGGCCACGGAACAAGAGCACGTTCAAATGGGGCTATGGACTAAAAAGAACGAAACCGCTTGCAACCCAAAGATTACCGAAGGCCGACTGATCAAGACGTTAGAAACCTAAGCTCAACTTTCCCTTGTGATCCGAGAACACTCACAACTAATGTAATGTCGTAATGTCTACCATCACTTCCAATTTTCACTTTATTTTCTTGTCACTCACAAACTAAACACACTAACTCCATTAGTTTTATTACTGATGTGACATTTTTTTTAATAATGTAGCATGCTTGTCTGTATTAAGTGTAAAATTCTGTCGTTAGAAAAAATCACCTCAACAGTAAAACTAACGGAGTTTGTGGTTAGTTTGTGAGTGTTAGAATAAAAATAAGATGAAAGTTGGGAGTGATGGTAAACATTTCATTACTTGAAGTTTTCTCGATCAACTACTGAAAGTTGGAAGTATTTAAACGACAACCGACATAACCGGTTAGTCGATTTAATAATTTTCAAACTAACGCGGGATGATTTTGGTTAAAGATCATCCCAAACTTGTCATGACCGAACCGACCCATTTATTTAACTGACAATATGCTTGGGTAACTTCCAAACATATTGTCATATTATACCATTTTGATGTTTTTGGTTTAATGTTTGCTATTGAATTAACTTGAACATCATTGTTGGATTATATAATGCCTTTTTTTTGTTTTTTTTAATATTTGATATTAATATTACGAATTATATATATCTTTGGGTCATTTCATGTGTTTTTTATTGTAATATTTGGTATCAAACTTTTAGGCTCAATTACATTGTTTTGGTTACGGTCAACCGACTCGCTACAACCTTTAATAACAATTAACCAAAACCGTCATGATGGATCAATTATAGTTATGGTTATCCATTAACTGACATCTCGATTATAGTTATGAATTTGATAAAAAAACCGACCCATGTACACCCTAGTTGAAATGGGGTGAACCCACCATTTTCTGCTCTCCTAGTCGCTGCCATGTTAATGGAAAGGCGGTGTTTGTGGTGGCCCCCCTTCTATTGGCGCCATATTAATTTGGACGGCATGGTTTAACATGCCTTTGGCAAATTAGGATGGTGGTTGGCGCCCTTAGCGTCAAATTATAACAAACCTTATAACCAATTGAATTTTCTGATATGATTAGTTGTGGGTGATGGCAGGCGCTTGGGATATTTATGGACTTAGGTTAAAAACCTGATCCAAGGAGGTTTTCCTACAATAGTGGGGTTCATTCTTGATGGTGTTCATGGGTGAGTAATGTTTGAAGCGTCAAAATCAATATAAACGGTTGACATTTCGTATCAATAAGGCCCACTCATGTATTGAGTACGATTTTATACTTTTATACGATGTTTAAAAAAAGTGTTTTGTTTTATGGTTAGAGTTGCAAGTTTATAAAAAAAGTAGTACATACGTGTACGAACAAAACAAATAAATGTCAAACAAATCGCATTTTAGTAAAAAAAAAATTATAAAATTCAGCTTTAACTCCATAAATAAA
This sequence comes from Bidens hawaiensis, assembly GCF_021521415.1. Classification (NCBI taxonomy): domain Eukaryota; kingdom Viridiplantae; phylum Streptophyta; class Magnoliopsida; order Asterales; family Asteraceae; genus Bidens; species Bidens hawaiensis. The sequence goes on along the minus strand of NW_027493340.1, from coordinate 113,706 downwards.
GTCCCTCCGCTAGTTTTACAATATATGTCACGGGCTAACTCTTCAAAGGTCTGATTGCTTGTTTATGCTTGAACGTTTAGGTTTGTTGGCTACACCTAGGGCTCTATATTCGGTGTTTTATTTATTTCGTTTCTTTGTTTCCCGCAATGAACATGGCGGGAAATTTTCACTTGCCAAAAGAATACATCACTTCCCGCGAAACTGACTCAAAGCAAACCCTATATTTCAGCCATTGCCTCCATTTTCACATTCAGTCATCAATCAATTACTTCCAATTTACACCAATTGCCGACAGATCTACACAATATGCCGTCAATCGCCGTTAACACTCCTTCTCCTCACAAGCGGAGGTTAAGATCCAATTCAGCTTCCATCGATAATCCGGTTGTTAATACTCCGTCCAAATCGTGTTCTCCGGTGAAGAGTAAATCAGCTCGTCGACGAGTTAATGACAGTCCGAGTACAAATCGAGCAAATGTGAGTTCTCGAATATTCGTTTAATTATTCAATTGATTTCATTACTCATTAGCTAATTGTTACAGTCAATTTCGATTCTACAGGTTGAAACCGGTGGTGTTGATGCTAGTTTAACGAAAGTGAATAATAATAATGATGATGATGATGATAATAATAAGCTTCCGGTGAAGAAGCTACTGGACAGTCTCCTGGATAAACCGATCTGGAATCCAACAGGTTAATTTGAAATTGAATTATACAATTCATTTTAATTACACAATTAACGTGTTAATTGTTAGAATCAAGTAATGCAATTATATTTACAAGTAGTGTAGTTATGTACTTGCATTGTAGTGTAATTACACTATGTTGTATATATAATTACACTACTTGGTTCTTACAATTAGTGTGTTAATTTAATATTATATTTGATCTAGACTCTTATTATTTAATTTATTTTGTGTAGAATTAGGGCAAATAAGTGCGGTGAAAGAGGTGTTGCATGTATCGACAGTGCAGTCAATGGTTGTGTGCCGTGAGGAAGAACAGAAACGGATAGTGGAGTTTTGCAGGCAATGTATTGTGGAGGAGAAGGCTGGGAGTTTGTATATCTGTGGATGTCCTGGGACCGGTAAATCACTTTCGATGGAGAATGTGAAGGGGTGTTTGGATGTTTGGGCTAAAGAGGTAATTAGTTTTGAAGTATTCAATTGTGGATAGTGAATCCATTATATTATGCATTTCTACTTGCTTTAGATTGCTGGTTAGTTTATGTTCTTAGATGTATTGAATTATGGATATGGTGCATATTACATTAGGGAGTTACTGGTTGGCATTTATGATAAAATGTTTGTTTATGCATTGATAATAAGGTCATGGTGTAGCATTATTAACATATATGCTCAGTGGTCTACTATTGTTTTTTGTTTAGTGTTCTACTATTCTGTGTATTACAGTCAGTTAACTAATAAACCATGGTTATTGTTTTTAGACTGGCGGTCTATTACCGGATATTTTGACTATAAATTGTACTTCACTCTCAAGCACATCAGAAATTTTCAACAAGGTGAAACTTTTTTTATGATATTGATATTAACAGACTCATATGAAAGCAACATTATGCTTAAAATTTCATTCATTTTGCAGATACTTGAAAAAAGTCAACCAAGTAAGAAAGTCAACTGTCGTTCTACACCCTTAAAACAATTTCAGCAACTGTATTCCCAAAAGCAGCAGTCACCTGACACTAAAATGATGTAAGATCTATCACTCAGTATGCACATTTAGGCTTTAGATATTAACTTTTGTTACAAACTTGATCAATGATCAGATTGAATAATTAGATGTTTTGCGTCTGATATATATTAATATATGTGCTGTAAGCAGGTTGGTTATAGCTGATGAGCTGGATTACTTGATTACTAAAGACCGAGTGGTGCTTCATGATCTATTTATGCTAACAACATTGCCATTTTCGAAAGTTATATTAATTGGTATGCTTGTCTGACCGTCTTTGAACTCAATACGTTTTGTTTTTGTTTTATTTTCAAATTCTCATACTAACTTCTTTTACAGGTATAGCTAATGCAATTGACTTGGCAGACCGTTTTCTCCCAAAACTACAGTCTCTAAATTGTGAGTATCTTCTTTATCTTTGTTACACTTTCAATACACATTCTGCTTCTGATTTCTTTTTTATTGTAAGTTATATACATCTCAATATTAATGTATGGTTTCCTTCTTTAATGCCAGGTAAGCCAACTGTTGTGTCCTTTCGATCCTACTCTATGGATCAAATCATCATGATTCTCAAACAACGGTTGACGGTAAGCATTACCTGTCTTTCTTTTCAGCTACTTAATTATACAATATTACAATTCTTTGGATTATAATTTATCCATTTTCTTCTAAAAAGAAGAGTTAATTATGGGTGTTTTGTTCCATCAGGCACTTCCTTACGTTGTTTTCCAGCCACAAGCACTGGAACTGTGTGCACGAGTGAGTACACCACAATGTTATCTACTGATTTAATTCATGTCTTTTGAGTATTAAAAAGTTAAGTTGTTATTAATTCTAAGATGTACCGCTTGAATATATGCAGAAAGTAGCTGCAGCATCTGGAGATATGAGGAAAGCTCTTGGTATCTGCAGGTTGGCATGTTTTTTAATTATTTTCAATTGTTTATAGTCTACAAATTCTTTTAAATTTTTCAAGGCATAAGTTAATCTTGATTTATAAATATTTTATTTATTTTTTTGTTTTCAGGGGTGCAATCGAGATGCTTGAAACTGAGCTTAGAGAAGCTACCTGCACTTCAACTTTGACATCCATGGTAAATTTTTTACATCAAATAGCTTATTAAATAATATCCAAATTTGAGTTTTGTTTAAATAATTATCTAACTGTCTCTATTTACTTTGTTTTGTTGTAGGTGAGGGTTGATCATATGGCTATTGCTTTATCAAAGGCTTACAAATCACCAATAGTTGACACTATACAATCTCTTCCACAACATCAACAGGTACCGTTTTCCCATCATTGTGAACGGGCCGATTTGGGTAGTGTTTTATCTCAAAATGGCTTAAATCAATGTTAACTGGCCAAATTGATCCAAATTTTTCTTCAATGATTTAGAATACCATTTGTTTTAATATTGCATTGTAAACATAACCAAACCGTTCATTATTTATGAAGAATGGTCAAAACTCAAAAGTCAAATAGGGCTAGCCGTTTAACTGTCAACTTGATATTCTATGAAGTAAAAACTAATCTGCTAGTGTCTCTTTTTGGTGTAGATTGTATTATGTTCTGCTGTGAAGCATTTTCGTAAAGGAAAGAAGGATACGACTATTGGAGAGGTATAAATTATAAATATATCTATCATTTGAAATTACAGTTTATGATTCTATAAATATCCATTTTTTTAATCAAAGTTTGTTACTTTACAGTTGAACAAGTTTTATATTGATGTCTGCAAATCAACATTGATACCACCGGTTGGTATAATGGAACTTTCATGCATGTGTAGAGTGCTTGGTGATCAGGTAACTAACTACCACAACACCTATCAATATAAAAGATTCAAAAGAATTGTTCTTTGCAGCAAATATTTATAAACTGTTGTCATTTTGTAGGGAATTTTAAAACTTGGTCAATCTAGAGATGATAAACTAAGGAGAGTGACATTACAGATAGATGAAGCAGACATCATTTTTGCATTGCAGGTACCAAAAACAACTTTTAACTTCCTTAATTCTTATTGCTATTATGCCGTTTGTGCCATGTATAATAATCACTTGATCTTTCTTTTTCAGGGCATTCGTTTCTTTAGGAACTGTCTTCAGTAAATTCCAATCGTCCACACCTGTAATATTTTTCAAGCTAATTGTAAAGGTTAGGATTCGGTGTGTTTTCAACCATCTTACATTTTATATAACTGCAATTTAAATGCTTATAATATTCTTTCTTATTACAGATTATTGCCATCGTGCAGACGTGCACTTGATCATAAAGGTTTCAAATTGAGCTTGTCAATGGTGCATGGAATAGCATGGAATAGAACAGCAGATCAAAACTCGGAATATCAGTATTGACTATTGATTATTATATTATGCCCCATTTGTAGGCTTGTTTGGATAGATTCGGTGAGCATGCCCTTCACTGTAAGGAATTGCCGGGATTCAAGTATCGTCATGACTGGGTTAGAGATGTGTTATGGGATGTGCTTAGACGTGCCGGGATCTCAGCCAAGAAAGAGGCACCTGTTAACTTTTTGACTGATCCGCGTGAGGGAAGATCTACCCTGCGTCCTGCGGATGTTCTTGTGTTTGGCTGGGCAGGGGGTAAGCATGCGTATGTTGACCTCACTGGGGTGTCCCCGTTGGTGGGGCTGAGAGACAGTGACTTCGTACCGGGACAGGCGGTTTTGAGAGCGAAGTCTAGGAAGGTTGCTAAGCATGTTGGGTTATGAAGGCCTTTGGGCCGGTTTTATTAGGAGGCCCAGTTTTGGTTCTTAATTATGTTTAACCCTAATATTGTTTATTATATATATCCCATCATGTAATTGTAATCTTTGTTCTGAGCTAATAAGAAAACCTAGTTGCAGCCCGTGGACGTAGGTCCCCTCGCGGGGACCGAACCACGTTAAATTCTTGTGTCGTTTATATTTTCGTTTATGCGTGTTTATCGTTGTGCATGTGTGTGCTGTTTCGCTTCCGCGAACCGCTTTGTACCTAACAAGTGGTATCAGAGCCTTGGCTCGTTGAACACACAGGTTGTTGCACTGGTTACGATTTCACATATTAGTTTTGGATTCCGTACGATTTCTGTTTTGTCGAAATAGAGTTTCGGTTTTGGTTTTGGCTGTCGTGTTCGAATCTGAGAAAGTCGTGGGTATCCCTTGATTTCGACTGTGATTTTCTGGTTCGTGAAATAAAGGTTGCAGGTGTGACTGTTGCGAGGTGGCCGGCTCATCAGTTTTCCGGCGATTCGGCGAAGGAGGAGCAACCGGAGTTGACCAGGTTATGTTAGCCGGATAATGCTTTAAGGTCGCTGAACAGAATCGTGTTAACGATCGCCGGTGACGGAGGCTGTTGGGCAGTTTGCCGAATGCCGAGCCACCGTGGTTCGACGGCAAGTGTGTTAACCAGATATGTGTAACAGAAGTTGCAAGTGCAGGTATCAATATTTTAAACCCTAGGTGGGCCATAGATTATTTTGTTCTTTTGCTGGACCATGTTTGAAAAACAAAAAGGAGCTAGTGGAGTTTTTTTTTTTTTGAAACTAGGCCTTTCTTGTTTCACTGTTTGTGCCAAAAAGAACATCAGGACATACAACTTTTAGTTTGTGTTCTTTTTATGGTTTTTGGGTTTTGGTAGTATTTCAAGTTTGGGTTTTGGCATTATTGTCAACCATTATTATTTTAACCCGGTTTTGTGAAGACCATTTAGGTTCGGGTTCAGATTTGTTTGCAAGAGATTAGTCTGAGTCATCTGTTGAACAATCGTCAAGTTTAGGCCCGTGCCCTTGTTGTGTCTGTTCACTGTTTTCGATTTGTTCTCGTTTGTTATTGTTATAACTGAAGACGAGGTGGTTATGATCGGAATGTTGACGGTTATGGATTTTGGTTGATTGGTTTGTCATGTGAACTTGGATATAGTACTGGTGATGGATAAACTTGGAGAAAATGGAACCAGCGGGTGTGCTGGTGACGGCATAAGTGAAAAAAAAAATGAGGTTAGTGGCAAGTCATGTGAACTATTGCTCGTTGGGATGATCTTTCGGTTAGGGTTTGCGTTAACTGGTCGTGTGTACGGTCATAGAACCCTTGGTACCGCTTGCTTTCCATGAAATTTCTACTGCTGTTTTAATTGTTTGCGTGTTAGCTGGTCTAGAATTGTGATTGTTACTTCTTGTTCGTTTGGAACTGCGAAGTTATTTTATGTTTGATAGTGATCAGTGGTACAACATTTGAGAGGATCGGGATCTTGTGTTGGGTAAAGTTATTTGCCAGGGAAATATGATTGGGTTCATCTCATGGAGTGTTGGTGTGGCATGGGTTGGGATAACAGAAACAGTGGGAGCTGGGCATAGTCGACTTGATAGGTTGCGTAGAGGTGAGACATTTTAAGAGTCGATGTCGAAAGGTTTGGAATTCTGCTTTTGAGAATGTATCTGGGGTTGATGCATTGGGACTCAGTGAAGGCGGTGACGACTCTTGGGTTCAAGATTATGGTATGCTTTATTTGTTACTCACTTCAATGAAGCATTGTTGAATCTTTTAATTAAAGACTTTTGGAAGATACGAGTTTTTTTTGTATCGTCGGAAGAAGTGAACCAACTTCCGAGTTATAAGGTCTTGGCTCGCTGAATCGGGTAGAGCTAAGGGGTTTCAGTTTGCAGACATGAAGCCTGGAGCCACAGTGATGTTAGTTTGAGCGTATTCGGAGGAGGTCTGAACATGTTCGGGGTTTTGGTAACAGTGGGAGCATGCAGGTGTGTTCTAGGTTTGTTTCCAAAGGGACGTTGGGTTCGGAGGACCAGGAATCCGAATGTGAAAATCTCTCCTGGTATAGTCTGCTGATTTGGAGAGTGTTTATCCTCTGGAAGTCTTTGAAGCCGGTTGTGTGAGTAAGTGAGGGTCGGTTAAGATTGAGGATGAGTCATTGGCGAGTTTTGTCATGGCTGGGTCTGGGATGACTGGATTGGAGTTCTCGGGAGCTTCAATAGGCCTTTCAGGTAACTGATGAGAAGGGCGGATGCAACCAGGGTGTGGATTGGTAGAAATCTTAGTTTGTTCCTAGAGAACTGGAGGCTTGGAGAACTTCTTTTGTTGAAGTTTTAGCTTGTTCTTGGAACTGGAGGCTTGGTAGATTTCTATTACTGAAGATTACTAGAGTTACTGGATGAGTGAGATTGTTATATTTACTTGGATGGCAGGCTGGAATTTATCGCAAGGCCTTCAAGTGGGAGATTGTTGGGTTATGAAGGCCTTTGGGCCGGTTTTATTAGGAGGCCCAGTTTTGGTTCTTAATTATGTTTAACCCTAATATTGTTTATTATATATATCCCATCATGTAATTGTAATCTTTGTTCTGAGCTAATAAGAAAACCTAGTTGCAGCCCGTGGACGTAGGTCCCCTCGCGGGGACCGAACCACGTTAAATTCTTGTGTCGTTTATATTTTCGTTTATGCGTGTTTATCGTTGTGCATGTGTGTGCTGTTTCGCTTCCGCGCGACGCTTTGTTCCTAACAAAGCATGAGACATCGTGTTTGGAAAATCAACATGTGTTCATTCCATTTGCCTTCGACACTTTTGGATCCCTAGCTCCCGAGGCGGTTCGCTTCTTGGAGCGGGTGCAGAAGGTGGTCCACAGTGACTCGCAGAGCCCGAGGAACCAAGGATTTATATTTAGTAGAATAGGCTTTGCAATTCAAAAGGGGATAGCGGCGCAGCTTGTTGCTCGCTTACCCATTATTCAGATGTAGTTCGGTTTGTGTTATATATAAAAGGATTTACGGGAAAAAAAATTGAAATAGTTCTGTGTAGACCATCAAACCCAACCTGATTAGCATACAACTCTACAAAATGTTTCTTTGTAAAATAGAAAACATATTCTGGATTAGTATAAATAATTATTTTGTTGTTTATTATGGAATGTTATATCCCATATTGTGTTAATAGTTAGTTTTGTATGTGAGTCACTACTAAGTTTTGATTCTGTTGTGGACTAAAACAAAACCTATAACAAGATCCAATTACTTGTTTTTCGGCATAGTGGAAATATTCTTGGCTGAATATAACCCTAAACTACCAAAACGAATAGGGAGAGAGGCTAGTCTCCACTGAAAATTCCCAAAAAACGGACCCCCATATACCACAATATCTCTCAATCGCCGCTCGGAGCCCTTTGTCAACAACATAGACAACATCTTTAACAAACATAGGTTGGCATGTTTGAAGTCCGAATGCCCCCATACAGTAGCGAAACAAGAGAAGCTCACATTGAGAGCCACGTAGGGAGTAAGACATCTCATTAGGTCCACTACTCTTGAAGCTTTGGTAAATCCAAAAATATATTGTGTATTTGATAAAAACGCAACGTCTAAAAACCATTCATTTTCATTTTATCAAGCAACAAATATGCAAGTTAGTGAAGTGAGACAACAAAGCACAACTTTATATACATGCATACACACACACATATATATATATACTAGCTGCGTGCCCGCGCAATGCGGCAGAGTATACACGCAAACATGACATCGGATGCGTGACCGGTGTTACTGGTGTGTATGTGCGAGACTTCACAATAGTACGCGTGTAAACCGAAGATAATATGTTCGTATTGTGGCATTGGAATCTTAACCGGTGTTAGTAAGCACGTCACACAACGGTTGTACGCACGCAATCAGGTGTCGGTGCGCACGTAATGCTACATTGAACTCGTCTTGACCCGCAACCCATACCGCTTGACACTGTTCTAACCCGAAATTTGCTATGACTTGACCCCTCTCAACCCAAACACGTCCCGACCCAAACCAAATTAACCTTTTAGACCCATGACCCGAACAACTGAACCTGCCCGATTCATTTGACTGTTTTTAATGGTAATCACGTAACATGTTATGTTTTCAAAATGAAAAAGTATAGCAATATCATACTCAAATTAAAGAGAATAAAATACTCGTTTTTATGGTATAATGCTTTTAAAAAATATTAGAGTGTGAAAAAGTTATAAACGTTTTAATATCGTCGGGGGTAGTTGGTTTAAAATAAGGGGTATATATGTAACTATTATATAAATTAACAAAATGTGATTAAAATGAAAGGACCATACTTGTAATTATTTTTGAATAGATTAAAAATTAACCATAACATGATTTATTTTGCTAGAAGACAAAGTTGTCAAAATACAAAATTGAACTTAAGATGTCTTAAACTTATGCATTATAGATTGTACTAAAAGCAATAAGTTTTGTACCTCTTAAAAATTAAGATGTTCCTCACTCATGCTTTATATATAGTATATATATATATATATAGGTGCGGTTACCGTGCGCTAATGCCTTAACGTACGGTAGGTACGCGAGAGGCTCAAAGGCAAAACCTAAAACGCTCACAAAAACTTAAACGCTAAAAAACGGTATTTGTGAAAAAAAGTGAAAAATTGATCGATTGACCATCCAAAACTGTTTTTTTCGGTGAACCAATGATTGATTGGATATGTATTGACGATTCTGAGATGTTTGGATGTGATTTCATGGATCAATACGTGAAAAAATGGACCCGCGTACCTATTGTACGTTAAAACATTATTGTATTGGATCATTTACCTATATATATATATATATATAAATAGTTATCTTTTACCATATAATAAAATTATAGATGAATGTAATATTTACTTTTTGAGACATGAACAAAGTTGTAAATTTTACACCTTAAAACAAAAAAAATCTCGTTATGTAGGTGAATAATTGTATATAAACTAACCATGTGTAATAATAATGTTCTCTCTAAAATAATACTCCATACTTTGACTAAAAATACGACCCAAAAATCCCGATAACTCATAACAGTCCAGCAGTTACGTTTTTTCGTCAGCAAATTCGTCAGAGCTTCCTTCATCAGTGCAGTTGTCCACAAACAAAACTCATGTCATATCATATTATCATTCAATCAATGGAAACCCTAGCCATCTCTCACCGTCCTCTTCCGCCGTCTCGCCGCCGTTCCTCCCTCCGCTCCGGCACCTCCTTCTTTCCTCCTTCCACCGTTCACTTCAATACCTCCGCCGTCGCCGCGGCGCCGCGTTTCGTCACTCTCAGATGCTCTCTTCAATCTCCAACCGCTTCAGGTTATTTTATACTTTTAATTAATTATTAATATTATATAATATTACTGTATTCGCATTAGTAATTATGTTTTGTTAGCTTTTAATTAGTTTAATTGTATTAGGACTGATGGATGATTGTTGTTGTTATTGTTATTGTTTTAGCAGTCGATCACTCGGTGAAGTTCAAGGAAGCTGCTAAGCATGGGAACTTGATTCCGTTATACCGGTCGATATTTTCCGATCATTTGACGCCGGTTTTGGCGTACAGGTGTCTCGTAAAAGAAGATGATCGTGATGCGCCGAGTTTTTTGTTCGAGTCGGTTGAGCCTGGCCTAAAGGCTTCCAATGTTGTAAGCACTGATTGTTATTGCCATTTGATTATTTGATAGTTTAGAAATGTGAGCATATTATTAGCAAATTTGTTCTCCGGATGGCAATTTAAGCCAAATTAGAGAAGTTAGAAGCAATAAAACATATTAGCTTTGTATTTGATGCATATAGATCTTAAGTTTTTCATGAAATTGGATAACGAGACGAGGCTTAGTACAGGGATATATACCTTTGATTAGTAAAGTTTCAGTGATCTTTCAGTTTTTGTTGATGCTGATTTATACTTGTTTAACTGGCGGATTTACTATGTTAGGGGCGGTACAGTGTGATTGGAGCTCAACCTACGATGGAAATTGTGGCAAAGGAGAATATGGTTGCAGTTATGGATCACCATGAAGGGCGGAAGACAGAGGAGTTTGTGGAGGATCCCATGACGGTTCCTAGGAGGATAATGGAGCAATGGAAGCCTCAAAGAATTGATGAGCTCCCTGATGCGTTTTGTGGTATGATTATGACAGTTTATTCTTTAATTCTTTGCCCTCTTCTGATATGAGTTTATAATTACGATAGTCACTTAGCTTTCATTAGGGCTTAGTTATGTTACAGACTTGATGGAATTGAAATCAGATATTAGTCTATATCTTTACAGTTTTGCTTGTTAACTAGACATTAGTTTGCACGTACACTATAATTTCCATTTCTCATAATTCATAATAACAGGTGGCTGGGTTGGTTATTTCTCGTATGACACGGTGCGGTATGTAGAGAAGAAAAAGCTTCCATTTTCAAAAGCACCGGAGGATGACAGGAACCTTCCAGATGTTCATCTTGGTCTTTATGATGACGTGATTGTGTTTGATCATGTCGAGAAGGTTTGACCTTTTTGTTCTCAACATGTCAACTTCCTTCATATCCTTAATTCTGTAATTTTTTAATTTTCTAAGTTATGTGGTTATTTGCTATCCCAGAAAGCATATGTGATACATTGGGTGCGAATGGATCAATATTCCTCTGTTGATGAAGCTTTTAAAGACGGAACAGAACGCTTGGAGACATTAGTGTCACGAGTTCATGATATCGTTCCGTGAGTACTTTATTTTAGTTAGTTAGTCACAATGTCAAACGCATAGATTCTGTTTATATTTCATTGGTAGTTCTGACTTCTGATATGACTTCCAGTACAGACCAAAACTTTCTCCAGGGTCAATTAAACTATATACTAGTTTATTTGGACCTTCTTTGAAAAAGTCAAGCATGACAAGTGAAGCATACAAGGAAGCAGTGTTGCAGGCTAAAGAACATATTTTAGCTGGGGATATATTTCAAATTGTCTTAAGTCAACGTTTTGAACGCCGTACATTTGCAGATCCGTTTGAAGTTTACCGGGCCTTGAGAATAGTCAACCCGAGTCCATACATGACTTACTTACAGGTTCTCTGTTCTTTTGATACTTCAAATTGGTATTTTATTGTTACTCACTTCAGGGGAAAAGTGGACGTAACGGTTATTTAGTTATGTATTTGTGTTTTCATGCATACAGGCTAGAGGGTCTATACTTGTTGCTTCAAGTCCTGAAATTCTTACCCGTGTGAAAAAGGTAATAAGCCATAATAACCTAACTAGAATCTAGTCATTAGGCTTGTGAACGAACCGGACGAACACGAACGGAGCATGCTCATGATCATTTAATTTCAACTGAACAAAAGATCAAACACTAGCAATTAAACAAATGGGGTTTTCTTGTTTGTGTTCATTCGTTAAGAAACTGATCATGTTTGTGTTTCTGTATGTTTGCTTGTTAATAGTATAAGTGAGCGATTCAGGAACGCAAAAGGACGATTATAAGTAAGCATAGATGAATGAGCATAACTGAGCTAAAATTAGTTAAAAGTAATGTGAAGAACAATGTGTCGGGCCTAAAAACTTATTAAAACTATACTAAGTTGTAATGAGCCATAATATTTAAATGAATATATTAATGAACGTAAACGAACGAAAACAAAAGTAAAATAATGAACGTACACGAACGAACATAAGCGAAGGTTCACGAACTTAAACAAACGAACATTATTGAATGAACGAGACATGTGTTCATGTTCATTTATTTAACTAAATGAACAAGTTTACAGGCCTGCTAGTTATTTATAAGTAAGTGGGGGTGAAATTGTCACCTCTATTTAGTTATTGATTCCAAAAAGAAGTCACATTAAATTAAATAAATGTTTTTTAAAGCTATATTAGTGTTGTTTTGTATGATTCATCTTTATATGCTCTTGTTGACAGAGAAAAGTTACAAATAGACCCCTTGCGGGGACTATAAGGAGAGGAAAAACACCTAAAGAAGACTATATGCTGGAAAAACAACTGCTTCATGATGAAAAACAATGTGCAGAGCATATCATGCTGGTTGATTTAGGGAGGAATGACGTTGGAAAGGTGGTTTTAATGTTAACATAAATTTTTATATTTCAATTATTTACTACTAAACAAGGATATTCCTGCAGGTTTCAAAACCTGGTTCTGTTAACGTCGAGAAACTGATGAATGTTGAACGGTATTCTCACGTCATGCATATTAGCTCCACGGTAAATTATTATTCTTACACGCATATTGCATAGTTGGTTAAGTCACAACTGGTTTATGTTTAATCTAGAAAGTGGTAATTCAGAAAACACAGGTCAAAGGTTTATTTATTTATTTGCAAAAATCATTTAAAATCAGAAACTAAAGGCAACAAGCGAACTTATTTCAGTCGTAACTCAGAAAACACAGGTCAAAGGTTTATTTATTTATTTGCAAAAATCATTTAAAATCAGAAACTAAAGGCAACAAGCGAACTTATTTCAGTCGTAATTCAGAAAACACAGGTCAAAGGTTTATTTATTTATTTGCAAAAATCATTTAAAATCAGAAACTAAAGGCAACAAGCGAACTTATTTCAGTCGTACTTAGGCTTGTAAACTAATCACACGAACACAAAAGGAGCATGTTTGTGTTTGTTCGTTTAACTTTAACCGAAAAATCGATCGAGCATGAACAATTCAAAGAATGTGGTTTTCTTGTTCCTGTTCATCCGCTAAGATAAAGAACATCTTTGGGCTCGTTTGTTAGTAGTATGTATGAGTGGTTCACGAACGAACATAGCTGTACATTGATCAACGAACATGACTGAGCTAAAACCAATTAAAAGTAAATCTGAACAACAATGTGTTGGGCCTAAAAATTTATTAAAACTAGAAAAATTTGTAATGGGCCTAAAATTATTAAAACTAGAAAAAACTGTAATGGGCCTAAAAATTTATTAAAATTTGAAAAATGTGTAATGGGCCTAAAAAATTAAATGAATATATTAACAAGCATAAACCCGCGAACTTAATCAAGCTTAAACTAACAAACATAAATGAACGTAAACGAACGAATAAACAGATTTATATGAACGAACATAATCGAACATTCGCGAGCATAAATGAACGAACAAAATGTGTGTTCATGCTTGTTCGTTTAACTAAATGAACAATCTTTTTTTTGTTCATTTTCGTTTGTTTATTATATAAGCAAACATGGACGAACTTCCGCCGAACGGTTTACATACTGTTCCTGGACATTCGGTTTGTTTATAACCCGTTGTGGGTAAACAAACGGGACACACCCCTTAGAAGGTTAAATATAGGAAGGATTATAGCATCTCTACCCCATGTCCCCATATGACTATTTTACTCTTTCTAAATTGTTATAATATTCCAAATTAAATGTAACTTAAAGTTAACTAGCTTACTACTTTTTAGATTTCTTTATTGCTATGATGCTGTCGGTCAATCCATTCGGTCTCTTTTGTAGGTTACGGGAGAGCTGCTTGATGAATTAAGTACATGGGACGCCCTACGTGCCGCTTTACCTGTTGGAACAGTTAGTGGGGCCCCCAAGGTTTCTAAAAAGTCGTTCTTCATTTCTTAATTCGCATGTGTTACGTGTTACTCAAAACTTGTATGCAACAGGTGAAAGCCATGGAACTGATTGATAAGCTGGAAGTGACTAGACGTGGACCCTACAGTGGTGGGTTTGGTGGAATCTCCTTCACTGGTGACATGGACATCGCATTGGCCTTAAGAACAATCGTGTTTCCAACAGCAGCAAGCTATGACACAATGTACAAGTATGACGATGCAAACAAGCGACGCGATTGGGTGGCGCACCTTCAAGCCGGGGCAGGTATAGTTGCTGATAGTGATCCTTCTGATGAACACAGGGAGTGTGAGAATAAAGCTGCTGCACTTGCACGCGCTATTGATCTTGCCGAGTCATCGTTTGTTGACAAATGAGATCGCGTCAACTGCCCTTGATTAACGAGCACACGGAAATAATTGGTTTCGGTGGTCGGTTATGTCTCTGGGTAGATAAGTTTTCTTTTTTGTCACTTGGTTTTTACTTAGTAGTGCAAAGGATTTTCAAGGTCTTTGTGACTATTGATTATTGGAGAGTGAATAATCTTTATGAAAATGGACATTTAGATGCCACGACACGCGTGAACTATTGTGCCTATTTGGCATTGAATGTTGTGAGTTTTTAGTTGTATATGTATCAAATTGTCCAAATTTAAGCTTAGAATTTGTGGCATGGCTAATTGATCTCAGTTAAAACTTGGCTTGTGAGAAAATGAAGAGAATAGCAGTTTTTTGGTGTGCTGTATTTACAGTCAACGTAACAACTTATTTTCTTAAAACGCTAAAATATTTTTACTACGCACTAACAATAGTACATACGCGAGTATATATGCAATATGGTGTGGTGTATATGTATGTAAATGTAGAATTGTGACTCTCAATAGTCTCAGTTACGTAACCCTAAACGAGTACTACGCTTAGTACATAACTATATAACATAAGTGTGGAGTTATTGTATTTTGATTCAGCCAAAAATAACATGTTTAAAATCTAACTATAAAAAGGTTACATGTTTAATATTATGAGATATGCGCTTCCTAAAGCAACTGGTTTAATGATCTTCACTTATCGTACATCAATTATGAAACACTACATTGTTTTAAGTTTGCCTAGGGATGTCATAATGGACACCTGTTTAGACACGATAAGACTTGTTTAGCAAAAAAGTACGCTACGCAATTTTATACCTTTAAACATAATTGAAATTAAGAGGCTAAAGTACATCATTGGTACATAAAACGTATATTGTCGTACTCATACTGCCAAAATCAAGTGTTAAACGAGTCGTTTTCATGTTTGATACTTGTATTAATTGAGCACCCGATTGAATTAAATATTTAATCTACCCATTATAAAATTCTTGATCATGAAGTTTATACTAATCCGCATAACCTCTCACTTGACTCGCTTTCTTTGTAGTTAAATCTTTTGTTTAACCCATAAGTACACAACTGGGTCAAATTTGCCCTTCTAAGATACCATAATACATGATCAAAAGTTCAAAACAACATATTCGCATCAACTGACTAAAAATGTGAAACTTTCACAGCTTGTGTTCACTTAGGAGAATAATTCAGTATCAAAGCCAAACTTGGTGTGAATCGATGGACCCAGTTAACAAACACGACAACTAAAACACGCGGTTCATCCTCTGTGTGATCTTACGCGGCGGTCCTCATCCTTCCTACTGTGGTCACGGCTCGTTCGTCTGTCAGATTCTCGATACTCTCTCCGATAAGACTCTGAGTCATACTTTGACCTCGTTTCATCCCTTCTATTATCATCTGCAGATTCATACCTTGATGTTCTATTCCCATAATAATCATCATCTTTTTTGTCCGGTTTCGATCTGCTGCTTCTGGTATCTTCGTCTCTTGATTTTGTTTCTTTCTGTTTGTTGTACCTGTCCCTGTCCTTGTCGCGCATCCCCCGCTGCGATGGGCCTGAGCCTGGGCCTCTTGTTGGGCCTTCATACTTGTCATTCTCCCATCTTGCATTTTTAGCATCTTGAGCACCCCAACCAGTGTTTGCAGCCCTCTGAATTCAAAGTATATGTGTTAAATAAACTATATTACCTGTTCATTATCTTGAACTTTTAAATATTATTATGATTTAAAATAATCTTACTTGCTCGTTATGAGAGAATTTGCATCCAGCGCCACGTGTACACTCGCCTCTCTGAAAAGCACGACACACTCCTCGTGCCTCTCTTTTCTGCTGCTCGGCTTCTTCGTCCTCTTCTTCTTTCTTTTTGTATTTAGCGACATGATCCACTCTTATTGTACGCCCAAGAACTTGGGCACCATTCAGATTATCTGAAAGAAAAATAAATGTTAAAAGTATTAATATTATTATAAATACAAATATTTTTTAAATAGACAAACCATGATGTCAGTAAAGCTTAATTTTATTATATCGTGAGACAGAAATTTAGACTAATTATGTAGCTTGTGTGTGTCAAATCAGTACATGCAAATATTTATGACGAGATAAAAGTAGTATACGGTATACTATTTCATGAAGTTGAAAACTATTTTATTATTTATATTTGTAGCTAGTTGATCATAGAAGGGACTGAGACTAAAAAAAGTAGGTTGTAAAAGAGTTTAACATATTTGCTTACTTAAATGGTTATGAAAAAAACATCATAAAAAAATAATAATGTAGATGTTAGGAGGAAATGAACTACATTTTGTAGTTTAACAAAGAATAACATAAAAGAATAAGAAACGCAAAATATGAGAAATGATATATGTCAAAAGATATTATGATGCAAATGGACAATAAATAAGAGCACGAGGTTTAATATATTACTGGAAAATTTGAGAGTAAAGAAAGATCTACAGGAGTATTGACCATTTTAAAACAGTTTTGATTGATAAATTCATCTCCTCTCAACCAAACCTAAATATTATGAAATGCGGGGTTGCAATCTGTCCTATAGAAAAATGTTGATGCCACATAGTTTTCTTTTATTATACAGAGTTAAAAATAACATAAAGATGAGATTATTATTGACTTACAATTAAACTCCAACCAGTCAAACAACTAAACTTAAAAAAATCTTTGAAATGGTATTAGCTCAAATGAGCCAAAAGTTGTCCACAGTTCATTTTATATAAACCAAAGTTCCAAATCATATTATTCTAAAATATATACTATTGACATTGTTAAGACTCATGAACTCAACCACTCATCTAGTCACCAACTATGAAAATTTATATAAATAATAAATCCAAACTCAGATAGATGAAGACACTAACCGACAGCAAGAATTGTACTTCTCTGGTCCTCATACGCAACAAAAGCAAACCCTTTCGATTTTCCTGTGCCTTTATCTCTAACTAGATTCACATCAACAATCTCTCCATACCTACATGTTAGAAACTAAGTTAACTGTATGATAACAAAAATGATATACTTCAATAATGTAACTCAATGCTAGTAAAACTGTAATATAACTCATTACATACAAAGACAAATTGTATAAAGCTCATCACATTTTCATGCACTTTGCCCAAAAAATTAACAGTCCATTTTGAAACCTCAAAAGGTTACAAGTTTACAGTCCAGTTAATTAACAAGCAAAATGGTGTACTTTGATAATAGCAGATGAAATCCCTAATACAAAACAATCTAATGGACAACAAGAAAAAATATCTTTAACCTAACAGGAAGTTAAAACGAGAGTTACTATTTTGCATGAACATGTATAGCAAGCAACATATAGATAAGCAATCAATGAAAGCACACCTTACCCCTATCCTATGAGATAGATAGGCTGCTCATAGCGAGAACACCGACTTGAAAAGCACAAAGAACTAAGATGAGGCAACTAAAAAACACATGCAAACGGCACTCAACAACACACACATAAAGCATAACACTTAAGTCCGTGCATAATGGGGCATTATAAGGGCGGATAAAGCCCCTACATCATCCCCCGGGGGCATTATGGGGCGTTACAGGGGCATGAGAACTTTTATCCATTGCACATGTTTTTTGCAAAAAAAAAGTGATGATAACGTGGCGCAAAATGTCTCTTAAGACGGATTAACCAATACACATGGCCTAACATCACAAAAACAACTGTCAATAGCAGGAGCAGCAAAAGATAAATACAAAAGCTATGCAGTCAATATCAGTGGGATATCAGTTATCCGTCCTCATGTGAAATATCGATACCAATAATATCACATCAACCGATATATCACCGATTTTCCTGATATCAGTGTTTTTAAGTCTTAACCACTTACACATATAACAAAAAAACCGAAGAATTTTCCATACCCAAAACCCCCCTACGCACTCCCGTACACGTAGAACTAAGCAAGTAGCATGCCTAATTCCTAATCCCTAATTAATGTCTATATGTTGTTATTATCCTAGAAATCCCTAGCCTTTTATCACTAGACACTAGCCTAATCCCTAATGGAACAAACATTTAGAAACAAAATAATAATAATAATAATAATAATAATAATAATAATAAAAAGAGAAGTTACTGAGCAAAGACAGCAAGAAGATCTCCTTCAGTGAGATCAAAAGGAATGCCACCAACATAGACATAGGCTGAGTCTTTGTACTTGGCGTGCCATGAAGCATCCTCTGATATACCTAAAGATGCTTCCTTTGAGTTTATGTTCTGAATACGCTTCACTAACGTCAGTGGATTCATTATTTCTTCTTCAAACTAAACCCTAACCCTAATCCTCTGTTTTGGGGAAAAACTAGGCAAAAAGCTGCAACCACGTCGTCAGTGACGGCGGTGAAGAGCGGCGTTTGGAGGACTTTGAGAGCGAAGAAGAGATGGCTGATTTTGGGAATAACTCTTTCTAAACTTATTATTATTATTATTATTGTGAAAAGATCCGATACAGTATATTAAGTAGGCAAATTCATTTTTTTTACGAGTCGATCCATGAAACCACATTCAAACATCTCGGAATCATTAATACATATCCAATCAATCATTTGTTCATCGAAAAAACAGTTTTGGATGGTTAATCGATCAATTTTTCACACTTTTCACGAAGACCGTTTTTTGAGCGTTTGCTGAGCTTGTAAGTTTTGTGGGCGTTTTCTGAGCTTTTTAGGTTTTTGCCTTTGAGCGTCTCGCGTACCTACCGTACGTTAAGACATTAGCGTATAGTAACTGCACCCTATTATTATTATAACATTTTTATTTTTGAGATTGAAAAATATCTTGTTATGGAGAGAGTTGCGGGTTTCGTTCTTATAGTTTGATTAATTTTGCCATTTCGAATTGAAATTTTATTTTTATTTATTTATGTTTTTAGATTTTTGTTTTCGTTGTGATTATCTTCCATCTAGTTAAACATAATTTGGACTGAAGTAATGGATTCCAACAAATCATAAAAACGAAAATTGTAACAAAAATGAAACTCTGTAGATGAAAATAAAAAAAATTTAAACTTTTGAATTAAAATAATAAATTTAAAGGACATTCAACAAGAAGCATTAAAACAATGTGAATTTTATGATCGCGTTTACTAAAAAAAAATATTTTGCTTCTATAGTTTAACTCACATCTTTTAAAACTACTTTTTAAATTTATGCCAAAATCTGACTAAGATCTTTAACCATTTGGGAAGAACACATTTGTCACACACCTTGATACCTTTAGGCTAGCATTTGGTTTTTGATATTATGTTATTATGAGATATCTGGAACACATGGAAAACCTGAGATTTTATTTCCAGTGTTTGTTAGTAACAAGAAGCAGATACTAGCTCGATAATATCATACTGTGGTAGCTCGTTTGCATATGATACAACAAATAAACTAGTAGAAAGATGTTAAATTATCAAAATAAACACAATCTATATGAACTTTTAAATGTTGAATAAGAACACTACATATGGTATCCGATAACTAACAACACAATATACTAGTACAACTTATTAGGCTATATCAGAAGTGCTAGCATAAAGAAAACCAACATTATTCGATTTGAGAACACATCCACTTTATTTTAGATTATCTAGCTAACACAAATGTCATTTTGTTCCTTGAAATGCAAGTAAAGCCTCAATAAGATCATTCTCTTCAAAATCAGGAAAGTATTTCTTGGTGAAATAAAGCCTGCTGTATGCCATCTGCCACAACATAAAATTACTAATCCTAATTTCTCCGCTAGTACGTATGACTAGATCCGGACAAGGAATTTCAGTACATTTCGAATAGAGTTGTTGTGCGAAAATCAATCAATCAATCAATCAATCATACCCAGTAAAATCCCACCGACAGCAGAGCTATAGGTAGGGTCTGGGGAGGGTGGGATGTAGGCACACCGTACCTCTATCCAAAGGAATAAAGAGGTGGCTTCCAGAGAGACCCTCGGCTCTAAGAACATGTGTATGAAGCAAAAAAAGGAAATCAAAGTTTAATAGTTATATAAAAAACTACTACTAATTATAATAATATTAATAAAAAGGTCACAGTTTAACCGCAATATAAAAGCTAATAATAATAATAATAATAAAATATGTAAGGGAAATACCATTATGGAATGTGACCTAAATAAGTTAAGTCTAAGCCCTCAGGTATTCAATTCTCTCTAAAAATCCTAAACTTTAATTCTACTTCTCCACGAATTCCTATCCTCAACCATGTCCTCGGAGAGGTTTAAGTCTATCAAATCATGCCTAATCCTCTCATCCCAAGTCAATTTCGGTCGTCCTCTACCCCTCCTCCCCTCTATAGTAATGTTTTCTACGGATCTAACAGGATTCGTCGTCTGTCTTCTCTTTACATGTCCAAACCATCTCAATCTCCACTCTCTTATCTTGTGCGAAAATGTAGTCATCAATTTGGTTTGGTAGAATAGCACCATCCTTCACTTGTATAACAAGGCTCTTGCAAGCTTTAAGAATGTCATGTTTACCACTATAGTTGATGGCAAAAATGATGTGAGTTCCTGAATGGGCACGCGATCTCTCCTCGAGTTCTGCGCATACTTCTTGTAGTGACTCCTAGAGCTTTCCCTTGTCCCCCATCACGCTTACTCGACAACCACGACTAAGTTGCATGCAAAGTAAATACATATAAAACAAGGAGTGATATATATATATAAATATATATATATATATAAGTTCAGTAAGATCGAAGTTTAATTTTTCTATATGGGTGTCTCTGCTGTTTTAGAAAAAAATAAAAATACTGGCTTTACGCAGAGGATACCAAAATTATTACGATTTAGGGTTTTTATCATGAGTGGCAATGAGATTTAGATCCATTTCTTCAATTTGTGTATTCGTAATGTTACCGGGGCAAAACTTTACAACAGTCATTCATTGATTTACAAATTTTTAATGTGGTGTTATACATATTACCATCAACGGTTACACTGTATTCTCGGGTTTAAAATACAAGGAAAATAAATGATAAGATTGGATAATGTAAGAAAAGGAAAGAAATTATATACTTAAAAGAATTCTCGAGTTAAAATAAAATAAAAGAAAAAAATGTTAATTACATTCTTGAGTTAGATCGGAAGGAAAAGATAGGGAAAAAAATTAACTTTACAATTATGTCTTCATAACAACATGAAAAATAGAATTGAGATATGATAAATTAGTAATACTGTAATGAGCTATAAACTTTTCATTCACAATTATGTCATATTTGACTGGAAAGTTTTAGAGGTAAAATGCCCAATTTTTATTTCCATTCTCTTTATATTCTTTAAAAAAAACTCAATAATGATAAAAGAACATTTTTCTTATCTTTTCTTTCCAAACATTTAAATAAAAAATTAAAAAATACAGTGTTAAAGTTTTAATCAAGTCATGGTTCATTTTAAGTTGTCAATTACCTAAAAAAAAAAAATTACCTACTGATATCTTAAAAACCCACTTAGTTGTTCGAATTCCTCCCTATTATCTTAATAAAAGTTTCTTTGCACGCCAAAAACGCCATCTATACCAAAGGGTTATTGGTTTGGTGGTATCAAATGTTGAAAAAAGACGTCTCTGTCTAAATAGTAAAGGTTCAAGCCTTATATGTTGATAAAAGGTATATATATATTAAGAGCTGAATTAAAGTATGTCTAAGTTAGCCACCCTAAAAAGAATTCACCATCTATGATTAATTAGCCTATCAACTGTTCCTAGTAACTAGTAAATATATGGTAGGGTGGGCGGTTCTATATTCTAGTATAGTCTCGTTTGTCATTCTGATTACAAGTATATCCACTTCTATAAACAATAACAAAACTACTTTTTATTTAGTTGTTTATAATTATAATTCTAAGTAAAATAGTCTTATGCAAAACATAAGTTTTTCTTCAGCATTTCACAACATATTGGCTTAATTCTTTTTTCAACTTTGAACCTTTTAAGAATTAAGATCGATACCTACAGAATTCATCCCCGTCTATCCTCAATGATTCTTCCAACACGTTCATTAGAAAATCAACTTCCTCCTGCACAATAATAAAACTACATACTTGATATTTATATCAAACTAGCTAGACATGTTATTTAGTGGGTGTTTGGATGAGCTTTTATTTTTTGCTTTTTGGAGGGGTAAAATGTCCAAAATGTCCCTCCAAAAGCACCTAAAAGCTTCAGGGAGTGTTTGAGATTGCTTTTTAAAAATGTTTTTTGTTTTTTGGAGATGAAAAATGTTCAAAATGCTCATCCAAAAGCACCTAAAAGCACCAATTTGATGCTTTTAGGTGCTTCTGGATAGGCATTTTGGACATTTTGCCTCTCTAAAAAGATAAACATTTTTAAGAAGCAATCCCAAACACCCCCTCAATTAGCTTTTAGGTGCTTTTGGAAGGGTATTTTGGACATTTTACCCATCCGAAAAGCAAAAAATAAAAGCTCATCCAAACACCCCCTTAATTTCATATATACATCAAATATATTTGCAGTAGTTTTGGTGATAAGTTATCATGTTCTTTCTTATGGAAATTGGAAAATATTCTTAGATTCACACTACTAAACAAATGAGCATGAATGATAGATTAAGGATTGATTCAATGGAATCTAAAAGAAAAAAAAGTAATTTTTAATTTTTTCAGGCTTAATTACCAACGAAATCCACAAAATATATAAAATCATTTTTGTTGGATAAATTATCGACGGTAAAAAGGTTATGTACGTATTTTAAATCCGTTGGTAATTCATTGATGGAAAATACTTTTTTTTTTTACAATTTCAAAAGTTAGTTGGAAAATCCATCACTGAAAAGGTCCGTAGGCATGCAGTTAGTCGCAAACCAGATAACCAACCGTCATATACTACATTCATCGGTAAAGACCTTTACAGACAGATTCAGGCGTCAGAATCTTTATTTTGTAGTCTTGAATGAAACATTCCAATCAAACAAAAGAAATGAAATAGAAACAAATACGAGGTATTAAAAGTAAAAGAAGTCCAGTTACTTACCGTTGGCCTACGCCAATTTTCAGTAGAAAACAGAAAAAGTGTCACAACTTTAATTTGAAGTTTTGAACATAGCCGAAGAAGGGACAATGCCACCATTCTACCCGCACTATGACCAAACATTTTGGGCAAACCTTTTTTCACTGCCCACCTTCGATTACCGTCTAATATCAATGCGACGTGTTTTGGCATTAGGTCTACCTTGAGCCCTGCAAGTAATTCCTCCGGTGTGCGATCTTCGTTGGACAAATCAGAAGATTCACTTGCACTTGTCACACAAGTTTTCTTGGAGTTCATCGTATATACCCAACACAATTTATTTTATTTTTATTTTTTATGATTTTATGGTTGGAAGATGCACACAAATTTGGGGTGTTATATACTGCTAGGAAAAAAAATGGGTTACAACAATCGTCCCTAGACTTTTAATTAATCGACTTTTTTTTTTTTACTATAAAACCAAGTTGTTTCTTAATGTGCATTCAATGTAATAGACTCTTTTAACTTTTTAGTTTCTTTTCGATCCAAACTTACACCATGAGTAGTCATAAAGGCTCACTTCTGGGCGTTATGTGTCACGTGACACTCAGTCAGAGTTATGACTTTTTACAAAAAACAAGTGTAGTCATAAAGCCTCCATAACTTTGTTTATTTGTTTTTCTTTTAATTCTTAAAGGTAAAAGTAACGGCTCTTTTATGATTTTGGTGCAATTATCGGGCGTTTTGTTTATAACTTGAAAAAAAAAACCCATAACTTGAAGGGGGCGATGTTTCCTAAAGTTATGGGTCATAAAGTCGCCCCATAACTCTCCACTACAAATGATCTTACTATCTAGTTACTAGTTAGAAAACCCAATTTTTGAGAAAACCTATTTCCTTATCATTTAATGACTTTTTGGTAATGAAAGAGTAGCGAGTATTAATTTATTAGGGTAAATGTTAGAATGAGAAATTATTTTGAAAACCAATATATATAGTTTTTGTTATTCTCTCAATAATTTGTTAAACAGTAAAAACCTCTTTACATGTTAAATTTAGAAAAAAAAATTGAATTTTTTATTTAAAATAGCTTGGAATCGATACATTGTGTTGTTTTGATTTCATATTTTGCTTTTGTTCTCCCTCACGTCGCCGCCACTATGCCACATGACCATCACCGCCACACCGTCGCCACCGTCCCCCTTAACCACCACTGTCACCATTGTCATTTTTTATTTTGTAAATTTTTTTATGTTGAGATATAAATATTTTTGTCATTTGTATTGCATTCTTTGCGGGTTTTTTTGCTAATAAACAACACAAAGTAATAATTCATTTCATTTTTATAAATATCCAAACAATACAAAATGATCTATTTCATTTCATCATTTATTAATTACATTCTACCCTCGTAAGAAAAGACAAAAAGTATATTTATTTTTGAAAATATCTTAACCTTTTGAAACTTTTATAAGAAAAGACAAAATATTTATTTTTATTGTATTCCCCTTTATATTTTCTATATTTTCAGATACATCTTAAGGGTGTATTTGGTAAGAGATAATGGAACGAGGGTAGAATGGAATTAATAAATGATGAAATGAAATAGATCATTTTGTATTGTTTGGATATTTATGATAATGAAATGAATTATTACTTTATGTTGTTTGTTAGCAAGAAAAACCCGCAAAGAATGCAATACAAATGACAAAAATATCTATATCTCAACATAAAAAAAATTACAAAATAAAAAATGGCAATGGTGACAATGGTGGTGGTTAAGGGGGACGGTGGCGACGGTGTGGCGGTGATGGTCATGTGGCATAGTGGCGGCAACGATAGTGATGGTCAGCTGGTAGTGGTGGCAATGGGAGTCATGTGGTGGTGGTGGCGGCGACTGTGGGAGTCAGATAGTGATGGCGATAGCGATGGTGGTAGTGAAGTGGTGGTGGTGTTGGCGGCATTTGTAGTGGTGGTAGTCAAGTGGTGGGTGGCGGTGGCGGTGGCGACAGTGGTAGTTAGGTGGTGGTAACGGTAGTAAGGTGGTAGTGGGTGTGGTGCAAGTGGTCAGGCGGCAGCGGTGGTGGTGGCAACGACAAAAGTCAGGCGGTGGTTGTTGTCAGGTAGTATTGTCTATTAAGTAGAGTGAAAAAAGAAAAGGGGGGCGGGGGGTGGGAGGAAATTGTTTTGATGGAATGAGATTTCTTATCTAATGGTTGATTCAGTTAGCCAAGCAAACACCTCTTCATTCATTCCCTCACAATGTTCATTCTATACGACTATACTCACTCTCAATTCTTCATATCAAACGTTATCTTAGTTTTTTTTAAATATAATCTTTTCTGTAACGTTTCACCTAAGAATTGTTTTAATAGAAGCTTAATTCCATTTGACAAAATAGCAAAACATGGCCTTTATGTTTTCATGGTTTTTCAATAGTCGTCATTTGGAAAACTTAATGACTGAAATCATATTCTGTGTTTCCAAAATGTTTCACATTACGTCCTTTCCCACTAACCCAGTTAGATTTTTTCGTTAACTTTGATCACATGACATGCACATGAGGGTAAATCCGTAATTTCATGCACATGACATGCACTCCAGCGACCCGGTTATCGTCTTAAGTGGCCGTCCGCATACCGGATATGAGATGTTTTATGAAGATGGATCTGGGTCGGGTTTACGCCCGGTATCGACTAGTATTGTCGGACTTTTTATTGGGTTATGGGTTTTGGATTTTTTATTGGGTTTTGGTTTTGAGCAGTTGTTGGATCACATGCGACAACTGATCGGCTTTCCGGTGAGGCGCTATCATATGGATTGTAGAGAGATTAACGATGAGGCTTTTCGGTTGGTGGTCGCTGTGGCAGGTGAAGAGTGGTGGTGGCGAAGGCAAGTGGTGGCGGTGGCATGTGGTGCTTGGTGGTGATTTTCGATGTTAGAGAGAGAGAGAAGATGATGATGCATATGGATGAGAGAGAGAGATTTGTTTTTGAATATATTTATTTAATTTATTTTTTATTAATAAATAAATATGTAAATTTACAACACTACCCTCACATGACCAAAGTTAACGAAAATTTTTAACTGGGTTAGTGGAAAAGGACGTAATGTGAAACATTTTGGAAACATAGAATATGATTTCAGTCATTAAGTTTTTCAAAAAACGACTATTGAAAAACCATGAAAACATAAAGGACCTGCTAAGTTTCCCTTTTCAATTCAATTGATTTGTGTCATTCTTATTTTGATAGAATGAGACGGTTAAAATGTAAAATAGAAAATCACATGTTAAAGTGTTAAACCATATAAAGCGTTGTTCAAAAGAAAAAAAATAATAATTCAAATGATTGACTTTCTAGTAAAATTGTTAACTTATATCTTTACACCACACCAATAAAATAAAACCATAACATGAAAATAGATCTAACTTAATTAGTTATAATCATAAAAATAAAACACGACCTTTCATATCTTTGTATTAAATAATCTTACTAATACACAAGTCTATCCAAATAGATCAGTCAGAAACATACGTGTTTTCTATAAATTCTTTTATGATTTTTATTGTCGTGAACAATCATCAAGTAACTTGATCCTATTGAAACATCAATAACATTCAACTTTAATACATAATATATATTGTATATCTGGCCAAAGTTGTCTTTCCAGTTATATGTAAACAACTTTTTATTTGGCCAAAGTTGTCTTCCCTATCATGCGTACATCATTCAGAAAGCCGATCTAAATTTCAATTCCAAGCTTGTAGCGACTTTTTGATGAATTTAGCTTCATGCCTATACATTAGAGAACATCTAGTTAGGTTGCTTAAAGATCTCACATATGAAAAGTAAAAAATATGATACCGAGGATGAGAAGATCATTTTTGCCTCTATAACATATTAATTTCTCATGTGTAATGTGTTAGATATTAATATATAATGTTTCGCGTGGGTAAGAATTGTAACACATAAAGACTAGGTAAAGAAATTACCAGCTCTAAGACAACTTTTTTACCATTATCCCGTCTTAACTGACTCCATAATCTTCACAAGCTCACGAGACTTCAATTGCGACAACCTTAAGTCTTTAAGGGATTTAAAAATACCCGTTATCGGGCATTTCATCATCCTTGTAAGTGTGATTATGTTTGGAGTCAAAGACAGAATATATATGTTGTGGGTATCTTCCCATCTAAAGCTCAAGAACATGTCATACTAACAACTTTCTTCAAACAGATGACGTTGAATTAGACGCCATTGAAGATTTGCTTGACAAATCCTAGTAAACCTCATCTTTGTAGATTTGCTTAAACACAAACAACAACTATAAATTAACCTAAAACAATACTAACAATTTATAAATTCTATGAACAATTGCTAAACTACAAACATATATTAATTTCAAAATTGAAGTAAGAACATATATAGTAATTAATACCAGTTAGTCCTGTGGCTAGGGTTAGGTTGATCATGAAGATAGTCCTGATCGGAGATGGGTTTAAATAACCAAGGGTTAGCTTAAACATGTGGTGCAGAGCAGGTATAAAGTCTTTGTCAACTTTTTTATTTTTCAAGTATTTTATTATTATTTTAGAAATAAAATGAAAGTTATGAAAAGATGCCATGATGATGGACTTGTTTTGACACGTATGTTTTGTTGTTGTGAACTATTATACTTTCATCGTCGTGATGTGTGACTCATTTTTAAATTAAAAAAATAGAAAATATAATTTGATATTAATGTGTATTAAAATAAAATAAATATTAAATTTACTCTGTGTGTATATTTATGCAATCTAGAATTAAATTAAAGTTGCTCATCATAATTTAAAACTTTTATAAAATACGTAATTTGTGACAAAGACGAGTTGTAACGGTAAAGGATTTCACATCCACAAGACTAAAAGAGGAAGCATTATTACGAAAGTTAAAGAGTTTATAAGAAATAATGCTAAGAGAGATTTCAGTGTCATTCAAGATATATGAACGATTACACGAGATCTAGGAAAGTCTTAAGAGTACTAAAGTAATGAGTGATATATTGTATAGAAGAGAACTTTTAATCGATCTGTTCGATCATTTAATCCATTCTTGGTGTAGCTACATGTTCAGTTTTGCTATTCAGTCTCTCAAACTTGCATGTTTAGCCAAACATCCATTTGGGTTTTCCCTTAGTACAATTACAAGAACTTACTTTTGAAAGGGGACAAAATATGATAGAAAATGAAATTTTCTATGAATATAACTGTTTTCATTTTAGATTCTCTTTATAGGTCGTAATTAGGGGTGCAAACGATCCGAGTCGAGCCAGAGCTCGATTAGGCTTGAGCTCGGCTTGTTTAACTTACGCAAAGTTTTAGCTCGGCTAGTTTCGAGCTCTATTTTCAAAGCCCGAGCTCGGCTCGTGAGTAGATTTTCAAGCTTAAACTTGGTTCGTTTATTATTTATCAACTATTTTTTATTTAATTATAATTATTTTTATATATATTTTTTTCTATTATAATTTTATTTATAAAAAAATATATTATTTAGCTATTTATATTTATCTTTTATAACATTATACATATTAATTAATAATTATTAAATATATATATATAAAGTTATATAAATGACAAGCTCGTTTAAGCTTGCGAGCCAGCTTGAGCTCGATAAGTGAAGCTCGAGCTTGGGCTCGATTATTAAACAAGCTTACTTTTAAGCTCAAGCTTAGGCTCGGGCTCGGTAGCTGGGCTACCCCATCACCCTTGTTTCCTTTTTTTTTTCTCAAAAAGTCCAAGCACCGCTATATAAGGGGCGTTTTTATGATCTTTTTGGCCTTCATGTTTTTGTCATGACGGCGTTTGAGGGAATGGGTTTGTTCAAAGGACCAATTGAAATACTATTTAATTCAATTTAAACTAGCAGTAGTGCCCGCGCGTTGCTGCTGGTTCGTGTAAATTATCCTGTCATGTGATGTGGAACGAGTTATCAGTGCGAGCGCGTTAACGCATGTGTAAATTGTTTGTTGGATATTGTTTTTTGTGCGAGGTTGCACACTTAAATATTGACTATGTATTGGATACATCGTGTTACGTGAAATATTTGTTAATAAATTAGGTTTGTGGTTTTGTGATTTATAATCAACATAAGGATTGACTGTGTGTTAAGGTTGTGTGTTGTTGTTAAAGCAATCTTATGGATTCATCCAGTAATATATTGTCATGCAGTACTGACTGTATATTTGTTGAGTCGCGTTTAAACCCTTGTTGAAGTTCACCTGAGCATGTTGTGGTTCAGGTGAACATGGGCTTCAAAGAATTTTATTTTATTTTTTTTTAATCATAAATTAACAATACATGTATACCGGAGTTTTTTTTATTTTTTTTATTTTTGAAGAATGAATTAAGTGTTAGGTTAAAGTTATAAATACACATATATTGTTACCCCAAATAATGAAGCCCCCCAATACCGGTTCTTCAAAACCCTTCGGTAATTTTTTTTTTTTTTAATTTATGAATTATAAAATCCACTAATATTCTTCAAAGCTCACCAAGAAAACTTAAATGTTAGGTTAAAGGTATAACTTATGTGATTCTTACTTCAATCCATTGTCTTCTCCAACAGTTCCAACACCCAGCAACACTCAACTCGTTCCAACGGTCATATTCCTCAATCGGGCCGCTAGTGGGGTCGCGGAAGGCCCATCACGTCCCCTCATCTTGTGGACATGTTATGGTGTGCGTGAACAACGTGATCGCGCCACACCCTCTCCCGCATGTACCAGCTAGCAAAGGGTAGCCTAATTGGGGAGTAGTTACACTAGATTTACTAAAGTTGTATTGAATTCCATTTTTTTTATACATGACGAAGCATTAGATTGACGTGTCAGTGAGAAGGAGGAACTTTTTTTAGTAATTGATCATGTGATGAATATATTTGTTTGGAATCCAAAAAGTAATGGTAAATGACTTGTTAGGTATTGTTTTTGGTTAAAAGTTTTTAAATCTAGGAATATGTTGTCGAGTGAATGGCACAATTCACAAAGATGAAATTATGGTTGTTTAAAAGAAATAACATATCATTTTTTTATCATAACGTGTTTACAAATATGATAACGATAGGCAAACCCGTTGTGCATTGGCACAAAACCAGAAAAAAGGTTATAAAGTAACAATTTTAAAAGACAAACAAATAAAGAAATAAACGACCACATAGTGTGAGCCACCGACATCGTGTCTTGCTATCTAGCTTATGTGAAATATGAATTTTAATCATGGCAGCTTCATGATATTTGTTTATCCATCAAACAACTTTGATTGTTGCTGGTTCTTTATTTTCATTATCCAAACACTTAAAAATTTGCCAAATGTATCAATTGTTGATTCCAACCGCGACAGTTGTGAAATATAACCATAATATTGTTAGTTATAATAATTTAAAGTTCTGTAGTATCGTCAAGCTGATCGTTTGACTTTAATTTGAGTCAAGATGTAGCAAATCACGAATATCTCCTTAATGTTTGGCAACACGAATAACAATTAGATCCTTGTATTCAAGGACTTCACCTCCATTTCTATCTCCCCATGCTTCACCTCCACAAACATTTTTTGCATTCTCGAAGGACAGAAGAGTAATTTAAATAGTAGGTGACGCATTATCAAGTTGCACCAAACACTTAAAGAATGGATTAGGGTATTCTCAAATTACTTTTCATGCCCAATTGTGAAATGTCTTTTATGTCCTCATGCTCTAATTATGAAATTATCTTCATTGCTTCAGTGATTATCACAAAGTTCTCTAGTTGAATCAAGAGATTAAATTACGATACATTAAATAAAATTTACTTATGTCACATGAGTTCAAAATCATTAAATTCTATTTTTACCATAAATTCAGCGCCTAATCACCTTGCTTCACTTGTATAGAGATCTAAAAAACTGGCTAAGATGATTCCTTGGATCGTAAACAACGCCACCTATTCGTCATTTACTTGGGCTTTTGGCTAGACAACTGTTTAAATGGGCGGAACATGAATAAATAAAAAAGATGACCAAATCAATTTGTTAAAAAAACTTAATTCAACTTGCCATGAAGTAAAAGAGGATAGCCCCGTCACTAAATCTACATTATAAACTATAGAATATATATAAGCAAACTTGAGAACAATGTACCCCAAAATAATCATGGCATAACGCCATAGGAATTCGGTCGGTAGGGTTCAGTTCGTTATGACACCAACATTTGTTATTGTAAATTTTTTAGTCAATGCAGTTTATGGTACAACGATAACAAATTTACATAACATTACATAAAAATAAATCAGATACAACTACGTATGTATCGATTTTTAATAAACATATTTATGTATTTTAAACACTTTCTAAGAAACGGTATTATAAAAATAGCTTAGGTTTCAAAAACGGGAAATTTTTTTTAATAATAATCTTAAGTTTAAAAATTAAACAAGGGGCATCTGTGTGTTTGTTGGTAATATTCTATATTTGAAATGTTTTCTCAGCCAGATTAGATATACGTAACGAACTTTATACCACTATTTTGAATATACAACCACACCTGAACTCAACAGAATAAATTCTAAATTTTAAGTTTATTAAAAGTATTAATAAAATAAAAATGTTGGTTTTCGAGCATGACAAGCTTTTAGATTTTTAAATTGCACGTGTTGCCATCCTTACCCAATTATGGGTTACATCCATGTGATGGTCATAGTCATTAGCAGTCTCCTGATCCTCATGTACTTCTTAAGCTATAGGTGAAGGTTTTTCAATGACTTGATGTTCACCATTACACCTGCAGCCTCTTGCCATTTTAATTCTAACTCGTTTAACCCCTTTCAGAAGTTCCTATTTTCTATTTATAGTTTATTTTTGCTTTAATCGCGCCTTCTCGGTAATGGGGAATTAGGATTGTTTCCTTGGTCTTAGTTGCAGTTGTGTCATCACCACCACCTATAATATAATTATGGAACTCTGTATACCACTACGTGTAATTTTCAAACACAGTGTTTTTATAGTTTGCTAAAGTGAAACCCGAGTCGCCCCCAACTACCATTTCCATAATGAGTCCGGTATGAGAAATCCCACCTATGAGAAAATCAAGCACTTGAACCATAATACTCACATACCCAACCCATATCCGTGGCCCGTAGTACAAAACACAAAACTGCAGTACTGCACAACGGTGTTGATTAAAATCACGGAAACGGTGGCGCCATAAATCAGCACGTGTAATGATATGTGGTCAGAACTGATGCAATACAAAGTTGTAGCCTGTGCACCAAAAAAAAAATGTAAAACCTTTTTTTGCAAATTAATATGTAATAAATGGCATTATTAAATATGAACTGATGAACTGGAAGTAAACTATCTTTACTTAATTACATGAACGTTCTTTTAACTTGAATAAAAAGTCTATTTCAGTTTTCAAAAACTCTCTAACAAGAATCTCATTTTTTAATTAGTTAACATGCTAAGTTAAGAAATGACATAATTTGTCAAATATTATGTAATCAAATTATCAGAGAAGTCAACAGTACATTTAAATATAATCTAATTATGAGGTATAGTGTATTAAAAAAATGACTTTAAAAATTATACCTTGTTGAAGTCATTCTCACCATTGTATGTGTTTTCCCAGACCACGTATGCAAAAATACACAAGTTGTAACCGTCCACATAACTAACAATCACATTTTTGTGTCAGCTCTTAATGTGGGTCTGATTCTACATTATACTCAAAGATTTACTAAAGCATGTAAAAAATAGTAAGATTTTTCTCCATTTTGATTACATTTATAAGCAACAAAATATGATATACCTTTTAGGTGTTGAACCATATTGTATGAAGTCATGTTTTCTTAAACAACCTAATGGTACTTCTATCTGTTTGTCCAAGATGAAAGCGGTTCTACTTAAACTACAACAATGACTCTTTATATCTTATTTAAAAAATTACCAAATCAAACTATTAACTTACAAAAATAAATAAATAAATAAATTGAATAGAAAAGGAGCTTGTTATCGTTAATAGAAAAGTACACAACAGCAACAACAACAACAATAATAATACATCCATTGTCATCAACAACAATCAAAGAAATGCAATATTGAAATAATACGAGAAACTTACAGGTCTATTTTGGCCATGTACACCACTAATACCGACAATTCATCTATTTTGCACTCAATAGAAACATTGATTTGTCATAAACAGGCACAAACGATGTGCATACAGTAAAAACATCTCATAACATAAGCTATCTAATCGAACAGTTAGCGTTTACCTTGTTGTGATTGAAGGGGTATGCACCCGCCTTAACATCGAGCGGGGCGGGTCAACCCACAAGATATAGACAAGAGGCTTGAAAACCTATGCGCAAGCGCATGGATGTCATGAAGACACAAAGCCAAAACCTATGCGCAAGCGCATGAAATATCTGCGCGTGGCGCATATCACATATGCACACAACACACACATTTAGTGTGAGAATAAAAAGAAGA
The DNA here is from genome assembly GCF_021521415.1 of Bidens hawaiensis. Taxonomy (NCBI): domain Eukaryota; kingdom Viridiplantae; phylum Streptophyta; class Magnoliopsida; order Asterales; family Asteraceae; genus Bidens; species Bidens hawaiensis. The sequence continues at coordinate 79,743 of NW_027493340.1, read as the reverse complement.
CCCTGCGCATCCCCGGGATAGGCGCATAAAGGCCGCGCGTAAGCGACACACAACAAATGAGACAATAGTCTAATCCAAATCAGGATAAGGACAACCATGATTGTACTCATCAGACAACCTTCCAGAAGGTATCTTTTAAGGAATAAAGAATGTGCTGATGTTGACAGCTGCCAATGAAGGGTGGACAACTCAGCAAAGCCCATGTGCCACCACGTGATGGCACATGGGTCAGGTGAAAGACCTTGGTCAGAGAATAATCAATGAAAAAGCACAAGGTGTCCTAAGTACACGTGGCGCGAAGCAACAGGAGGAGGCCAAAAAGGCCCCAATTGGGTCTGAGCCAAATCATTGGAAACCCTAATACTATAAATACCACACCACCTCCACAGTTGGAGGCAGGCAAGAAAATATACTCTAAGTCCTTTACTCATTTTCACATCTTGATTATCCTCTCCTACAATATCTGATTCTCACACCGGAGGGTTACCCCAAAGAGGACCCCTCTGTCCCTTTCTGAGGGGTAAGCTCACGGTACTGTTCGTTTTGTAGGTGGAAGAACTCGTATCATGGAAAACCATCGGTGATATAGCATACTCGTACCCGAGGAACGTTGATCGTATACAAGTAAGTCGATACACGCTTCTTCATTGGCGCCATCACCTGTTACAACGGCAACAAAACCACTATTTCATCAATTTTCTCTCTGAAAATCTTCACCATGGTTTCCGGTGTTCGAAACAACGATCAAGTTCTGGAGGATAATGAGCTTGAGGATGTTAATGAGGGACATCAGGTTCTGAGGGCGCCGCGTGACACTGCGCGCACCACTAGTAACCATCCCTTCAACACAACACCTCATAATCAAACTGAAACTCCCCCAGACGATCTCACGTTCCAAAATCTGACTGGTACAAAACAAAAAGGACCAATGGGCCCGGAAGTTGAAACCAATGACCCTAAAGAATGGCTCATAAACGAACAACGGCGTTTAATGGACAAATACAATGAGTTGGTAAAACACAAAAAGTTAGCCGATTTAACACAAAGGCTCGCATTTGATAAACAAACCATTCAGGGAACAACAAAAAAGACGCGCGCGCTGGAAGACGGTCATTCTGTTCACACCGAACAAGCTGATATTAGTGATGAGGAAGAGGTGCACAGCATGAAGAAGACGCGAGATACTCATGCAGGAAGTTCACAGCTTCGCGCACACATGCACATAGCACCTGGAGCCAAAGCTGATATGGATTTATACACACCATACAACCCACAAGCGAAAGGGCAATGGACGTAACCATACCATATAGGCCAGCCATCTTGGTAAAACATTCAAAATTCGCTGAGCGCATTGCGAAGGCTCCCATTCAACACAAAACCAAGATGCCAAGTGGTTTAGGCAAGTACGATGGTACAACAGATCCAGATGATTTCTTACAAGGTTTTATAACACTGGAAACTTAGAAAGCTGGACGATGCCAACATGGTGTCACATGTTTGCTCGCTGCCTCACGGGTGCAGCGCGTGTCTGGTTCGAAAGCTTGCCGACATGACAAATCGATGGGTTCGAAGAGCTATTGGAAAAGTTCCAGGCTCAATTTGTACAGCAGCGCAGACACACGCGCGACCCCGATGACATCATGCACTGCGTACGCAGGAATGATGAAACCATTGAAGACTACATAACTCATTTCAATCAGGAATCTCTTGCAATTGGAGGCATCACTGAACAACTCTTGCGCGTGGCCTTTATACAAGGTGCGCGCAGTGATCAACTCCGCAGAGCTCTCGTGAGCAGAGAAGGCATGCCAACCACTTGGGCTATGCTTATGGAAGCATCGCGAATCTTCGCGCGAAATGAAAAACAAATTGCCCAAGACAGAGCAAGAGATAAAGGGCATCAAACAGAAGCACCACGCAACAATGAAAGGAGGGGCAAACAAAACTCCATATGGTCCAGGTTGCAACAAACCAATTATTCTGCTGCAGAAAAGCAAGCGCAACAAAGTTCACCCCAACCCCAAAAAGACATTCTTAATCGCGGAGAAGGTGACAAGAAGGAAGGCGGCAGAGAGCCTAACAGACCTCTACCAAGAATATGGACTCCCCTCACCAAAACTCCTTCGCAAGTGTTAAGCACAGAGAATGTCCAGTTTAAAAACCCCAGGCCATTACTCCATAAGGGACCACCGAACAGTGGCAAATATTGTGAGTTTCACAAATCCACAGGGCACAACACCGATGCATGCCATCATTTGAAGGATGTGATCGAAAAAGATGTGAAATCAGGCAAGTTGGCTCATCTGGTAAAAAATCCAAGACCAGAGAACGAACAACCAGACGGAGCCTCAGCCAGTAAAAAATTCAAAAGAATCTGTGTAGCTAAAGGAAGAAAGCAAGGGCAAGGATCGAGGAAGAGAAGCGCGCAAATCCAAGGGGATTGGCGCGAGCAACAAGTAATCTTTCCAAGAATCAGAGGAGGCCCGTCTATCAGGAGTCCTCTAGTCATCACTGCACACATCGCTCATTATGAGGTGTCAAGAGTCCTGGTGGACACTGGTAGTGAGTCAGACATCATGTATGAGCAATGTTTCAGGAAGTTGGATCCAGCAGACCAAGCAAGGCTCGAAGTTGTGAGTGCACCAATCTCGGGTGTCTCAAACGAAATTATTCACCCCCTAGGTCAGATACAATTCGAACTAACTATAGGGGATGAGAAGCACAAGCGAGCTGAAATTGTCAACTTCCTGGTCTTGCCCACCACTTCATGCCATAGTATGATCTTGGGTAGAGGAACGATTGCCCAATTCAACGCCATACCGTCACCAGCGCATGGCGCGTTGGGGTTCCCAACACCAACAGGAGTAACATTTGTGTACCGAGATCATTTATGCGCAGTAATAAATATACCTCGAGAGGGGAGAATGAAGCTTCCAGTGGCAAACAACGCACCAGAGGAATGGATTCTCAACCCAAAATTCTCAGAACAAACAATCACAATCAGAGCTACGATATCAGATGACACAAGAGTAAGAATGAAAAGATTGCTCACAACGTATATGTCAGTCTTCGCGTGGCAACATTCTGATATGACTGGGGTTCCGCGAGACCTGGCGCAGCACTCTCTCAACACATTCAAGTCCGTGGAGCCAATTGCTCAAAAGAAAAGAGTCATGGGAGACGAGAAGACAGAGGCCATGAATGAGCAAGTAGAAGATCTACTGCGCGCGAATATCATTCGCCCAATACGATATCAAACATGGGTAGCCAATCCTGTGATGGTAAAGAAAAGCAATGGGTCATGGAGAATGTGCATTGATTTCAAGGACCTCAACAAGGCGTGTCCAAAGGATTGTTACCCCCTCCCAAACATTGACATGAAGGTGGACTCTGTGGTGCCATTTAAGCTCAAATGTTTCCTGGATGCCTATAAGGGCTATCACCAAATTCAAATGGCACCACAGGATGAAGACAAGACTGCTTTCAGAACTGACAAGGGTGTTTTCTGTTACACAAAAATGCCCTTTGGTTTGAAGAATGCAGGAGCCACTTACCAAAGACTCATGGATGCAATTTTCAACGAGCAGATTGGAAAAAACTTAGAAGTCTACGTGGATGATTTGGTGATTAAAAGCAGGGAGGAAAAACAAATGCTCAAAGACATCGAAGAAACCCTTCGGCGCCTAAAGGAAGTAAACATGAAGCTCAACCCGAGCAAATGCACATTCGGCGTGGAAGAAGGGAAATTTCTCGGCGTAATGGTCACCAAGGATGGTTTCAAGGTGAACCAAGAGAAGGTGGAGGCTATCCTCGACATGCCCTCACCATCCACCATGAAGGAAGTTCAAAAGTTGAATGGTAGATTGGTATCAATTAACAGGTTCCTAGCAAACCATGCAAGCAAATCTACTCCATTCATTAACACATTGAGAAATTGCTTAAAGAAAAGTCAATTCAAGTGGACGCCTGAGGCCGAGCAAACTTTCAGTGAGATAAAAGAATGTCTGATAAATCTGCCTGTGCTCACAGCTCCACTACCTGGTGAAACTTTAACGTTGTACCTTTCAGCAGGAGAACGCGCCATTGGCGCAATATTATTGGTGGATCGCAACGGAATCCAAACACCAATTTATCATGTAAGTCGGGTGCTGACAGATCCTGAGACGCGCTACACCATCATAGAAAAGTTAGTTTTATCACTAACGCATGCGTCGCGCAAGCTTCACAGATATTTCAATGGTTATCCTATTGAAGTCCTGACTGATTACAGCATCCAGCAAGTCTTGCGACGTCCCGCGCTCTCAAGAAGGCTGACAAAATGGGCGCTGGAATTAGGGGAGCACACGATCACCTATAAGCCTCGTCCAACAATCAAGGGACAAGTCTTAGCTGATTTCATCGCAGAAATCCCTGAAGGAAAAGTCGAAGAGGCTCAGCGCGAAGTAGACCCTCCGCAAGCCAATAATGAAGAAAACGTTTGGAGATTATTCACTGATGGAGCTTCAAACAACGAAGGGTCCGGCGCAGGCCTCAAACTGGTGGATCCAGAAAATCACGAGTATACTTACGCAATCAGGTTGGATTTCAAGAGCACCAACAATGAAGCTGAGTATGAAGCCCTGCTGGCTGGTTTGCGCATCGCCCACAAGTTCGGAGTTAAAAAGCTAGAGGCTCATGTAGATTCATACCTGGTAGCAGCACAAGTCAATGGCCTTTATGATGCCAAGGAGAACACCATGCCTCTGTATCTAGAGCAGGCGAAGAAACTCACCGAACAATTTGACTTTTTCAGAATCATACACATTCCGCGCAGTGAAAATAAGTCTGCCGACGCGCTAAGCAAGATGGCATCAACCAGCTTCGATCATTTTGGCAAAGATGTCAGGGTGGAAGTAATGAGCAACCCGTTAGTGGGAGCGAAGTCTGTTCTTGTAATTCATACAACACCTTCATCATGGATAACTCCAATAATGTAATTCTTGAAGGAGTGAAAGGTACCAGACGATCGCGCACATGCGAGGAAGATCAGACACAAGTCGCAGAACTACGAAATGCTCGATGGTACATTATATCGACGCTCTTATCTTGGACCACTCATGAAATGCCTAGACGCTGAGGAAGCAAGCTATGTGATCAGAGAGATACACGAAGGAATCTGTGGAATACATGTTGGCCCGCGCATGGTGGTCGCTAAGGCAATGAACGCAGGTTACTATTGGCCAGGCATGTACTTGGACGCGTTAAAAGAGATCCAAAAATGCAAAGCGTGTCAGAGCTATGCGCCAAATACCATGCGGCCAAAGAACAACTTGATCCCGGTGACCTCTGCATGGCCTTTCCACAAGTGGGCAATCGATATTGTGGGTCCCTTACCACAAGCGCCAGGGCGAGTAAAGTTTTTGGTAGTGGCAGTAGACTATTTCACAAAATGGGTTGAAGCCAAGTCACTGGCAAAAATCACAGCCGGTGCAATGAAGCAATTTATTTGGAGCCACATCGTATGCCGTTTTGGCCTGCCCATGGAAATCGTGAGCGACAATGGCAAACAATTCACTGACAGGAAGATATCCAGTTGGTTCAAGGAATTGCACATCAATCAGTATTCACTTCAGTATACCACCCTCAAGGGAATGGCCAAGTGGAACGCGCGAACCAAAGCTTGCTGAATGGGCTGAAGAAAAGGTTGGAGGGAGAGTCCCATGCATGGGTCGAGGAGTTACCTAATGTCCTGTGGGCGCACAGGACATCGCCCACAGGACATTAAGCAAAACCAGCAATGGCGAGTCCCCGTTCAGCCTAACCTATGGAACAGAGGCTATGATTCCAGCAGAGATTGGATGCCCATCCTATAGAGTGCTCATGATGAGTAAGACGGATAACGAGCAAGAAAGGAGGTTGGATCTCAATTTACTTGAGTGACGCAGAGAGGCGGCTATCATCAGTGAAGCCAAATACAAGAAAAAGCTAGAAAAATACTACAATCAGCGCGTGAAAGAATGCCACTTCAAGAAGAATGATTTTGTCCTTCGGAACAATGAAGCTAGTCGCGCAATACCCCCGGGAAAGATGTCTCCCAACTGGGAGGGACCTTATCAAGTCTCGGAAGAATTGGGAAAAGGCGCATACGCTTTAAAAGATTTAAATGGAAAGAAGATCCCGCGCACATGGAACGCAGCACAACTTAGAAAATGTTTCATGTAAAAGTTGTCAAGTTTGTAATCAAGGCTTTTTAAGCCATTACGAATAATGATACGCTCTACTTTTTCTTAATATGCGTTCTATTACCTTTTGCATACATGTTTCACACTTCCCTTTATTAATTTTGAGCAATACGACAACATTGTATTGACATCAAACTAAAAATAAAACGAAGTAAAGCATACATGCGCGAGCTTCAAGCTCAAACGCGTTGCTCAAACGCGTTAACGAGTTTTAACTCTAAAACGTCAGGGCCTTAGCCCAATAATATGAGCCTTAGCTCAAATTACTCATAGCATCCATCCTACGTATTGCGCAGCTGGATCATAAAAATACCTAAGCACAACTAAGGCAAAGCACATGCCAAAGCATAGTTGTTAAGGTCTCAGGTCGGGGCCGCGCATGGGATTATAATGGATATAGGCAGAGTAACACATACTTACACGTAAAGGCTAAAAAACTCATTAATAGTTCCCTATAATAAATGCACGATAACGTCGCGCAAAAGAGGAATAATGAAATGCCAAGGCACGTGTCAGCATATTCAGAATATCACAAAATAACTTGAAATATGACAACTGTTAAGGATTAAGTAAAAATAATTTCCTTACAACCTTGTTCAAGTTTCAATGTGTAAGCATACCTTATATTAAACAAGCACACACATGCAATATAAAGAGATGAATTGGGAATGCGCAAGATGCGAATAAGGGAAAAACAAAATTTCATTCCGAAACATAGAAGTTTACAAATTTACAAATGATGAGGTAGAAACTACAAACACAAAAAAAAAAAAAAAAAAAAAAAAAAAACAAGAAGGGCTTTTCAAGTCTCTATGTTAATATCAGCCTTTTCATCCTCCTCATCATTATTTCCTCCCTCAGCATCTGGCGCAACCCGCTCCTCGTCATCTCCAAACTTACCATAATCAAGCTGTTCGTCTTGAATATAGTCGTCTTCTGTCATGATAGCGTCAGGAGTAGGTCCTTTGGCCACGCCAGAGCCACTGGCAGAGGTAGCGTTGCCCGTGCCATCATCATTGCCACCAGTCCCTTCACATTCATCAAGTAATTTCTTTAAAGCGCCAAGATCGGGCTGGTCAGCAAGCGCGGCTATCTGCAAGTCACAAGGAACAGTATAAGTACCAAAGATTATGAAAATAAGTCAAGTAAACTCATTAAGGTTAAAATACCTGCTCAAGGATGGGAATTGGAGTATTCAAGTACTTCTCCCCCACCTCAGCCATGTCAGCGCAGACAGCGTCGAGCTGATAAGGGTAGTCGGATGGATTCTTCTTTAGCATACCATATTCATAACCATCCTTAAACCCCTCAGCCCGACCCACCAAGCGCGACGCCGCATTACAGTCCATCACAAGGGTCTGAAACTCGTCTGAGTATTTCATGGCATAAGCGCAACAAGTCACACCCTGTGAAATCAACCATTGACGGTCCTGCGCGAGGGAAGAAACAGACGTCTCAAGAGCAGGGATTTGAGAGTTTAATAACTTAACAGTTTCCTTGACTTGTTCTAGCTCTTCTTTGTCAGACGCTGCTGCCGCCAAGGCTTCATTCTTTTCCGCTCGCGCAGCATCGAGCTCTTTCTTCAGGCGCGCAACCTCAGTCTCCAATAAAGATTTTTCAGTATTAACCTGCGCAATAGTTTGGTCACGCGCCTCCACTGCCAACTCCAGGTCACGCGCTTGACGCGCGTACTTGGCCGCATCTGCCTCTGCCACTTGCAGTTTCTCCCGCGCAGCTTGCAGCTCAAGCCCGCGCTTCACAAAAGCAGCGTTGGAACTTGCTCGGTTCTCGCTAAGTTCTGCTTGGAGTTTCTCAGCTTTCTCTCGGGCATCAGAAAGATTCCAAGCAGAAATCTTAGCCTCTTGCTTGGCCTCCGCAAGGGCATCACGTACCTTTATATAATCATTGCGAAGCTCTTGGGAGGCAGCAAAAAACGCAGACCCAGCAAAAAGGTGGTCATTAAGCAAATCCACGCGAGCGCGGTCCTCTTGAAACCTCCTTTCAGCTGGAGGAACAGAGTGAGCCCAAAAGTCTTCACATACGCCCAAGGATTGGAATGAGCTCTCTTCAGTGATACTCCAGCTCGGGCGGTATATGTGATCGGCTCCCTACAAACACAAAGCAACGCAAAGAAACGTTTTAGTTATCTAAACACTAACTTGGAAGTCTGCACAGCGGAGCAAAATAAACTTATACCTGAGGAGAACCGGCAGAAAGATTAGCGCCAGCTGATGAGCTCCTGCCTGCCCCATGAGAAAAAGGCTGCGCCATGAAATCTCGTGGCGCTATAGGGCTTACGCGGCCACCATCAGAATTTTCAAAATTAACCTCCTCATCATCCTCTATAACAGGTCTCTTCTCCTGCGACTTGGAAGAATCAAAAATAGTCTCACGAGGAGGGCTGCGCGCATGAGGAGGTGAGGGAGGTCTTGACGCTGTTAGAGCAGCGCGAAAAATAGTCTCCTGCTCCTTAGTGATCCCAATGAGGGGAGATTCAGTACTTGTTGGAGCAGGAGCAGAACTAACGGCGCCAGCGCTAGCAGTGCCACCAGCAGCTTGTGTGCCAGCTATAATTCCTATGAAAAAACCAACAAGGAGAAATGATTCATGACTTGAACTAAAGGAAAAAATCAGACAATCAAAGCGCAATAAATACCTTGGCGCACCGCAGTCCGCGAATTAAGCATCGTCATGAAGTCCATTTTCCCCCTTTTTGAGGGCAAAACAGAGGACTTCAAAACAACCTTCGGCATAGCCTTGGCACCTTGCTGTGCCTGAGGTTGAGCCACCAACGTTGCCGGCTCTACAAACATTTGAGTGAACAAAGCTTCATTAATAACTCTATCGGAATCACGCTCATAAAACCACAAAATATAAACAAAGTATACCTGTTGGAGAAGACGAAACAGCAGGCGCAGCATCGCTTCCCTTGTCCGCCGCGCGCAGAGATGAGGTGGCAGCACCATACCTCGTATGGATTGGAGGATTGCCCACACCTTGAGGCAAAGAAGACGAGGAAAACTTGGAAGTAAAACCCTTGGTTTTCTCAAGTCCCTTCACTTGAGTAGGAGGAAGATTCTGGGCAACAGATGCATCATCTTTTTTCTGTTTTTTACTGGCCCCTGCGCCAGTCTTGCCTTTAGCCTTGCGCTTGAGTTTTCGCGCTTCAGCTTCTTCCTCCTCCCTTTCCTCTTCCACAGGCTCCAACTCATAATTAGCGAGCGCATCTACAATACGCGCAACAGAAATGTTAAAACCAAATTTGGTATTCTAAGGGCCTAAACACAAATACAAGGGCTTACCAGGCGCATCGCTGTCAAAGCAAAATTCTAAGTCGACAGGGATGAACATATCATCGAAGCGATCAGGGAAAGCAACTTCCCCAGCGTTCAGGGCGACAGAGCCACCTTCTGTATGCTCGTCATAGGCGGCGTGGATGTATTCCTTGCTTTCTGCATAAAACAAGACAAGTGATATCAACAAAACGAATTATACTCGCGCAAAATTAATGCAATGAACAAACAACCCACCTGAGCCATCAACATGGATGACAGGCTCAGTCTCGCTGTCAGTCCACCTCTTGCTCATACCAACCCCCACCAACGCTTCCTTGCAAATATTCTTGGCGGGGGATGGTTCAGCAGTTAATTTTTTAACCCACTCGCCAGATGGATTCTTAAGAACGTCATCATCCGCGGGCGCGGAAGTAATCGCGCGCACAGTCATACGAATGGGAATAACACCAGCCTTGATATAAAGAATTTTTCAGCCCAGTCATGAAGGCTTTTGAAGGCAACAGTGCAGCACTTAACCTTCTGACTGCGCGGTGTGAATGAGAACCATGAATCTTGGATTTTTGGCTTATAAAAATATTGAAAGCGCCGAGGGGTGGGCTCCTCGCGCTGAGCTTTGCACATGAACTCAAAATGAGTCATGCGCACTAATCCACAGGGATGGACTTGAGATATATGAATCCCGTAAAATTGGAGGAGCGCACCTATAAACCTCGTCATCGGAAGACGAAGATTACAATGGGTGAAAAAGTGAGAATATAAAGACATATAGCCGGCGGGAGGATCCGCCGCCGTTTGCCCGGTCGCCGGGAGCAGACAACCATACTCAGGGAGAAAACCCTGAGAGGCGACGAGATTATCAAAATCAGGTTGTTTCAACTTGCAGGGAATCTCATCCCATCTCTTCACCGCCTTGTTCTTCCCTCCCTCCTCCGACGAGGCCTCGGCAACCCGAGTACCCTTGCCGGTTTTCTTCAAAGTAGACATAACCACTAATTTTACATGGCCTTTACTAGGGGAAATTGTGGTGTCTGGGTTATCAGACATACAATTGCGAATCGAACAATATGGTTACTTTAAGCACGGAATTCAGGGACAAAGACGAAAGCTCTTGATCGGAATATAAATGATAGGCAAAAGCTATGAAAATGACAATGGAGATGAAGAAAAAACCGTTCAAAAGGTTTGGTTTTATAGGCCCAGGAGAGAGAGAGAAACAAGTAATAATCGGATCTACGCTCACGCGCCCCCACTCGCAGGCGTAGGTCAACATAAGCGCGACACGTGTTCCTGACACTGTATGAGGAGACGTGAAAAGCCACTGTAGCACCTCGAGCACACGAAAGGTCTGACACATAACGTCTCCATCTCTGATGCATGTCAACACCAACCAACCACGTGCATTGACGATTCGTTTTAACCAAAGGGATGGAATTTCGCGCAACGCGCGTACAAGAAAAGAAAAAGGAAAAACAAGCCCTATTGAAAAAGCAAACTATTAAGTCTAATATCTATCTTACCTCGCTCGCGCGAGACAAGACACACATTAGACTGGGGGGCTTGAAGGGGTATGCACCCGCCTTAACATCGAGCGGGGCGGGTCAACCCACAAGATATAGACAAGAGGCTTGAAAACCTATGCGCAAGCGCATGGATGTCATGAAGACACAAAGCCAAAACCTATGCGCAAGCGCATGAAACATCTGCGCGTGGCGCATATCACATATGCACACAACACACACATTTAGTGTGAGAATAAAAAGAAGACCCTGCGCATCCCCGGGATAGGCGCATAAAGGCCGCGCGTAAGCGACACACAACAAATGAGACAATAGTCTAATCCAAATCAGGATAAGGACAACCATGATTGTACTCATCAGACAACCTTCCAGAAGGTATCTTTTAAGGAATAAAGAATGTGCTGATGTTGACAGCTGCCAATGAAGGGTGGACAACTCAGCAAAGCCCATGTGCCACCACGTGATGGCACATGGGTCAGGTGAAAGACCTTGGTCAGAGAATAATCAATGAAAAAGCACCAGGTGTCCTAAGTACACGTGGCGCGAAGCAACATGAGGAGGCCAAAAAGGCCCCAATTGGGTCTGAGCCAAATCATTGGAAACCCTAATACTATAAATACCACACCACCTCCACAGTTGGAGGCAGGCAAGAAAATATACTCTAAGTCCTTTACTCATTTTCACATCTTGATTATCCTCTCCTACAATATCTGATTCTCACACCGGAGGGTTACCCCAAAGAGGACCCCTCTGTCCCTTTCTGAGGGGTAAGCTCACAGTACTGTTCGTTTTGTAGGTGGAAGTACTCGTATCATGGAAAACCATCGGTGATATAGCATACTCGTACCCGAGGAACGTTGATCGTATACAAGTAAGTCGATACACGCTTCTTCAGTGATCAAGAGCTTCTTTTTCACCGTTGAAAACAGTAAGCAATCTGTGTTGTCGAACGTGATTTCCTCATTGATGAGAACTCATATTAACGGCTTTATGAATTGGGAGTTGATAATGATCTTCTACCAACTATTATTACACCAAAATGACCCTAAAATTCGAATTAAAAAACTAACCATAACATGAATAACCTGAAATTGTGCTTCATAATAATAATACCTGGAGTAGGGCCACAAATGAAATTGAAAGCGAGGAAGATGATGATTCAAAGGCGCATGCAGAGCTTTAGGGCTTTTAGGGGTTCTTCAATGATGCGATAATATATATAGTATGAATGAATGCAACACAATTAAATGTCCTGTTAATGGGTGGAAGTTGAAGATTTGATAGTGTAATGGCATCGTAATTATTGTGCAATTAGTTGTTTCGATTCAATTGTGGTATTCAAAGGCAATATCAAATGAATTGATGGTGGAATTGATGCTTATGAAACACCTTTTGGGATGCTCCAAAATTATCTCATGTTATTTAAAACAGATGTACATTCAATTTATGGCATTCAATGTGAATGAGGGGAAATATATAATAATAATAACACCACATAAACCTTTTGAATCCAAAAGGATTGAATAGTAATTTTATAAAGTGTGAAGCTTTATCAAGTTGTACCAAGCGTTTTAAGAACAGATCGAAGGATTGCCAAATTACTTTTTCTACCCAATTATGAAATGTCGTTTATGTCCCCGTCCTCTAATTGTGAAATGACTCTTCTATCCATTACTTATGCTTAATAATATAATATAGATACTTTTTTATTTAATCTAACAGGTTTCAACTACTATTCATAAAGTCGGAAAAATAAGATGTGTTGACGAAATCTATAAATCCGATCGAAAGGTGCAATAAAGCATCCACTCACCAAAAGTTGAGTACTTTTGAAGCATTCATTAAAGATGCAATAAGCACAAAGGTGGTTTGTGGATTCTTGAACAACCACCATCGTTTTAAAAACCAAGGCCATTCCATTCAACTTGATATTTAATATTCTTTCCGACTTTTTACTCATTCTTGGCTCATTAACACATTGACTTTCTAGAGTAATGTCTTCAACATCAATTTTTCTTTTTAACATTTGAGTTTTGAAACCTGGTGAGGTGTTTGTTTTTGTTAGCATATACTTCTTTTGAGTGTATGATGTATGGCTTGCCTAAGGTGTTCTTGTTTAAAACTTCTAGTTTGATGATATTGTTGTTAGTTTGTAGAGATTTATTTTTTAACAAATAAAATAAAATAACTTTTTAACGTAGTCTTTTTTCCCTATGTATTCGATTTAAAACTAGAAGTATTCACTCTTGTTAGGATCTATCAGTCAATCACAACTAGCTAATGCTCTAAATCAATTATGAATCGTTTCGTTGCGAAATCAACTTACTAATTGATTCTAGTATAATTTATATGATTGTTTCATCATTAACACATCAAAATTTGAACAATTAATGAAGAGTAATCTAAGATAATCAACATGGGATAAAACATTTATAAATCATATTGCATTCACACATGTAAATTGATTACTATACAGAATAACAAACGATTTCCTAGCTAAACAAGTTTGTAGTGAGTTGGTGACTTTCTGATTTCTCAAAAGAACTTGCACATCGAAAGCTCACATAGACTAACTCGACTTTGGAACGATTTGACTTAGCAATTACTTGGATGTCAAAAAGACTCAAGAGATTTCACTAGCTAGGTATCCCTAACAATTTCTAGCCATGTTTAGAGACACAACACAATTATTATGTTCATTAATTATATTAGGCTATACTAAACCATATTACACGCTAATGAGTTATGCTTGATGGCACTCCACTTATTTGACATCGCGTGTGATACAAATCATATATAATATAATCCAAAAAAGTTATTTATGCTACAAATTTTTGTACTACATTGCATATTTCTTATTTTACCCAAAACATGTCAAGAAACAAACATTGCTGGATCTTATAGAAAAAGTGTACTACTAATGTAATAAGTGGTTTTCAAATATGCACATTTTGAGCACATAAGTGGAATTTTGGGCACTCATAAACCCAAATATTCTAAGATCACCAATTCCATCATTAATCGTCGCAAACATTTATTTCCCTAATTAAAAAATGCTCAAAGGACTTCAATAGAATCTTATCTGAAATCTTATCTTCAACATTTCCGACATATTATCAACACACCAATAGAATATGCTCTTTATCATGCAAAACTTTCCAACAACTCGAAATTTGCTACAAGTTTCCAACGACTCTCCCGAAACATAAATACTCTTTTATTTTGGTAGTTGCATATTACCAACCGATATTTTAAAACTATCTTTCTTTGTTGTTGACAAGATACCTCCATATGTCAATGAGACGACGAACCACTAACAATCGTTAAAATAAATAGTTTTTTTTTATTTTATTTTCCTAATGATTAATCCATCCAACATTTTAATAAGTAGGTTAATTTATGAAATACTTATTATTTATTTTTCTTGTATTTAAAACCCGAGAATGCAGGCCAGTACGTCCTCAATTCTTGGAAATGCTCTATGATCATGTGGCTATATGTTACTAATCCTAATGAGATAATGAACCATATTACTTTCAGTTTGATTGGTAAGAGGTTTTGGTCCCTACAATGTTGATTGCACCATGGATTGATAATAATAAGACCACATGGCTGAGTTAACCGAGTCAAACAAGTTGTAGGTGCCTATCCATAAGTTGAGTCAAGCCACTGGCTTAAAATTGTTGAGCTGTCACATGAACCATGGGACCATAGATGTAGCCATAGTTGTTTGTACATCTTTAACATGCCATATTAATTAAGTGTGACCCAATTCAATATCATCATACCCTCACATTTCTTAGCTTACACAAAAAATAGTGTGTTTGTGACTTTGTGTGTAAAACAATGGAGGATACATGGGAAACCAGTGTGACCGATTCGATCAACGCGATTTACCTTCTCTTTTCGGCTTACTTGGTGTTTATGATGCAATTGGGCTTTGCTATGCTATGTGCGGGCTCGGTTCGGGCCAAGAACGCTATGAACATTATGTTGACTAATGTTGTGGACGCAGTCGTTGGCAGTCTCTCGTATTTCCTATTCGGGTTCGCCTTCGCATTTGGTGGTGGGCCCGACTCGAACCCGTTCATTGGTACCCAATACTTTGCTTTAAAAGATTTTCCATCAAGTTCTTATGACTATAGTTTCTTTCTTTATCAATGGGCTTTCGCTATCGCGGTTGCGGGAATCACGAGCGGGTCGATAGCGGAGCGAACCCAATTCAGCGCGTATCTTATATTTTCCTTTTTCCTTACCGGGTTCGTGTACCCGGTTGTGGCCCATTGGGTTTGGTCTTCCAACGGGTGGCTCAACCCGGCATCCACAAGCTTGTTGTTTGGGTCGGGTTCTATTGACTTTGCGGGTAGTGGTGTGGTGCATTTAGTTGGTGGAATTGCCGGGCTATGGGGCGCGTTAATCGAAGGGCCGAGGGTGGGGCGGTTCGATGCTTTTGGTAAGCCCGTTCTGATGCGTGGCCACAATGCGACTCTAGTTGTGCTAGGAACATTCTTGTTATGGTTCGGATGGTTCGGGTTTAACCCGGGTTCATTCAACAAGATTTTAGTCTCGTATCCCGATAGTTTCGATCAAGGAAACTGGACCGCGGTGGGCCGGACCGCAGTTACAACAACACTTTCTGGGTCAACCGCTGGCATTGTAACCCTGTTTGGTCGACGGTTACTCGTGGGCCATTGGGACGCTTTAGACGTATGCAACGGTGTGCTCGGTGGGTTTGTCGCCATCACGTCCGGGTGCTCGGTGGTGGAGCCATGGGCCGCCATTGTGTGTGGTTTCTTCGCGGCATGTGTTCTTATTGGGCTCAATATCATAGCCTCACACTTGCGTTACGATGACCCGTTAGAGGCGGCCCAATTGCACGGTGGGTGTGGGGCTTGGGGGTTGATTTTTACGGGCTTATTCGCTAAAGAGGAGTTTGTTATCCAAACCTACAATTCGGGTAAAGTAGGGATAACAAGGCCATATGGGCTTTTGTTGGGTGGGGGTTGGGGATTGATAGGGGCCCAAATTGTTGAAGTGGTGATGATTGTGGGCTGGGTTAGTGTGACAATGGGCCCATTGTTTTACCTATTGCACAAGTTGAGGATACTAAGGATATCAAGTGATGAGGAGATTGCTGGGCTTGATATTTCAAGCCATGGTGGTTATGCCTATAATGCTTACTCAGAAGAAAGTGGGCCCCAACGGTATGGTGATTACCTCAGGCTTCAAGATTAATCTTAATAATCATATTGTGTATAGTGTAATTAAGTTTCCGATTTGTGATGGAGTTTGATATTAATTATTTATGGTATTCTTTTGTAATTTTGTAAATGTGATGGACTCAAAATGTATTTAGAAAAAAAAAACATACACGAGGGGGGTGGGTTCAATTTTGGGCCAAAAACGGGTAAATTTACACTAGCATAAAAAATTTCGGGCGAAAAATTGTCAATTTACACTACTGCGCAAAAAGAAGCTTCGCCCATGAGGAAGAAGATCCGTCATTACAATGCATTCCAAATCAAGGAAATAAGTGTTGATCGATATTATCTTTATTTAACTTCGATTGTTGTAATCATAATATCATCTAAATAGAGTCACTTAACCTTTTTGAGGGCCTAAAGCGTCTAACGCCTCTATAAAATTAGTCTTGTTAAACTCAACATCTTTTTCAACAAAATAGAGTTCAGTATACGCCAATTGCCACAACATAAAGTTGCCAATGCTACATTCCCCACCCGTCCGAATCATTAGGTCGGGATTAGGAAACTTTGAGCACTTCGTCTCGAGTTCTTGCTCAAAAATATTTTCGTCAATATCATCTGGTTGTATCAAACCATGTTTCAACTTTTCAGCAAGAGCCACACAAGCCTGAACAATGTCGCTACGTCCAGTGTAATCAATTGCTTCGATAACATGAAGCGATTTGTTGTTCTTCGTAATTTCTTCTACTTTTGTTACGATTTGTAGCAACGAGTCTGAAATGGCGGCCCTTTTGCCGATCATAGAAACCCTTATATCATTTCTGTATGAAAATCGAAAATAGTAAGCGTGATGTAGTTTTTAGCTTTATAAATCGAAATACGAATTAAAATTGTGTAAAAACCTCTCTAGATCTTCCAAGTCCAGTTCTGTTATGGACCTTGCAATGTCAACCTCCTCCTGAATTACCATAAACAAACTATCGTAATTTTTAGCCATTCGACCGTAAGAAAAAACAAGGTGAAATTCAAATTTAACATGAATTTAACTATGTGTAGTTTTCAGGTGACAAAGAACACTACTAGAAAACAGGGTATTTACGAAAATATTTTCGGTAGCAAATATTTTCTTGCGACTGATTTACAACACAAAGTTTGGTGGTTAAAACCTTTTGTGAAATCTCATTTTCAACCGTTTTGCGATGACTTATTCTTTACGTCCAAGTTTGGCGACTGTGTTTGCGTCATATTAGGTTGTATGCGTCACAATAGGTACAATGGATCATTATAAGTCATAGTTGTTTTATATCTTAGTTTGACCAAGTTTGACTAGGATTCACCCCCATTGATCAATAGTTGACATGCATTAGCTAATTTTTTTTTACCATAAATCGTATGATCAATTAAGTTTACATAACGTGCACATACATTATTTTCTTACATTTTTGTGATCGGTATTTTAATTTTAAATTCAGATTTTCGTCTTTATTTGATCAATTTGTGACCGATTACCTTTTTATTCATATTTTGTGACTCTTTTGAGACCATAGAAAGCCGGTCGTAAACATCAAGACTGTTTTGCAACGATTAAAACAATCGTAACTTTTAAGATCGAATTTTCACCACACTCTTTTTTTATGTTTACTTTAAGCTTTTCACGTTTTGCAACCATTATGCGACCATATTGTTTTTGTTGCAAACCAGTCGCTAAATGTGTGACTAGTTAAAGACGCAAATTTCGCTCTTGTGATTGTGTGTTAGAAATTTGTATACAAGCTATCGGCTCTAAAAAGTTTAAGCTAGTCATGCATATAGAAGTTGAAACGCAACTGATCCTTCGAAAAGTTAACTTACATTAGATCGATTTGAGGTTCCAGAAGAAAGTGTATAAACAGATAGTACTTTTATTCCGAGGTCACAACAAATCCTTGCAATATCCTTAAAGTGTTCGCGACTTGCACCTTCCATGAACAATATTGCTACGTGTTTTGGCATTGATTCTGCTTGAAGGCCATCGTACAACGCTTGATATTATAATCTGCTTCGTCTGCGATGGGGCCATTTTGCTGTTGTATGTGTTAACAATGTTTTGTATATATAGAAAAAGTTTGGCAATTTGTACTATAGAGCATTTGTATCCGTATTTAAGAGGTGTGGGCTACAGAATGCTAGCTAGCTTATAGTTAGGGTGGTCCTTTTATTTACGGGAGATTAAATTGACTAGCTTGTTGCGTGGTAAGAGACCCCCCGTTGTGTTATACATGTATATAAGGGTGGCAAACCCAACCCAAATGGATTGTTTTGGGTCAAGATGGATAAACTTTAAAAATAAGATGGGTTAGGATGGATCATAAAATTTCTTCAAGTAGGTCAGGATGGGTTGAAAATATATAAGTGAATTTCATTTATAGGTTAAAATGGGTCAAAACAAAATATCCAAGTTATCCAAAATTTATCTAATTCAAAATACATAAACTATCACGTGCGAAACAAAACTCATCTGAAACCCAAAAAACGATCAAAACGAAACAAAAACCCCGAACCGACTAAAACGAAACAAAAACGAAACTGAACCGAAATAGAAAAACGACCAAAATGAAACAAAAAAACAGGAATGAAACCGAAAAATTGACCAAAACGAAACCAAAAAAAAACGAAATGTAACCGAAAAGCTCACCAAAACTAAGCAAAAACACCGAACCGACCAAACCGAAACAAAACTGAATCGAAATAGAAAAACGACCAAAACGAAACAAAAAAACCGATATGAAACCGAAAAGTTGACCAAAACGAAACAAAAAAAGCGAAATGCAACTGAAAAGCAGACCAAAACAAAACAAAAACACCGAACCGACCAAAACGAAACAAAAAAAACCGAAACAAAACTGAATTGAGATAGAAAAACGACCAAAACGAAACAAAAAACCGATTTGAAACCGAAAAGCTGACCAAAAAGCGAAATGCAACTGAAAAGCTGAAATCAATATAAAACAAAAACACCGAATCAACCGAAACAAAACAAAAAAAAAAACAAAACGAAACAAAAAAAAACGAAATGCAACTGAAACCTGACAAAAACAAAACAAAACACTGAACCGACCAAAGCAAAACAAAAAAACCGAAACGAAACTGAACCGAAATAGAAAAACGACAGAAACGAAACAAAAAAACTGAATTGAAACTGAAAAACTGACCAAAAGAAAACATAAAAAAACTAAATGCAATTTAAAAAACCGGACCAAAACGAATCAAAAACACCGAACCGACCAAACGAAACAAAAAAACTTAAACGAAACTGAACTGAAATAGAAAAACGACCAAAATGATACAAAAAAACGATATGAAACCGAAAAACTGACCAAAACGAAACAAAAAAAAAATGGAAATGCAATAAAAAAGCTTACCAAAACGAAACAAAAAAAAACTGAAACGTAGCCGACCAAAATAAAACAAATGAATTGAAACGAAACAAAAAAAACAAAATGAAACCGAAAAAACTGACTAAAACAAAACAACACTGAAACCAAAAAACCGATAAATCGAAACCGAAATCATTGAAACCGACCGAAATGAAAAAAAAAAAAACAAAACCGAACCGAACCGATAAAACCCCCGAAAAACTCGAACTTGAGCCGGTAAAAAACGGGTTTTTTTTTATGAACGAGGATGATGAGGGAAACATTTTAGTTATTTTACATTTTGTGTTTTTTTATTTATATTTTGAGTTATTATTTTTTTAATAGTTTTTTTGAATATTTTTTTGAAGGGTTTTGAAAACCCTTTGTATCTCAACCTTCACTTGGGTCAAGATGGGTTAGCTTTACCCATCTTGACCCATATCCATCCTAACCCTCTATTTTAAAAATCCATCCTGACCCCATATCCATCCTGACCCATACCCATCCTGACCCATCACCCAAATCCAATCCAACCCACTCCCATTGCCACCTCTATATGTATATATATGGCTCTATAATCTTTCAAGTCAAATTTGAAATGTATGAGGCCATTAATGAATTAAGTAAAAGTTAGGGGTGACAATATTGACCCATGGGTTGAATATTTGTATCAAAATGTATAAGATGGGCCAGAATGAGTCAAAATAAAAAAAGAAAATGATTAAAACGTGTCAAAACGGGTTGACATTTCTCGGTTTTTTTTATGAAATGAGAAAAACGGAGGAAACTTTTTGGTATTTTTACTTTTTAAGTTTTTGATTTATATTTCGAGTTATAATTTTTTAATTATTTTTAATCATTTTCTCGTTCCATAAAAAAAAAACTTGAGAAATGTCAACCTTTTTTGACCCGTTTCAATCATTTTCTTTTTTTAGTTTGCCCATTCTGACCCATTTTATACATTTTGATATAACCCATTCAACCTATGGGTCAAGATTGTCACCCATAGTAAAAATGTATTGATGTTTTGTAAGGCTGTTTTCTATGGTGGGGGCATCAAAGCCTCTCCACCGTGTCACGTCAGCGCCAGGTGAGCACTGGGGGCATCGAAGCCCTTCTTCATAACATCCTGCTGTGGTTTAAAGCCCTTTGGGCGCCCAAATATATATATATATATACACACACACATACGTATGTATACGTTTTTATGAGAGGGAGACAAACACATGGCCCCACCACCATTTCCTTAGGCGTCCATCGTTGTGAAGCCGCCCCCGCCCCCCCAAAAGGTGCACCTCTGCGGTGTGCAGGGGCATCGAAGTCGCATAGGAGCCCCAATCGAGCTGTCAAAAAAATCTTTTGAACAACAAAGGTCCTGACACCTGGCCTATCCACATAGGAGAAAACTCACAACTCGAGAAACTTTATGGCTTAAGCCAAAACAAATTGCTCATGGCAAGACTTGAACTCACGAACTCCCAATGTTACGTAAATTGGTAGTACACACTAGGGTCGACCCAACCTTTTTGGAGGCCTAAAACAAAATGAGAATTCGAGGCATTTTTTGAATTTTATGGTTACAAGGCAAAACAGCTAACCACGAATGTGTTTGTTTTTTTAAATAACTTAAGAGTTATTTCATCATTAAGTATGCTTTTGGTATAACTTTGGTATAATTACAACATTTAGTATGTTGTTGGTATAACTTTAGTCTAAATTGAAGGTCTTATCCAAGTGGGGGGCTAAAGAACGATTTTGATTTTACTCCCCATAAAGACGGCCTCGACACACACACACACACATATATAGAGAGAGAGAGCGGCAGGATATCATATAGTGGCCCTTATGGTACAAAGGAGCGCCATGCCACCAGCCGTAGGTTTTATTTTAAAACGCGTTAAAAATACGTTGCCAAGTTATACACAAATTTTGTTAGAATGGGTATTCTTGTCATTCTATTCCATCTCCGTCCTTATTCACTGACATAAAATCAGGCTATTGATGATTCAATTTCTAAACTATAATCATGGCTCAACTTTAATCACAGCTAAACATCGTCGCAAATCAAAATCAAATGCAAATCCAGATGATTGAAAAGGTCACGTGGAGACAAATGCGGAAAAGAAAAATGAGGCAAAACGAACAATGATCCATTAGCGAAGCAAACGAGTATATAGGTCTGAAGTTATACAAAACATTATTATTATACTGAAGAGGTAGGTCCCAGCAGAGCCCAGTTGGACCCGCAAGACTCACCTTCAAAAGAGACGTCTGCGCAGAAACCAACTGGATACGCAGGACCCACCATGCTCAGAGACGTGACGTCCTTACGCGCAGTACGCAAGCTGTTCCCGCAGGAAATGCCTCCCAATGGTGGACTCTGCCTGTTCCCGCAGTTGCGGATACAAGCCGTCAGGGAAGGCCACCCGCGCAGCAAGGCTACACGCACAAGGCACTTAGCTCTCATCACTCAGTGTCACCTGAAGGAATGAGCAAAGCCGGGAACAATCCCGCACAAAGGCGGGAGGGGGAATACTCCCGCCCAACTAAGCCAGTCCGTACGATACGGGAAGATCTTCTGTACTGTACCTGACGATGTATGGGCAAAAGATCTGACTAAAGATACGACAGCTTATTGACAACAGTATGGCGAGCAGCATGCTCCTGTACTGTATGTCACTATTAGCCGCTGCCTACTCACCAACTCCTGTCCTACCACGTGCATAGCCGGCAGTTGGTGGAAAAGGAATAGTACACAGCAGGCCTGGTCACTGTCAGCCGCTGCCTACCCACCAACTACCAGCAGGGCACGTGCGTAGGCCACAGTTGGTGGAACAGGAATACTATTCAGCCGGCCACACCTCCTTGGAAACCTACCTTCGGCTATAAATACCCCAAATGGTATGATCATCTTATCTGAACAGATCTTATCATATTATCATCATATTATACCTGATATCTGCTCTAGCAATCTCTTAATATACATTTATATTTAAAGAGCAATCTAGTCTGATTCTCACGCCGGAGGGTGGTCACAAGGAGGAACCCCCCATTCTCAGTGACAAGCTCACGGTGTCTGTTTTGCAGGTTATCAGAAGAACCATCTTTGCTGGGTCTAACCCCTCGTGGGAAACATCTATCTAACCCCCAGGTTATCCGTAATCTGCCCGGGGTCCGGTTAGTGTTTCTTCATATACACAAACAACATCAATGATAACATTACCAAGCTATGGGTAATATTTTATGTATGTAGAATTGGTTATACTTAT
The DNA here is from genome assembly GCF_021521415.1 of Bidens hawaiensis. Taxonomy (NCBI): domain Eukaryota; kingdom Viridiplantae; phylum Streptophyta; class Magnoliopsida; order Asterales; family Asteraceae; genus Bidens; species Bidens hawaiensis. Next base: position 56,841 of record NW_027493340.1, on the reverse strand, counting down.
TAGTTTTTTGTTTAAACCTGTATTTAATGATACTGTAAATATCTCCAACTCTCGTATTCTACACTCGCTACAAATCCGATGCTATCATATTTTGTTTATTTTTATTGGGTGTCCTAAGTAATTAGTATCCTTTCGTACTTTCCTCTACATGTGTGGTCTTGCTTCACATGTTTTTAGCATTTTTTTTATTCATCCGACATGTACGTAATATGGTCGTGGAGACTTGGACTATAACGGTGGCAAACCTTTCAAAGTTCCCAAGCAACAAGTTACACTAATGCCGTTCAAAAGAAGTTATCGTCGAAAGCTTGAGAACTAATTTAAGATAAGGCAACTGCTTTCTTATTTGGCGGGCTGTTATTGATGATGCCAAAAAGGATCAATTGCACTTGTCAATTGTCATGCTAAGCAAGAAATTAATTTCGTATAATAGTCTAACTATCTATGCTTCTTTAACAGCATTCATACAGCTTCTTTATCCCAATTTATAAATGGATAAGACAGATGTCATTGTGCTTAAAATTTATTTTAAAAATAATACGATATTAGTAATTTTTTGCGCAAATGCATATTTGAATATACGTTATATTGTTGTTGGAGAGTGTAGTAGCCTAAATACAAGAAAGTCGTTGTTCTAAAAATAAATATAAAATTAATTGCATCACATATTAAAGTATGACATTATGTTTATGTTTACCGGTTAGTATAAACCCAACAATTAACTCATTAACGTCCTTCAAAACTTCAAGATGAAGATTTGTTGTGATAATACAAGTTTAACACAAACACTTCTTCTTTTAGTATCTTCACTATCTTGTATGTTGATGATAGAATATACTTCGTATGATCACTCAACAACTTAAAAGAATATTTCTGATTTTTAATGTACTAAAATCATTAACCAATGAATGTAAGAAAAAGACATACTGCTTCTTACTATTTCCTGCGTCCGTAAATGTACTAAAATCATTGAAAAAAAACATTTTTTTATGCGTATCTATGTAACAACAAAAAAAAATAAGATGGGTGTCGTGGAGTCGAATAATTCTGGCAAAACACCAATGAGGGCTAGGAGTGGGCAGCTTGCAAGCCGCCAACACGGCTTTATTGTCAAAATGGTAGACCTTGTATAAAAATAATAAATCGACCATGGGTGATATCTATCTCACCACAGGCGCGTAAATGGGATTGGGTTCTTTTCAAATCATCCTTAGGGGGCTCTTTGTAGTTACCGGTCAAGATGGGAAAGGGGGATAACACTACTAGCTAGAAAAAGAGAGATTTTCTACGACTGATTTTGTAGGAAATTTGTTGGAAACCTCACTTTTTAACAAATTTACAACAAAAATGTAGCGTTAGAAAAACACATGGTTGAAAATCGTTTTCAACCGTCTTCCAACAATTTTCTTTCAAAATTGCTAAAAAAAAATATACCGTTGCAAACTTCCTACAACTTTTCTTCAAAAACTATTTTCTGATTTGCAACAACATTCCAACAAAGTTCTTTGTTGGAAATTCGTCTGAAAGAAATAACTGTCGTAAGAAATTTGTAGGAACCTTAACTATTTTGTGTCGTAAAAGTGTAAAACCATGTTCTAGTTAGATGTATGGGCTGGTGGACAGTCCTTTATATTCTACCTTTCCATCCTTATCTGCCTATTGTGCCTAAGAGTTCAAAAAAGATGCATTGATATGTGATCGGTTGGTTTCGAGAGATGGCATGACGACAAGGACTTGGAGTTAGAAAACGAATCCAAGAAGGCCCGTTGAGATCGAAGAACTCAGTAACTGCTGGAACTTAATTTTTTAAGTTTCATTAATCAGATACCTCATATAGAGGTCCTGTTATAAGCTATTTTAGCGGGCTCTTTGTAGTTAACATAGAAAGCAATGAACGAGAAAATACATAAAAGAAGTGTTTAATTGCCACGGTGGTAAGCGAGATCAAGACCATTTCCTTTCTTTGGGTGAAAAACGGGCACCATACACGTGTTGATCGGTCGTGGTACGTGTAAACAACGACATCCGCATAACTAATGCCTGAATGCACATAACCAGTGCTGAAAATCAAGAAACAAAATTGAAATATGCAACAATTTCAAATAAATCAACTCTTAAACCAACCTATTTTAAGCTGAATTGTTCCGACATGATCGACATCGTTCAAACCCGAACCGGTGATGACCTGACCACTTTCAACCTAAAACTCGTACCGACTCAACCTAAACCATTTTTTATTTGTATCGACTCAATCTAGCCCTAATCCGGTTTGACACATGGCCTGCCTGACCCGATCTATTGTTGGTCACTACTGGTAATCACGTAATATGTTAACATTCTATAATAAAAAAAAAGTACATCGACACCATACTCAGTTTAAAGAGAATAAAAATGTTTGTTTTTATGGTATATTTTTTATAAAAAATATTAACGTTTAAAAAAGTTATGACCGTTAAAAATTGTGGGGTAGTTGGTTTAGAAGAAGGGTAAATGTGTAACTATATAATAAGTTTACAAAAATTGATTAAAGTTGAAGAACTATTATTGTAAGTATCTTTTGAAACTAAATTGTTGTATTTTATGTTTGCAAATACTATATTACCTCTATTTAAAGTTGTACTACATGTTTTATGAGATATAATAAAACTCTTAAAGGTGTGCTCTTAACCTGTTCGGGTCATAACCGAACACATTATACCTCTCCAATAGGGGTAATATAGTACAACTATATTGAAAACATTAAAGGCACCATCGCACCTTCCAAACGGTATAAGTGCACACTATATTGAACTAACACATTATACCTTTAAAAATATCGTTTTAAATTAATAGTAACGTATTTAGAAGCTACATTGAGTTTCAAAAAATTGGTAGAAATAGTATTTAATGACAAAAGCTTAATGGATGGAAAATTTTCACATTTACCTCTCCAAGCCATTAGTAATTTTCAGTTATTTACAAAAAGTGCTATTATGTTACATGTTAATATTGGTCACTGAATTGATTTGATCAATTATCTCGATTGCTTCCTACACTTCTTTTTAAACGTTTTGTATTTGATTTGTTCTCAGTGTATCCTTATTTACGCACACATATATAATACAAACTCCTGACTTATATATAAAAAATAAAACTAAAGGGACTCGAATGGTAATTAAATTAATGTCATTCGACAAGTAAAATTATTTTTATTTTGTGGAGCCTGGTGATGGCAATACTCGATACTGAACCTGAACATGACGGTAAATTCTAAACCTTAAACATCTAAAACGTGTAACCGGACAAAAATTCGGGTATGAAGTTGGTATGTCATTAACTTTAAAAGTCTAGGGACTACTGTTGTAATTACTAAAACACTCATTTCTAGTCTTTATATAACACAGCCGCCCAATTAAGTGTTTTTGCCAAATATAGAAATGAAACAAATGGATATAATGAGTTCAGTGAAAACTAGTGTAACAAGTGCAAATGCAGCTGCAGATTTGAACGACATAGATAACATAATACCTGGAGGTCTCAAGGAAGAACTAATGCCAAAACACATTGCCATGATATTTGACGGGGTGGGAGGCGCAAGAACTCTATACAAAGAATATTGATTTTCCTTGCCCAGATCTAGTTATACAAACTAGCGGAGAAATTAGGATTAGTAATTTTATGTTGTGGCAGATGGCATACAGCAAGCTTTATTTCACCAAAAAATACTTTCCTGATTTTAAAGAAAATGATCTTATTCAGGCTTTACTAGCATTTCAAGAAACACACTACTAACGTATGTTAGCTAAGTAACATAAAATAAGATGAATGTACTTTCAAAACAATGTAAGTTTTTCTTTATGCTTGTATAGTTGTATTGGTAATTTAACATCTTCATTATGCTAGTATATTTTTAGGCAGATATATCTTGATGGGCTTAAAAAGATTAATAGTGGCCCACTAGTATTTCATCGTGGGCTAATCCAACATATTCTCACAAGTCACAACTAGAGGTGTAAAAAAAACCATTTTGAGACCGGTTTTAGGCAAACCGAACCGAACCGAACCGATTTGGGTTTAAAACCAATTTCACCAAAACCGGTTTTCAAACCGACCCAAACCGTCAGTTTCAGGACCGGTTCCCCTTCAAATCTATCAAACCGGGTTTAAAACCAAACCGGTTTGAAAAATCGGTTTATAAACCGAACCGAACCGGTGTGACCAGGCCGGCCAATCTTGCTTCGAAACCGGTTTATAAACCGAACCAGTTTGAGTCAAACCGGTTTTGACCAGCCGTTGACCAAACCGGTTCGGTTTGGGTTTAAAACCGGTTTTGTACACCTCTAGTCACAACTCAATAACTAAACAATGCCGACGAAATCTAAAATTTTTTTGAATATGAACCATCAATTAGAAAAAAAAACTTAAAACGATTTACTTTTATTAGTTTTGATATTAAGGCTTTTTAGAACGAGAACTTTCTTTTGTGTTTAAGCTACCGCACTCTACAATTTGGAAAGTCCCGTTGCCTCACTCTAGCCAGACATTGTTGTCTTAACTGGGCCCACGCTGGTTTCAGAGTTTGGCTTGGGTGTTCCCCCAGGAAACCATACCGTCAGCTGCCACTTGGCAGTAGTTGTGCCACCACAAGAGCGAAATTCTCTAGCGTAACAAACGTGGCTTCAGAGTTTGGTTTGGGCGTTTTCCGGGAAACTATTTTTGTTATTAAATAGTTTAGTGTTTTGTAATAACTCACCACGTGTTTCAAAGTAATAAAGTGACTGGATTATAATCAAACTCTTGCACAAGATTAAGGTTTTATATATCAGCAAAGTTGATCACATGCTCGTTACTCGTGGATTTTGTATTTTTAAATAGTAGTTGGGGTGATAATGATGGCACTCTAGACAGATCACCACAGTTCACAAGTGTCCTGCGGAATGACTTGGTGTTAGTTAAAGTTTTAAACCACCTATATCTTCATCACTTGTATATTAACTAGCTAGTGGGGTTTATCTGCACTACATAATGGGAATTTGATTGGTATTGGTTTGGTTTGCTACGGTAACATGCACTCGCTATATATAGCAATCGAAAGATAAAACCCAAAAGTAAAGTCGCAATATACTGAAAAGGATATCGACATGTATTTTACATCGATAAAAAAAACCATAAGAATGGATATTGGTTCTGATAATCCTGATACCGGGCAATACTGATGTTGTTGATGTTGTTCGGTTAAAATCTGTACGTAATTGGTTGCTTATTATAATGTAGATTTTAGTTTCTTCTTTATATGAACTTAAATGTAAACGTCTTGGGAGGGGGGGGGGGGTGTTAAAATCAAGTTTGGCCTTTAGACCTCCACTTGAATAAAGCCTTCAGTTTAGACTAAAAACATACTAAATGATGAAAATTTCATCAAAGTTAAACAAAAAAAAATACTAAATTAAGATAAAAATTACCCTTAAGTTATTTGAAAAAACAAGTATATTCATGGTTAGTTATTTTGTTTTGTAATAGTAAAATTCGAAGAATGCCTCGAATTCTCGTTTCGTTTTATGCCTTCAAAATGATTGGGCCGGCCCAGAATGTAAACTTCTATGTTTGTTTTGTAAGATGATAAAGACCAAACTACTCACATGAAGACAGAGAGAAACGAGCAACACATAATCTTTTAGAGAAATTAAAGAGTAGTCGCTAATTCGGTCCAAATCACTACATTTTTTACACATACTAAAACATTAAGAAAAGTGGACTATAAGTTTATCCCAGCGGTATATCTATTGCTCCAACAATTATAGCCAAAGAGAGACACATTTATCTTAGAAGAGGCGCACACTCTATTTTGAAGAAACGTGTCAAACACGAATCCACTTTATTCAGAGACACGTTTAGAAGAGGTGCACGCTTTCTTTCAAGAAACGTGTCAAACATGAATCCGCTTCGTTTTTGTAGTCAAAGATACTATATTTATTATAATTCGTTTTCCATGTAGATAAGTACCAGACTGTCTCACGCGTTTCAAATTATAAAAAAAGGTACTAAAAATGTATATTTATTCTATTCTAACTGAAAATTAACCATTCTAGTCAAACCATACTAAGATTGGAAAACTATTGAGGCTAATTTGAGCAGACCAATATATCGGAAATTGTTCACGTTTTCTTTTTACCAATTCTATCCGACTTTTAAGGATGGAGTTACGTAACAATTAATAAAAAAAAAAACTAAAATCTAATTGTTTAAATTAAAATATGTCTTGATCAAACAATTGCGTTTGACAGGAAATAAAACCCTGCTGTCAACAATATTACTTCTAGACTAAATACAATTATTGCTTTGATTATAAAATTAAATTTGATTTAATTCAAATATATTCTGTATCTTTAAAATCGAATTAAACATATTCTGTCATTCTGTGTCTTCTAGAAGAAAAAAAAATCGTTTAATGCATTACCAATTTTGTTGTTCATTCTCTTTAGAATCGAATTAAACATATTATGTCATTCTGTGTCTTCTAGAAGAAAAAAAAAATCGTTTTAATGTATTACCAATTTTATTTATTCATGAGCAAATTAGTGAATGCGTGCAAATCCTTTAATTTCTTCTCACTTTTAACTTGGTTAACCGAGTTATTTCTATAACAGCGTCTGAAACCACTCTCCTTACTTGACCGAGCAATCTTGAGAACTTGAAGTTCTAAAAATATCAAGCATCAACCATCACTCCATGCCATTATGCCATAACTAGGATATAGCCTATATGATACACATTTGGTTAAAAAAATAGAACAAAAAAGTTGAATTTAATAATATACATAATGTTACAATAATGTGATCAAGTTAAAATACAAATGGAGACAAAAATGAGAAGTGTGAAAAAGATTTGTGGTCACGCAAAAACCTATAAAAGAAATTCAAAAATAATAAAAAAAAACATAACTCAAGATAGGGGTGTTCAGGAAATCCGAAATCCGAACCGAAATCGAAACCCAAATAAACCGATTCGAATTCTTATTCGGATATTCGGATCTGATCAATCCGAATATCCGAATAACTAATTCGGATTCGGATCGGATTCGGATATGAAAATTTAAAAAATTCGGATTGTTCGGATTATTCGGATATCCGCTTAATCCGAATAAAAAACATGTTTTTAGCGCTATTTTCCGGTTTGGTATATTTATTAAACTATTATTTGAAGTTTAAACTTAAAATTTATGTTAAGAGTAATTCGTATTTTCCGGTTTATATGTTTATTGTGATTCTAAATTATTAAATGTTAGGAACATAAAAATAGAAAAAAATTTATTTTTATTTCGAATTATTCGGATAATTTCGGATTATTCAGATATATCCGAATCCGATCCGAATTGAATTCGGATATATTCGGATCGGATAGGAATATTCATAATTAGGATCGGATCGGATTTCGGATAGGGTCAAAAAATTTTCAAATTCGAACAACCCGAACCGAATAACCCGAATAATCCGTTATCCGATCCGATGAACACCACTAACTCAAAATATAAATAAAAAACGGAAAAAATTAAAAATACCAAAATGTATCCCCCATCATTCCCGTTCATAAAAAATAAAATAAAAAACCGATGAAAAGACACAATGTCGAAAATGAACAAACAACACAATGATAAATAGAAAATACACAATAAGTCGCAAAACTTAACACAATGTCAAACAAAATGTAGCACAATGTTGTGTAATATAAACAAATATCAAGAGAAAAGACAAAATGTTAAGGAAAAAAATACACAATCAATGACGAAAATAAACATAAAACACAATGATAAATAAAAAGACACAATGATGTTTTTACCTCAACATTGTGTCTTTTTCGAGTGTTTTCTTTTATTTTTTTTGTACGAGTAAGACGGTGGAAACATTTTTGCGTTTTTACATTTTTCATTTTTTATAAATATTAAGTTATGAATTTGTTGTTTTTTAGGGGTATTTTTGTATGGCTAGAAATTTTTCTTATTCTTTTAAATTTTATCATCTCTGTAAAAAATAACTTGACCCTTAGAGCCTTAATAGTATAGTTAGATTGCATTTGACCAAGTATTAAATAATATTTAATATCCTAAAGCCACAACTAAAACTTTTACCATTTTAAGTTCATCATCATATACATATATATATACACACACTGTTACCAGACTTCCGTAAAAACGTGTAAAAAGGTGAAGCAAGACGGCAGAGGCAGGGTCATTTCGGTCATTTCATCACTTCAAAATTCGCGGGCCAACTGTCAGCTTCTATACGTATTAAACAAGCTCTCTATATCGTTCCCCATGGTCACATTAACCTGACCTAATTCCATCACATTATAATCAAATCACATCACATAACACAATAATAATAATAATAATCACGATTATTATTATTATCCATCCATGGCAGCTTCAGACGGAAGCGAGTACTTCGACGTGGACATAGAGAGCGGCCATGGCACGTTTTCCCGGCGATCGAACCACGTCGAGGTTCACCGTGACGAGACCGAGCTTCTATGGGCGGCCATTGAGCGCTTACCGTCCGTTAAGGAGAAGAAAACGGCGTTAATGCGACGTCAAAACTCCGGATCCAACCGTGAACGCACCGAGACTATAGACGTCACCAAGCTTGACCGACGTAACCGATCACTTATTGTCAAGAAAGCGCTTGATACGTCCGAACAGGATAACTATAAGCTCCTTGCGGCTATTAAAGAGCGATTCGATAGGTATTATTAATAATTTCATTATGTTTACTTAATTGATGCTAGCTAGGTTTTAGTTTATTAATAGTTTGATGTGTTGATGGTGAAATAGAGTTGGATTGGAGGTGCCGAAGGTGGAGGTTCGGTTCGAGGAACTGAACGTTGAGGCGGATGTACTGCTTGGATCGAGAGCGTTGCCGACGTTGTTTAATTATGCTCGTGACGTGATTGAGGTTAGTGAAGTGGACCTGGATCATTTGTATGTTTACTTAATGGATAATTAGGTTTTCAGTATTTATAGTTATAATATTATTGCTTCCATAATTATAATACTATTGCTTCCATGCATGTATAATATTGTTAGTTTGTTACTCATTCAAAATGAGAAATAAGGAGGTTACTGTTTTATTGTCACTGATTTATGATGTGATTATATTGCAGCATTTGTTTACTAGTTTGGGGATTTTTTGTCCGCGGAGGCATAATCTATCCATATTGAAGGATATTAGCGGCTCAATTAAACCGGGAAGGTACTTTTATATATCTATGTCAGTATGTCTTACACTCATGGCTTTGTTTGATTTAAGATTTATCGATCGTGACTAGCTTGAGAGTGCTGCTATGTGTGCATTATTCTTGCTACATGGACATGGTAACTTTTATGAGGAAAATATAAGTCCAATAAACGGTAAAATTTTATGTTGGATAGATTATATTTCATTATATGGATACACACATATAGCATTTGCGAAACTATCGTTTTTATATCATTAAATACCGCAAATTATTTAATGGTACTGGTTGGTGATTAAATCAAACTTAGAACCTTGAAATTTTGAGAAAGAGGTTTATTTACTTTGTTATTATTCATCACTTTTGACATGCGTTTAAATAAGCAATGGATTGTGAAAGTATTCCACTATCCTTGTGAAGTAGATATGCATGAAAGATTACAGAAAAACTCAAAATTTTTCAAGTCAGTGAATACAAAATGCCATCTTTGAAGCAAGTAGGGTGATTTTTTCAGTTTCTTTCTTGCTACTTCCCTTTTCATATCGGAGATTCTTGATGTGTTATTGATAAGTTGAATGTTCAATCCAAGGAGTTCAAATTGATGTGATACTTTTTGAGTTTGCAATTACATTACCTCACTCTTGGAAATCGGTTGATTACTGAAGGAAAGAAAATGATTCTTAATTATGTGTATGTTTGACATGTGACAGGATGACTTTGCTTTTGGGTCCACCCGGCTCAGGGAAATCTACATTGCTTTTAGCTCTTGCAGGGAAACTTGACACGAGCTTAAAGGTATCTATGTGATCTTTTTATTCGTAATTCTTGTTTCTGCAAAATTGCAAGTGTGGGTGAGGCTGCTGATTATATGACAAAGCAGCTCACTGCTCATATAACAAGTGGATAACGGATTAATCTGTTTTAAATGATTTCAACATGAAACATAACAACACAGTTTATAAACAGCTTGAATTTGCAAGTGTATATAATGATTCATGACCAAGAGGTGGGAGATTTTAGTTACCCATGTTTTTTTAAAATGCTTAAAGCTTCAAGATTTTTTGAAGTCTTTTTATTTAGGTTACAAAACCAGCAAACGGTAGACTTATCAGAGTTATTAATATCCAGCAATATGGTACAAGCTATTAAGTTTCTTCAACCTATGAAAAATAAAACTATGCTTTTGGTGAATATAAATAAGATTGCATATCAAAAGAAAAGGATTGAAGATTCAAATCAACTTATACTCATATTTGTATGCATATGATTAATCTGGATTTTCGTTCAATTAAACATTGCTGAATGGTATCAGGAAATACATTCTGTGTAAATCACTTGTTCATGGGAGTTCATAGTTAAAGTTTCCAGAACAAATCAAACGCTTAAAAAGTAATAACTTACAGGTTTTACACATGCTAGTTCCAAATCAAGCAGTGATTTTTTTGGTATAACATGAAATCTAACATGGAATTGTTTTGAGGTGTCAAAAGATCGCTACACTGTTGAACATCAACTTGTAACCATTCTCATTTAGCAATCTATGTTATTTTTTCTTTCAGAAAACGGGTAAAATTACATATAATGGTCATGAACTCAATGAGTTCTGTGTTCAAAGGACTTCAGCTTACATAAGTCCAACAGACAGCCACATTGCGGAACTAACAGTACGTGAAACTCTTGATTTTGGTGCACGATGTGAAGGTGAAGGGTTTGCAGGTTTGTCTTGCTTATTTGCTGAAAACTGCATATTCTCAATTTTATTCATTGAAAACAATATATTGCCTAATGGACATATCTAATATCTAAGAACGTCCTAAAAAGGGGATTAGAACACATGGAATTCAAATGTAATAATAGTTGGCATGACTCTTATTTACTCGATGCTTTGATGATGTTTTAAATGATTTCTGTTTTCATCTGTCTTACTTTCAGGAAACTTGATGAGAGAACTTACGCGTTTGGAGAAAGAAAATAAAATACGCCCGAGTCCTGAAATAGACGCGTTTATGAAGGTTATCATTTTGAGATTTATAGCTTGCTGACACCATTTCTTTGCTAAATACCTTATAATTTGAAAATATATATTCTAATACAATAAAATAATATTCAGGCATCCTCTGTTGCGGGAAAAAGACACAGCATCTCAACCGATTACATACTGAAGGTGCTTGGTCTTGATGTGTGTTCAGACACAATTGTTGGAAATGATATGCTCAGGGGTATTTCAGGTGGTCAAAGAAAGAGAGTCACTACAGGTCCATTTCTGACTTTTCCTGTTTGGCATATTAGTTTATCTAAAGTTATAGCTGATAAGGACGTGTTATTATAGGTGAGATGGTGGTTGGTCCAAGGAAAACTCTTTTTATGGATGAGATATCAACGGGATTAGATAGCTCAACAACATACCAGATTGTGAAGTGTGTAAAGAATTTTGTTCATCAAATGGAAGCCACAGTTCTAATGGCTTTGCTTCAACCTGCACCTGAAACATTTGATCTTTTTGATGATCTGATTCTATTATCAGAAGGACACATGGTCTATGAAGGTCCGCGAGAAGACGTCCTTAACTTCTTTGAGTCTTTAGGTTTTCAAAAGCCAGCGCGTAAAGGCACTGCAGATTTTCTTCAAGAGGTATAAATGTATTATATAAACATGTTTTTATAAATACTTGCTTTCTACTAGGAAATTTCACAAGTCTAGGCCTGTTAACGAACTGAACGAACACGAAGTAGGCATATTTGTGTTTGTTCATTTAACTTTAACCGAACAAATGATCGAACACGAACAGTTAAATGAACGGGGTTATCATGTTAGTGTCCGTTTGTTATGAATATGAGGGTGTTTGTGTTCGTTCATTAATAGTATAAATGAACATTTCACAAAATGTAAACGAACGAATATAACTAAATCTAGATGAACGAGCATAACTAAGCAAACACCGATCAAAAGTTAACATGAACATAAATATGTTGGATTGTTGGGGCTAAAAATTTATTAAAAATAGACTAAATTGTAACGGGCCTAAAAAAATTAGATGATCATGTATAATAGATATAAATGAACTTAACCAAAGGTAAATATCGATGGACATACATGAATGACCATACACAAATGAGACATGTTCATGTTCGTTCAACTAATTGAACAAAAAAACTTGTTCATGCTCATTCGTTTATTAAATAAACGAACATAAATGAACTTCCACTAAACGGCTCACGAACAGCTCACTGAACGTTCAGTTCACTTAGAGGTTTATTCACAACTGATGAGTTATTTTATATGTATAGGTCACCTCGAGAAAAGATCAAGCTCAGTACTGGGCTGATGCGTCAAAACCATATGAATACATTTCAGTTTCCAAGATTTCAGAAGCTTTCAAAATTTCCCCCTATGGAAAGTCTCTGGAATCTTCTCTTTCTGTTCCATTTGATAAATCCAAGAGCCACGTGTCAGCTTTGAGGAAAAGGCAGTATGGCGTATCAAAATGGAAGCTTTTTAGAGCTTGTTTCTCAAGAGAATTTGTATTAATTAAACGACATCGTTTTCTCTACATTTTCAAGACAATACAGGTATGTCTCTCTTAATGTTGAAACATAACATTGTTTGAAATTGATATGTCATATGTTGTATAGGTGGCATTTGTGGGCTTTGTTACATGCACACTCTTTATAAGAACAAGATTACATCCCACAGATATGATGGATGGAACCCTTTATCTTGGTTGTTTATTCTTTGCACTTGTGCACATGATGTTCAATGGATTTGCAGAGCTCCCACTTATGATATTTCGGTTACCTGTGTTTTACAAGCAGCGGGATAATAATTTTTATCCCGCATGGGCGTGGTCTGTTTCGAGTTGGATATTGCGTGTTCCATATTCTTTCGTTGAAGCTTGCGTATGGTCTATTATAGTATATTATAGTGTTGGTTTTTCCCCTAATGTAGGAAGGTATGGTCTTTTTCTTGTCTTTTAAGCTTTAACTTTTAACTAGAGGTGTAAATGAGCCAAGTGGCTCGTGAGCTATTTGAAATCGTCTCGCTAAAAGCTCGAATCAAGGTGAGCTTAAACAAGCTCGAACTCAAGCATTAGCTTCACTTATTGAACTTGTGTTGGCTCGTTAACCTAGACGAGCCTATTATTTATATTATATTTATATAATATGGTAATTATATATCATAAAATAAATATTATTATACATAAAACAATGATAGAAATGACTAAATAATATATTTTATGTTATTTATAAAAGTTATAATTAAATTAGAGATAAAATAAATAAAAAGGTAATAATTTGATTAATAAATAATAACGGTCTGGTTTGAGCTCAAACTTGCAAAACTACTGACAACCAAGCTAGAGCTCTAAAAATAGAGCTCGAGATAAGCTGAGCTCAAGCTCTCGTAAGTTATACGAGCTCAGGCTTGGCACATTTGCACGTGTACTTTTAACTTCTGCAATAAACCTTCATTAGAATTTTTGACATTTGTCTATGATTTGCATTTTTTTCAGGTTTTTTCGTTACGTGTTTGTTCTATTTTCGATACACCAGATGGCTTTAGGCCTTTTTCGTACATTGGCTGCAGTTGCAAGAAATATGATGATTTCCAATACTTTTGGGTCGGCTTCTCTGCTTGCGATATTTTTGTTGGGTGGATTTATCATGCCTAAAGGTAACTTACCAACTTTAATATTAATCTCAACGAATCATGGGTTCATAAATCTGCTTATTTTCTTTCAGATATGATTAAACCGTGGTGGATATGGGGTTATTGGGTGTCACCTTTATCATATGCACAAAGTGCAATTGCTGTTAATGAATTTACTTCCACTAGATGGCAGAAGGTTTTTTTTTTTTGCACTTCACTTGTCCATGTCATCTTTATCAAATACAATTGTGTTTTTTGTGTAATGACAAATTCAAATGCTGCCACTTTGCAGAATCTTACTGATACAAACATGACACTCGGTTATGGTGTTCTGCGGTTTCATCATCTGCCCACTGAGAATTATTGGTATTGGATTGGAGTTGGTGCCTTGTTACTTTATGCTCTGTTTTTCAATATCGTAGTCACTCTGGCTTTGGCTTATCTTCAACGTAAGTGCTTGTTTATTACTATTTGGATGTGGAGTAAACAAGTATGCTAATACCGGTGATATGTATACTATTTTCTTTCTACTGCAGCTCTAAAAGGTGCACATATTGTTCTACCATCAACCATAGATGCAGGTTAGTTACTTTTACAATCACCTTTTCACGCTAGTTGGTAATTAAGGATGTGTATGAACCGTTTAACCAATTGTCTGGTTTATGCCTTTACGGTTTGGTTTCCACAGTTTTACAGTTAGGTTTACCAGGGCCGTCTGCGAGAATTTAAATACCTCGGCCGAGCCAAAATAAAAAGGCCCGTAGGCCTTAACGAAAAATTTTTAATCGCTAATGTACATGGATAAAACTTTTATCGACCAATTTATTATAATCAGAAACCATTCTGATCGTGTAATTATCTCATAAACCATTACAAATAACCTTATTTTTAACACTAAAAAACATATATATGTAATATGTATAAAAAAGTTTGTGCCCCCGAAACTTGTGTGCCCCGGCCGATGGTGCGATTTGCACACCCTCCGAGCCTCCCATGAGGTTAACAGTTTGGAACTGGAACCGGCAGTTTGACAATTAATATTTACTTTTTATAAGAAAATACGGTATGCATATGTATTATATTCATGAATCCAGCCTTGTTATTCTTAAATAAAAATAATACAGTATTACACTTTTAAAGAAACATTAGAAAGGGAAATTTACCATAGTAGTCATTTTGATCATTGACTTCGACAAAATGGGCCAAGACTTTTTTGTTTACTCAAATATCTTTTACCTATCATTTTTAAAGAGGAAAATGGCTTCAGATAGAAATCTGCTGTGTCATATGGAAATCTGTTGCGCCATGTTGAATATGCTGTGCCAAAATGACATATGTCGTGGTTTGATCAGCTTTTTATGAAGTCAAGGCTATTTTGTTGATTATCTCTGTCAAAATGGTTATGTTGGTGATTTTCCTTTAAAAAAATGGTTCGGAACTGCCAAAATGACCAGTTTCATTTTTCGTTTGTCCGAAACCGTAGTCAGCAGTTTATCCAAGAGTTTTTGTTAAAATGACCCGAATTGGACCATGTACACCATTAAATGGTATTCATAACTTTAATCAGTTGTTTTGGTTTGAAAGTTTACTTTATTACTTCTTTGTTATAATTATGTTTACAGTTTTTTCAAAACTATGTGATGTTGCATTTGTGTGATGGAGGGAATATATTAAAAAATTAAACTTTCCATTCTTTACAGCCGGCGAGAAGACGACCGTTGCCAAATCTGAAAGCGTTTCTAGAAGACAGGGCATGACTCTACCTTTTAAACCGTTGTCAATGACATTTCATAATGTCAGTTACTTTGTTGACATGCCAAAGGTAAATCTTACACAGTTTCTCTACTGCTTACGTGGCAAACGTTTAACTTATGCTAAAAGCCTAAAGCTAAAATTTTTTTTTTCAGGACATGGTTATGGAAGGTGCAGCAGATAAGAAGTTACAACTCTTGTCTGACGTAAGCGGAGTGTTTTTGCCAGGTGTCCTCACTGCACTGATGGGGTCAAGTGGGGCCGGCAAAACAACCTTAATGGATGTCCTTGCTGGCAGGAAGACAGGTGGATACACTGAAGGTGAAATCACCATATCCGGGTATCAAAAGGAACAAAGCACATTCGCCAGGGTTTCTGGTTATGTTGAACAAAATGATATTCATTCACCTCAAGTCACTGTTATGGAATCTCTATTATTTTCTGCGTTTCTCCGCCTTCCCTCAGACCTCAAAGAAAAGCAAAAACGGGTTAGTTTTATTCATCCCGTTTCAATCACTGACTGACCAGTTTGAATCTATGACTCATTCAGTCATTTGTTTGAATCTATAACTGGCTCGTTCGAATCTTTGACTGGCCCGTTTGAATTTCTGACTGGCCCGTTTGAATTTCTGACTGACTTGTTTGAATCTGACCAACCAGTTTGAATCTTTGTCTGATCTTTTTGAACCTTTGACTGACCCTTTGGAATTTTTTAGTGACCCATTTGAGTCTTTGACTGACCCGTTTGAATATCTTTGACTGACCCGTTTAAATATTTTCGCTGACCCTTTTGAATCTTTTACTGAACAGTATGAATCTTTAATTGACCCATTTGAATCTTTGACTGACTCCTTAGAATTTTTGACTGATCCGTTTGGAAAAATAAACAGGAGTTTGTGGAAGGAGTGATGAAGTTAGTTGAACTAGATATTCTAAAAGATGCATTAGTAGGCTTACCTGGCAGTACCGGGTTATCCACTGAGCAAAGGAAAAGATTAACAATAGCAGTTGAGCTTGTTGCTAATCCCTCAATAATATTCATGGATGAACCTACATCTGGACTTGATGCACGAGCTGCTGCCATTGTAATGCGAACCGTTCGTAATACAGTTGATACTGGAAGAACAGTCGTTTGCACCATCCATCAACCTAGTATTGAAATATTCGAAGCATTTGACGAGGTTTCGTTTCATTACTTTGTTTATTATCAGTCATGCTGAATCTTTATAAAATTATGTGAAGTTTTGATTTTTTATCAACAGCTACTTCTAATGAAAAGAGGAGGGCGCGTGATATATGGAGGAAAAGTGGGCGAGGGATCGGATATCTTGATTAAGTACTTTGAGGTCAGAGTTTGAATATTATTTAATTAGTTTTACAAACTAATGAAGATTATATTTGAAAATTATGCAGAGTATAAGTGGGATTACACCGATGCCTAGTCATTATAATCCTGCAAATTGGATGCTTGAAATGACTACACCTGCTGCTGAAGAAAGAATTGGCCAAGACTTTGCAGAGATTTATAAAAATTCTAAACAGTATCGGTAATATTTATAAACAAAAGCTTGATATATGTTTAATACAGAACCAGGTTTAATGGTTTTATATTTTTAGGGAAATTGAAGAGTTGATTAAGCAAACGAGTACTCCAGAGCCAGGATCCGAGCCATTAAAGTTTTCTACACCATACTCTCAAAATAGTCTATACCAGTTTAAAACTTCTTGGTGGAAGCAGAATCTTGTGTATTGGAGAAGCCCAGAATACAATGCTGTGAGGTTGTTGTTTACAACTATGTGTGCATTAATTGTCGGTTCTGTATTTTGGGACATCGGTTCTAAAAGGTAATTCTTGTTTTTCTCTAATTAAGTTTACCTTCATTATCGTATTCAAACATCATAGTTTATTAATTATTAATCTGTTGATTCTGCAGAGACAGCACCCAAAACTTGATGGTGGTTATAGGTGCACTTTACACAGCTGTCTTGTTTCTTGGTGTAAATAACGCTTCCACCGTACAACCCGTGATTGCAATAGAAAGAACGGTTTTTTACCGTGAGAGAGCTGCTGGGATGTATTCTGCAATCCCTTATGCAATGGCACAGGTACGTCTTTTTTTTTTTATAAATACAATACTGAGTTTGATTTTTTATTTTATTATATTTTATTTTACAGGGTCTGGTGGAGATTCCATACATAGCAACTCAGACGATCGTGTACGGTGTGACTACATACTTCATGATCAACTTTGAGAGGAAATTAGGTATCAATCCAAAACGCATAAAATGATAAAAGTTTAATATGTGAATAAAAGTTACAATTTTGATTCTTTTTGGTGCAGAGAAATTTTTATACTATCTTCTGTTCATGTTTTTAACTTTCACCTACTTTACCTTTTATGGAATGGTGGCGATTGGTCTTACACCGTCTCAACAAATGGCTGCGGTTGTTTCCTCTGCGTTTTACTCGTTATGGAATCTTCTTGCTGGTTTTCTCGTCCCAAAACCGGTAACTAGCTTAACTAACTTAATGTTCTATATGTGTGTTCTTGTGCAAGGTTTAACTAACTTATTGTTACCGGCTTTTATTGTAGCAAATACCGGGCTGGTGGATTTGGTTTTATTATGTGTGCCCGATAGCGTGGACTTTGCAAGGTCTAGTTGGCTCTCAACTTGGTGACGTGGAAGACCTGATTGTGGGACCTGCTTTTCAAGGGACAGTGAAAGGCTTTTTGAAGGAAGAACTTGGTATCGAATCCAGCATGATTGGTATTGCAGCTGCGGTTATATTTGCAGTCAGTTTATCCTTCTTTCTCGTGTTTGCTCTTTCCCTCAAGTTTCTTAACTTCCAGAAAAGATAGATTACAGTTCTGTCCCTGATACGACCGCCACAAGTTGCATGCATCGAGCACGCCGTGTAGCCACAGGCGCTCGGGTTAAGAATCCAAAGGCACGAATGAATCGGTTATGATATCATATCATATGTTCATTTCAGCTTCTATGGCTTTCACACATGCCGATTTCTTTAAACTAATTTGATGCACGACTTAGCTTAGGAATCAACTAGGCTTTGATGGTTAAAGATTCATATGATAACTTTGCAACATTTTGTTATTACTTTTCTATAGCTCTCATGAACTACAAATTATTGTTAATGGATGAACAAAAGCATGTTTTCTTAGGTTGTATGTAGCATCCTATCGTGTATACTTTATACTAACTATAAGCCAATATTGTCTGCTTTGCTAAAAAGTTCATACATTTACATAGCTAATTGATGAAATAAGAAATTAAAGACATTGATAAAATCATAAATTTAGGCAGTTAATAGTTTACATGATTTTTACTTTCACTGCAATAAAATAATTGGTACCAAATAGCGGAATTCGGGTCAAATATATGGGCCAACAAACCTTTGGAATTCGAGACCTTTTCTTCCACTACTTAGGGGCTTTGTAACATAGTTTCACTCGTAATCCAAGTTATACTTTATTTATTTTTTATATCGGGACTTTATGTCCCGTTTTCCCCTGTTTAGCTAGTATAAGTAGGAGTCGACTTACTTTTGGATCAACTCCATATCATATTTGCTTAAGATGTTATGTATTTTTATAAACATATTTTGTTATGTCATCGCTATGTTTCTTGTGTCCACCGTGTGAGATTTACCTAGTATGTTAGGTAATGTGAATACGTTATGTTGTTATGTTATCGTTACATCATGCTATGGATCAATGAAGTTTGTTGAACATATATATTAACAATGTTTGAAAATGAAAGACACCTTGATCTTCAGCAACTTTGATCCTTTGTTTGAATATCCTTTACCAGACAAGATGAGAAAAACCTGAGCAACTGGAGTTTAAAATTTTGTCTATATCATATGTCCTTTGAAAAGGGTACAAGATTATTTAAAAAATAGATAGATATACATATTTATTATATGTATATTCAAAGATCACAGCTTGCTAAATGAGTCGTACACCACATTTTCTTCCAAATAAACTGGGGAAATTTTACATTTACACCCCCACGACTATCATTTTTTATAGATTCATACCCTACATTATTATTATTATTATTACTATTACTATTATTATTATTATTATTATTATTATTATTATTGTTCTCTCATTTTCATGGAATTAGTTTTTCTTGTCTCAAAACATCAATCCAATGCGATATCCAATCAAGTGCTAGATAACGTGTTGTGAAACCGAGCCTATCGGCTTTCTCTCGTGTTCCTAGCATCTTAACCGGGCAACGAAACAATGCGTCCAAGAAATACCAGTTCGCCAAATCCTCCATTTCTGTATCAACCAAACCCTCTTTCTTCACTATTTCTTTCCAAACACCCCCTTTGTCACTCATAGACCCCGCGAATGTGAAATCTTCGGATAACATATCCAAAGGCACAACCGCGCAAAACTTGTCCCCAATCGCCCCCCATATATCCTTCCAAGTTGAACCATCCCCGTTTATTGAATTAAACGCTTGCCCGTTGTTTGATTGAACCGTTTCATTTGTGGTTGCCCATATTTGTTGTTTAGCCATGTGACAATCGTCAATTTCAGGTTAACTCCGTTAACTCAACTCCGTCAATTCAAACTTAAGATCACTGAATCTATAACGCACACTTCATTACATTTAAACTAGGGTTTAAATGACGCTTAACACTTACTACATGTGTAGTCTTTCGGGAATTGCACCGAAACGCAAACGAGTTGACGCAAACGATTGGTGAATAAACGAAAAACGTCAAAACAATAATTATGTGATAATTATGTGTTAGACTTACGTGTTATGTTATAACATAGTATAAAACGCTAACTCAAGATGCAAACTAGTTGATTTAGGCTAGATAAGTAATACTTAGAAGTTGAGGGACTTGAATGTAACATATTATGTTTATAAATAATACTAAACCAAAACCCTAAAACACTTTTTCTTTTCTTTCTCCCTAACCCCGATCGCGGCAGCCTCTCTCTCCCTCTCCTTGCGATCGGCAGCAACTCACCACCACCATACCACCCTTGTTTGATCTTGGTTTTCACAATTGAAGCATCCTACACTCGTTTCTAAGCACCTCTCACGTTTCCCTTGGTTTATTTCTGCGTTTTAAGGTATAAATATGAAACCCTAACTATTGAATATCATATTAAGTGTTCCTATGATTGATTATGTATTGGTTGTTGATATTGAGGATCATATGTGATTTTGAACGGTGAAAGATTGATGAATCGTTGATTGTTTGTAAACCCTAGAGGGTTGCTACTGATTTTCTATGATTAATTATGTGTATTACATGTTTTGGGTTATGTTGTATGCTTAGGATGCATGTTAGATGATTGTTTAGGCTTGCTGAGTTTTTGACAGCAGTGATTGTTAAGATTGAATGATGTGTAACTTGTTGAGTATAAAAGTAAACTGAGCAAATTATGAGTCAACAAGGTAGTACTCTGAGTCTAGTTTTCAGAAAGTCCAACCACGCCAAATTTGGAGGTGTTTTGGTTGGTCAAACGATTTAATTGTGATTAAAGGTCAAAACTAGCACTGGACAGATTGTAAGTTATGTTTAGACGACTGTAAATAAATGTTAATGTGGAAATTGGTTGAGGTTGTTAACACTACAGGGTACTTTGTTGAGTCTAGTTTTCATAAAGTCCAAACTTGTAATTTTTGGACAAGTAAAGGTTAACTTTTATGATTTTACAAAAACGTTGTGCAAAGCTGAGCTGTTAGACCTGCTGTTAGGTTGTGTTGTAAATGTTATATCTCATGAACTACGAGACCAATTGGGTTGGTTCCACTTCTGGAAGTAGACTCATTGAGTTAGGAACCTAACCCAAGTGGTCTTGCATTTATTGGATTTTTCATTTAACGGGAATTTCAAATAACATTCTGTTGCGCATGAATTTGACTGTTATGAGTTTGCTGTAATGATTTGATGATTGTGAGAAACCTATGTGGAATAAAAATATAATAAAATATGTTCTGGAAACCTAAGACATATGTGCTTCTGTGATGATTTTTGGTAAATTAATTGAGATGCTATGATCGGTGGAATAGTACAATCTTTCAAGTAGAATTTCTGTCTCGGTGAAACTAGCTGCTGAGTTGTGTGAAAATGCATGAAACATGATACTTGCTATAAAATTGTTATGTTTTGACCAAAATACCCTTGCGGGGAAAAATTGCTAGTGATGTACTTTATGAATACATGACACGTATATAATTACTTACACATGTAACGTATCACAAATACATTTGTTAAAGTCACACACGATTCACAAACGAAACACGAAACATGTTATGTGCATAGGTATTATGTGCCGGGTCTAGAGACTCGATAATATTCCGACACTTAGAAAAATCTCTTTGTTGTTTTAGAACGCTAGAGAGAGTTTTTCTGTGACGCGCATCTTGGTGATTTAATTTGGGAATTTCTTCGCAAATAGTGAGTTTCACTTACCCCTTTAAACTGTTTTAAACGCTTTTCACTTGGGGGAGATAACATACTCCGAAACGCATTTAAGATTTTGTTAATATAGATTATATATCACTTGTAAAGACTAAGTGGCACAAACGCAATAACAAAAGTCCTTCATAACATCGAACCGGTTAATATTTGGATAATAGCGAGTCACTGTTGAGTAGTACTACTGGGTTTGACAAACCCCACCCAACGCTAAACTCGACTGGATGCCGAGCGGGTGTAATCTTGGCTAAACACATACCATGGTCTGGATGACCTGGTGGCAAGGCAAATTGATAAACAGTCAGCTTCAGGTGTCGAACACTTAGTAATACTTGCTTTATAGGCTAGCTACCTATAGATATATAATTGACATAACACTATCTGGTAACGCTTAACGCAAAACGCTGTAACGCAAAACGCTGTAACGCAAAACGCTGTAATGCAAACGCTTAACGCAACACGCTAAACGCAAACGCTAAATGTTTTATTTTTATATACTTGTGAACTCACCAACCTTGTGTTGACACTTTTAGTATGTTATTCTCAGGTAACCGAGGCGGGCGCGCGGTTTAGGGACATGCATTGATTGAAAACGCTTTTGTTATGCGAACTTATTTTTAACGGTTATCATTGATTTTAAGTCGTCCTGCGTGACGAGCGTCGGACACATCAACAAATTGTTCTTCCCAACATTCTTTCTTTCCACCAAAAACAAAGGGAAGATTCAAATACTTACAAATCGTCCCGTACACGCATAAGCTTCCCATGAAGTTATACACGGTTTTCCTCGAACTCCCGATGATCAAACCTGGCCTGTGAACCGACCATGGGACCGATCCGGCTAGCCTTTCTTTAAGCAAATCTTCAAGACCATAATAAAAGTTATACCCTACTTGTGTCTCAACCCTTGGACAATTCTCATCATAGTAACAACCCCTTTTGACAAGATGGTCTAATGAACCACCATGCAAAGACACATAGTGTTTGGTCCCGGTTTGAAGCGAGACGTGCTTCAGACCCTTGGATCGTGGGAGGATCGCGTCCAACGCGTTGGACATCATGGATTTATTTTGCTCATAACATTCAATGCTATCTAGTGGAAACTCACTAGCCCATGTGACCCAAAACACATGGGTTACATCATGCAAATGAGAGAGCTTGTCTAGTGTTTCGTAACGATCAAGAAGGTTACATGAAATGAAATGGTAATTAGGGTTCGTGTACACCGGTTTCTTGATCGTGAACACGGTCTCTGGCCTCCTAGCGACACCGTAAACTTTCCATTTGGATCTTGAAAGAAGGTTTTCAAGAAGTTGTTTTCCGACAAGACCAGTTACTCCAAAGATGATGGCAACATCTTTTGGAGCTTTTTTGAATCGTTTTTGAAGCTTTTCAATAGCCATTTGTTTAAGGCTTTTGGTTCCTTAATAGGCTTTGTTTTGAGTTTGTTATGGTGTGTGATCATAGATGAGCTAGAAGGGTTTATATAGTTGTGCATTGGATGGTTAATAATGGCTTCACCAACTGTCATATGATAAATTATTTAAGATGTATGATCAAGTGGGCTTTGACTCAAAACATGTACAATGGTATCTTTTTACTAATTACTTAATTCATACTTGTTACGTTAAATGAAAAAATCACGAAATGTATTACTCAAACTTTTCATTTAGGAAAAAATTTACTCAACATTTATAATATGTTTAATTGTGGTAAAATTTGATATATTTTGTTAGTTTACCGGTTACAGTTTAGCCCCCATCGTCAACCCATGATTTCGGCCATTTGGCTAACACGTTCAAGAATCGAATCCATTGTTCTCATAGGAGATTTCTTTGTTGCAGATGTTAATCAGTTTAGGTGGATTTCAATCTTAATTACTTGCATTCACTCTGATTTTACCGTTTCATGAAATCCAAACCCATAATCTAATTTCGTTCGTTAACCTTATATTTTTCAAGAACCCTAATTAAAAACCCTTTTACGATCATATATGTCCTTCGCTTAATGATCAAGTCGACCATTTATTTCTCCATCGACAATTTGCATGCTCATTTATTGATCTTTTTAACTTTAAACTATTATTTTATATGCTAACTTGTTTGAGGCCCGTGTATTACACGTGTAGTTCTTGAAAATACAATATTTAATATATATTTCGGTATACAAGAAACAATAAACCCGTTTAACACTATTAATACAGTCGTTGTACAATAGTCTTTAAAACAATTTTAAAGTAAAAGATAATTATAAATGCCAAATGTTTGGAAAAAAATAGAAAGTAAATTTAAATTAACAAATTTTAAAGCATAAATTTTAAGAACGGTAACTATTATTTTACTATTATAAATTTGTTAAAAAATGTGAGGTTTAATATAGTAATGACAAGTGACAAAACTTATAGCCTTTTATTAGAGAGTATAGATAGATTTTATACACCTGATTATCAATCTACTATAAAACGATATGAAATATGTTCATTCGTTTTATAACGTAATTATTCTTGCCATGACTTTCGTCACCACCATTCTATTTTCGTTACAAAATAAAAATAACACTTATAAAATCATTCATTCATACTACATTAAAATTTACAAGGTGTTCAAATATATTAACATATATTCATATGCACAATATGTTATAATTTTCTGTACGTGTGATACACATAGTCACTAGCTAACATAGCATACTTATAAAATCATAAGATAGTGTTTTGAGTAATGAGTTTCAAGTCAATAATAATCTTTGATTGCATTAAAGTCGAACAATAATCTTTTACTTCTTAGCTTGTTATTATAGTTTATAACTTAGTTTCTGATTATCATAATAAAATAAGAATTTTTTTAACAACATTTGGAACTACCACTGTAACATCCCGAAATTTCTAAAGTAATATTTATTATATTATTTTGTCGGGTGAAATAAACGAGTTAGTGGAACGATAATAATAATAGCAAAATATGAAGACTTAGTAGGATAATTAGATGAGATTAGACATGGACCAAAAGGAAATATGGGCCTTCGGTCCATGGGCTTAAGGGAGTATAAATACCCCCTTAAACCCCAATCCTTTCCATTCCATCCATTTATCCATCCTAATCTCCACACCCCAAAACACACAACCCGAACCAAGATCCAAAGGCGAGGACCCGAGCTCGTTGGTGCTAGATCGTCGTGACGAACCAAAGCAACAAGACCAGCTCGTGTTCGTAGTTCGACTCATTTACGGTACGTTTATATCGAGAACATGTTCGTTTAGGTTTGGATTAGTATAGAAATGATAGATCGGTGTTTGTATGGTAAAAACGAATCCTACAAAGCTAAACTTACTGAAAATGGTTAAGATTTGATGGGTTAATTGATTGATAAAAGAACCCGTAACCTATATGCCTAAATCGCACCCCTTAAACCTCGATGTTAGGCCGATTTGATGGTTGGGGTTTGTAGGCGCTGGTCAGACGATTCCGTGGATACCTAAATCGAGTTATTTGGTTAAGAAACGAAGATGATTAAGGACGAACAGTAACTGCAGCCGACAACTTCGCCTGCAAGCTAAGTTCGCCTGATGAACTTCGCCTGCAAAGCTAAGTTCCCCTGATGACAACTTCGCCTAAAAGCTAAGTTCGTCTGATGACAACTTCGCCTGAAAGCTAAGTTCGCCTGATGACAACTTCGCCTGAAAGCTAAGTTCGCCTGATGACAACTTCGCCTGAAAGCTAAGTTCGCCTGATGACAACTTCGCCTAAAGCTAAGTTCGCCTAAGGTTTAACTTCGCCTAGAGTCAAGTTCGATTAGAAAATAAATTAAAACGATAAGTAAAAGTAATCTAATACTAGGCCACCAGATTAAATCAGGCGAGTATTGATACGTGTAACTTATACAGTCAGCCGAGCTCAGTTAAAGAAGGGATTTACAACTATCGGAGGAAGAAGCAGAGTTCAGGTGAGTTTCTAGCCCCATTCCTTGTTATGTTTTCGGGGCTGTGTGCATACTCGATGTGTTGTTAATACATTTATCCTAAGCGATAAGTGTATGCCATATGTGATATATGTGATGGATATGAATGATTGCTTGTCGGTATGCGAACGATCTTCGGATATTGCGCGTACTGTCAGGTTGAAAATAAAGGTACGAATATTATATATCGAAGATGTATGAACATTACAAATGAATACTTGTCGGGGCGTGAACGATCTTCGGATATTGCACGTATCGACAAGGTATGGTTGTTAAATGAATGATGTAAAGAACGCCTAGAGTGTTCTTATGCTATAATGTAATTATTGTATATGTGAAGTATGTGTAAACAGGTACACGAATGGTATGTGAGTTCTACGTTCGACATAGTAAGTTAGGATGGCAAATCCCTCTAGCTTCTGTCGGACATAGACTCGGCTGGTGATGGCGTAGTTAAGGACTGCGGGCCTTATACGTAATGTAGATGATAGACGTAAACGTAGATAGGGACGGTGGGCCTTATACGTGTTACAGATAATAGACGACAACGTAGTTAAGGACTGCGGACCTTATACGTATTATAGATAGGCATCAGCATAGGAAAGGACTGTGGACCTTATACGTGCTGTATTTGTATTGTGGTAGCATAGGGGAGGACTGCGGACCTCGTACGTGCTATGTATTTGTATTGTGGTAGCATAGGGGAGGACTGTGGACCTCGTACGTGCTATGAATTAGGTTGCAGCATAGGAAAGGACTGTGGACCTTATACGTGCTGTATTTGTATTGTGGTAGCATAGGGGAGGACTGCGGACCTCGTACGTGCTATGTGTTTGTATTGTGGTAGCATAGGGGAGGACTGTGGACCTCGTACGTGCTATGAATTAGGTTGCAGCATAGGAAAGGACTGTGGACCTTATACGTGCTGTATTTGTATTGTGGTAGCATAGGGGAGGACTGCGGACCTCGTACGTGCTATGTATTTGTATTGTGGTAGCATAGGGGAGGACTGCGGACTTCGTACGTGCTATGTATTTGTATTGTGGTAGCATAGGGGAGGACTGCGGACCTCGTACGTGCTATGGTTTAGGTTGCAACATAGGGAAGGACTGTGGACCTCGTACGTGTTGTGGATATAGGATGGTATAGGGAAGGACTGCGGACCTTGCACGTACCATAAATGGTGAACATAGGTAAGGACTGCGGACCTTTTACGTGTTCACGACCTTGAGTACAGGTATAGACGGCGGACTATGAACGTACTCTCGGTAGACTGAGGTTAGTGATTGTAGATATGTATGTATGTATGTATGGTAGTAAGTATGTATGTAGAACAGAAGGGTAACTAGTTAAGTATGGATATGTATCTTCGGATATGTATGTATGTATATGTATTGTATGGCGTCCGATTAACTAGAACTCACTCAGCGTAGCTGACTTTTAGTATGCACGCAGGTGAGTAGAATGAGACAGCTAGCTTGAGCGGGCACATGGTGGGCGAATAGGAGACTGGCATCTGAAGACTCAAGATGTTTTAATGTAATTGACGTTTATTTTGAAAGACAAGAATGTTTAATTAAGGCAAGTTTTGGATTTTTGTAACGTTTCATGAAAGTTTTTATATTCCGCGAAAGTTTTAATGAACTCTGATTTGTAAGAACTGTGTTTATGAGTAAATCCGACGCTAAAGTAAGGCTACCGGGTTCGGGGCCTTACAACCACAATACCCGAGTGAGTCTTTATAATATAATATGATGCCAACCGTCTATACAGATTTTGATGCTTTAGATTTGACTCACTCAAAAACACCATAAAAAATGACACCCACCGGCCACCGCTATAAAAATACCCATTTAAATCAGATTTCAAATCTAAAACCATAATACCTTCAAACCTTAACTATTAAACCAAAAAACAAACCAGTAAAAGACAAAGAAATTAAACACACAAAGTTTAAGTTGTTAACCACCGCCCAATACCAAAGGCAACCACATTTTGGGTGACAATAAAAAATTAGATTTGACCAGTCCATCTAAAGTTTCTAAATTCTAACACATTAAACAAAAAGAATAAAAATCAAAAACGATATCAAGTGAGATTTGAACACGTATGTGCGGCTAACAGTTGCGTATTAAATGCCAAATTGCAATCAATTATTGCCATGAGGCTTGCGTGCTAACACAGGTCCATTTTGGAGGAATATTTTTCAAACTATATGTATATATATAACATTAACAAATCTTATTCAATTATATGAATTTTAAATCCGTGAATCTACAAAAAAAAAATGTTTTTCATCAACATATTAAAGTAAATGCGACTAATATTCGAGTATTTGCACTTGTATTTTACAATTTTGTATCCTATAGCGTGCCTCTACGTGTTCACGTATAAAATGATATACGAATTGGATTCAAATATATGACTGGATCCGCGTATCACTCAAATGTGTTTTCATATACTCATATTGAGTGGCAAGCGGATCAAATTTGAATACATGTCTGTTCTATTTATATATGTCTATCGTTACCTTTGGAATGTGAAATTTGAGTATGTCTTTTCATTTTATATCACTTCATTAATGTCGGGAGCTCTTGCAATATTTGGTGAGCCAAGAACAGCACGCTAAAGCAACTGTCAGTCTTGCTACGAGATCAGTCCACAATAAGCTCTGACATGAGGTTTAAGTATCAACCAGAGTTAAATCAAAGAGTCACTAGTGCGTGAGATCATTATGTAATAGTTGATGTCTCTGATGTCCAAAGGTGATGTGTCCTAGATGAGGTAGTTCCGGTAGTTCTATAATCTATAGGTTATGTGTCTCAACCGTAAAGAGTTTCCCGATTCATGGTTGTTATGAACTCAAGTATGTTAGATTCATTTTTTCTATCTCGTACATGTCCTACATGTATTGTTGAATTATGTTATATAAGTGCATAGTCTAAAGAAAAAAATCATGTTTATTTCATGATAAATGCTTAAATTATTTTTGTTGCTTATATTATAATTTATAAAACAAAAAGGTGTTTTGTAGTCAAAGCGCCGAAGCCGAATAGAGGGTACGGCGTCAAAAGACAGCTTTGTGGGAAACCATTAAGCAAGCCACTCTCTTTGCCTTTATCTCTTATAAAAGCCAAATAATTTTCTTTTGTTTATACTTTTACGTTATGTACTTTGTTATCTCACAAAAGATAGTTTTGAATAAAAATTTGTATAAAAATTTATAACACGTTGATATAGTACTTGCAATGTAAAACTAACATATTGTACTTTTCGTAGAAATTAGAAACATATCAATACGTTCATGTGGATGTATTGTTCGGTTTTATCTGTTTTGTTGAAAATTCTTGACTGAGTTGTACGGTTTTAAGAAGCAATAGCAAAACCAGTCTGATGGGTTTAGTCGGCTGGCTGTGGAAAGTAAAATGGTTTAGCGATGATTTGGAAGCTTAAAAGAAATTTTTTATTTAAAAATCAAAGTTGATAGCTGGTATATTGATGTTTTAAGTGTTATTAGTGTGATTATAATATGACTTGATATACTTATAGACCAAATGCGAAAGTATAATAAACATTTAAAAGAATTAAGAGGCGTGGAGTACACATTCGTTCAATACTAGTATGATTCTTATTGTGAATTTAGCAACATGGAACCTACGACTTTTCAAAGGGTGAACAGCGAAACCCCTATACAATGGGGGCTCCGAGTTGGCAACACCTTAGCAAGGTTCGGGGTGTCGTCTTGATTGCCGGTGGAGCAAAGAACAACATCTTTGATGGGGTCGTGCTTGTAAATGATCTTCATTAGTAGGTTGTATAGGCTTTGCGTGGCTGATAAAAGAATTACGTGGAAATTATCTACAATAGTATCATTAGTATGTGATTATCAGCAATAAGTTGATATTGATCATAATTTGGCAACTAAGATGAATGACAACTTGTTTTAGCATTGACTTTTTGGTCATCGATAGTAAGTTACTACTAACTACTACGCAAGCAACGACATATTAGTTATCGATGATAAGTTACTATTTAGTGGTAACTATGCTTAGTAGGATTTTTAGGAGCATTAACTATACTCAATAGTATCCGTGAGCATTTATAAACACTTGATTTACTGCTAAGTAGTAGTAAGTTTATATATGAATTTTTTCACTAATAGTAAGTTTGTACATAATTTTTTCACCGATTCTAGCAATATAACTATCAAACTTGTAATCTTCTATGAAAAGTTGTAGCGTTTCAAACAAATAATCGTGATTCATATTCTTCTAGAACTTTCTATCTTATCCAATTATGGATTTTGTGCACTCAGAAATACTTTATTTTGATATAATAATAATAAAACTAAAAAAACTCCTTCAATTAAAAAAAAAGAATATCCAGATTTTTTGAAAATACGAAACCAATAATAAGGTATAGATTTTTGTGTACTTTCTTGAAAATATTCTCTTTGGAATCTATGTTAATAACTTAATACTGTCTTTGTGTCACATTAGATACAAAGAGAAATTTGTTTTATTCTAAAATACACAAGGTATATGATGTCGTTTTCCTTGCATATTATTTGAATAATTTAAATTAACATTAAACAATGGCAATTAACACTGTCGTATCTTTTAAATAAAATTTAACTATATTTAAATTAAAATATACTGGGTATATTCCAAGCTCTTTGAGGGTTCGAAGTAATTAAAATACTTTTTCTAAGATTGTGTGACTATTAAAAATCCTTTGAAAAAGTTGATGGAATCTGATAGAGTAAAGTGAGATTGATTTCCCACGTCAAAATCACATAAAATAATGCTATTTGTATTCTAATTTGTTATTAACATATACTGTTCTTTAATCTGATATGAATTAATTTATATAGTTCGTGAAACACAAGCAAATTTACAAGTTGGTTTCACATTTTTATGAGTTGTACCATATGCAGTCATGTAGACATAAGGAAATCAAATCGGTATCTTCGAGTTCCCATCGTAACGCGTGTGTTTAAAGGTTTCCAACGAGGTAGATAATGGCAGTGTTTGAGTTTCACAAATCAAGTTCGAGACACCGCAACACAGAGAGTGTCTAACTTGTAGGGGTGGTAATCTTGATCCATGGGTTGAATGAGTTGTATCAAAATGTATAAGATGGGTCAGAAATATAAATCAAAAAACGTAAAAAGTAAAAATACCAAAAAGTTTCCTCCGTTTTTCTCGTTCTAAAAAAATAAACTGAGAAATGTCAACCCGTTTTGACCCGTTTCAATCATTTTCTTTTTTTTAGTTTGACACATTCTGACCCATTTTATAAATTTTGATACAACACATCCAACTCATGGGTCAAGATTGTCACCCCTACTAACTTGTTATGTTTTAGAAACAACTTGAACCCTCTTTGATTAATGTTGATTATAGAAGGACATGAGGTCTTAAGATTCATCACAATCATGTATTATTACTTTATTCTTATGCTAAGATTATATAACATATTTTATTATTAACATAACAATTATTTAGACAAATAAAGTAGGCCACTTGTGGGCATCAAGGGAGAGAGACATGCTTAGCATTATCTATTGCTTGTTAAAAAGTACTTGCTACAAATTGTCAATAGGTCCAAGTAGACATGGCATTTATACTATACTCCCCATGTGCAACGCCTACTAGTTTATCTTCCTACTTGGACTCTTAAAAAAAGGTTATCTTCCTACTTTTCTTAATAGAAAATCTGTTCTTTTTAACTGAATATTTAATTTATCTAAATTGATAAATAAAATGTGAAAACATAACTAGCTAAATTCGACTCAAGATATATACAGATTGTGAATGCTCTAACAGCCACTCATAAGCACACCTTAAATTATGAAAACCTCAATCACGATATATGACGAAAAGGTTGTGAATACGTTATAGAGTTGGTAATCACGCTTAAGGCACATGTGCCAAGTTGTCTTTGGCTTTCTCATTCTATAATTAAATGTGCACTTATGTGGATTCAAAAACAAGAATATTCACATCTCTCTAAATTAATTAACACGTTATCATCTTTCTAGCTTCCTTCATTTTCATAATATGGAACCAGTATAAAACCACATATGCTCATGGGTTGGCAATATATAAAAGTATAAAACCAGTTGTTGATGATGGCTTAGGTAATTAAGACTTTAAAATTTATTTAATATTAAAGTATTGATATAATAAGCTAATTATAAATTATAAAAATTTTATAATTATATCCATACTCACTATTGAAAAGCTACAAGTTTGGTCATTTGTCACTCACACATGAAGTTTCGCCATTTTCTAGTAAACTAAATTAATAATAATAATATTTAATAAGTTGTTGATTTTTAAACACCATCTTGACATAGCGTTGTGAGGCTTCCCCATCTTGACATATAGTCAACTAGGTTAGGTACCCGTGTGATACACGGGTTGGATAAATTATATTATAAAAAACGTCAATAAATCTAAAGATGCAATTAAAACATCTAAGAAATTACAATGAAGACAAAATTACATGACAAAACTCACTAAAAATCTCTTTATATACAACGTTCGTAGTCTTTTTTTAAACTTAATCATCTTCATAAAAAAAATAGTACTTTGAGTCCTCTCGTTTTAACTCTAGACAGTGCAACATATAACTGGCCATGGGCGAAAACTGGTTGTCTAAACAATAAACCAACCCTAGAAAGTGATTGGCTTTGGCTTTTATTGATTGTCATTGCAAAACAAACAGCAACTGAAAACTGTCTCCTTTAAATCTGAACAGAATTTTTTTATCTGTTGGTATAAGTTTTGTTCTTGAAATATAAGTGCGATCACCAATATTGGTTCCAGATATGACAACTTCAATAACACAATTATAAAGTCTTTTAACCTGTATTCTTGTTCCATTAAACATTTCTAAGTAACATGATCGGTACTCCAACTTTTAGTACTAACTTGTGATTTGACATTCCAGAAATTTTTAATACATTTAAAACATCAGGAGAGTACATATTTTCTTGAAGCGTGTCACGAACATTTTCATCTGGACATATAATATCAGAGCTAAGGTATTCTTTCTCTTCTCCTAGAAACATGGATAACAAATGATCGTTAACTTCCTCAACAACCTCATTTGTTGGTGAGTAAGGCTCCTTCACAAAAGAAATATGGATTTTCATAGTCTATGAGGATACAAGGATATACAAAGTTAGTTAATTGTGAAATAGGATCACTGGTATCCTTAATAAGAAGATCGTCAGGAATATCAAAAGTCGCGTCACCATCATTTTGACCACCAAGTTTTCCCTCTCCTAGATCCAAAAGCCAATTAACGAACTCTTTTGTTTCTTGTATTTTAGATTTGTCACTTCCAACGGTTAACCTCATGTTTTTTGTTAGTATAAGAAGTTTGCAAAAACCCCAAAGGTAGGATGAACACAAAGATGCATCAACAATGTCTTGCCTAGTGCCGCCTTGAACAATAGGAAGAGTTTGTCTAAAATCACCACAAAAAACGACAACTTTCCACCAAATGGCATTTCACAATTCATGTTACCATTTTGACCCAACATGTCTCTCAATGTTCTGCCCGAAGTTTCAAACACTTGTTTATGAGTCATAGGTGTCTTGTCCCATATAAATAACTTTGTTTTCTTTAATAAATGGGCATCATCAGTTTTTTTTAATGCCACAAGATGAAACCTCAGTAAGATTTATAGAAATTCCAAACCTTGAATGTGTTGTTCTTCCTCCCGAGTCCCGACAATAATAAAGATGCAATGCCGCTTGAAGCAACATTCAAAACTATTTCTCCTTTGGATCTTATTGAAGCAGAAAGTGTCTTTCACAAAAAGGTTTTACCAGTTCCACATAACCGAAAACAAAGAATACAACATTAGTTTTGTACATATTGTAAACGGTTATATGGTTACTATACACTAAAATTAACAATATCTAAAATTGTAATATTTAAATAATTTATATAGGTAAGTATAATGTGTAAATTTAATATTGATGTGATGATTGATAAAGCTAATAAGAAATGTTTTAAATCTTAATTAAAGTTATATTTTAAATAATAAATTTAATTAGAAATTACATGAGTGTGCCACTTGTCAAAATATTAGGTCAACTAAGGGGTTTGTGGTTCAACCAACATATTTGTTTATTATAATAGTAGATGTTTGTAAAAGTGTAAAGATAGACTATCTTGATATAGTGTGTTGACAAAGGTGATCACTATCTTGACTTAGTGAGCGGTTGTATTGGTGATCTCTTCCGTCTAAGAGAAACATTGTTAGAGGTGCAAATCCTGATTAGGAGAATCGGGGAAAGAACGTAGAGTGGATTATTTAACATTTACTTAAACATTTATAATCGGCTTTGTCATCTCTAATCCTTAAACTAGTTATAAACAAGGTTAACATTCTTAAACAAGTTAAGATAAACTAAATGGCTTAAAAACCTATATTCACCTCCCTTAATGTTTCTACAAACTTTGGGTGGAAAGTTGAAACTATATGGACAGTCATCTCCGATACCCGACTAAGCCTTCCTGAGACGGGATGTCAAGCATTCATATTGATTTTGACGTTTCAGGCTTGACGCGTCCAAGAACACGATCAAGGAAAAAACCCACCACCATGACTTCGTGAGAAAACCCCGTTTCAAATCCAAGACCTTAATATCTCAAAGCTTTAACCATCACCCCATGTGTAACACCACGTCCCGAACCCTCTAAATTTTGGTCTAAATATACTAACTTAGAAAGTACAGGGACCAGAATTGTAAATTCTGAAAATCTTCTCCCGTCACGGTACGCGACGGGATAACAATTAAACCCATCGCGTAGCGCGATGGGGTTGGCGAGTCACCGGACACGTGTTAACACCGTGTCGACACGTGGCGCAATATGACAGACCACGTGTCACCACCGCATAAGGCGGTGTAAAAAGGCGGCGTCGCGATACGCGACGGGTTACAAGGGACCCATCGCGTACCGCGATGGGGGCCAATTTCGCCTATAAAAGGGAGGAGACGGGTTTGAACTCCATTCGTCCCATTTTCACCTCCACTTTCACACACATAACCTCGTAAGGCGTGCCCCGTTGCCGTAGCAAGCCGACGTGCTGTTTTCTTGTAATTCGTGCAAGAAACGAAGTAGGAATTAAGCTAGCAACCATATAAACGAGTAGATCAAGTCCTGCCTTATCCTGTTAATTAGTCTAAGCATACAATCTAAGGTAGGAGTTATGTTTAAGTTATTTGAATTATAGCTTAGACTATCAATCAAAGCTATGGCCTTTAACCTTGATCGTATTTTACAAACATTCATTCACAATCATGTTTTCATAAACGTTACTTCATGATGAAGTAATGTTAAACGAAAGATATATTTTTGACGGGCATGTAGTAACTGGAAGGGGGATATCATTAGTAGTAAGTTTCTTGCCTAAGGAAAAGTAATTCGCATAAATCCCAATCAACCGAGGGACCCGTTTACTTACCTGGAAAAACTTACCAACGTGATAGAACCTATTAGGCCAAAGCATGCTATATCAAACGTCACATAAAACTAAGTGTTTTCATTCACAATCAAAAGACAAACGATTTCAAGGTTAAGCTTACAATCATAGCTTAACATCATTCAAAACATTCATGCGAACCTATTTATGTATAGGTTAATATCATTCACAGTCAATCAATCAATCAGTCAAGGTTTACAGCATCGACGGTACAGGTGAATACGTCAACCTTTTTAATCAGTCAAAACATATTATACTCAATGAGACGAACGGGAGTTTGTCTTAGCGAGTCAATCAATGTTTACATGAGATCGAGAAATCTCTAAAACTTTATAATACAAAGTAGAAAATAAAGTCAACTCAGACCGAATACACATGTGTCTGGATCCAAACATAACCATGCAGCCTAATCATTCTAAGGCTACGTGGCCGCGGGCTAATGGTCATAACTAGTCTCCTGGAAAGGGCTACGTGGCTCGGGAACAATTGTGTGTGTAGGGTAGTGGTACATAGACCAGAAGTAGAAATTCTTCTACTGAGCTTGTAGAGAAAACTATATTTGTATTATATTGTCATTCAAATGTTTTATTGAGTCATACGTGTTCACCAGCATACAGCTGACGTAGTTTTCCAAACCCATTGCAGGTAATTAAGCACAAGTAGCATTAACAAGGATTGGAGTCTTAATGAAGATAGAAGCGCGTACAAGATGGCTCCGTTTTTTATATAAAAATCCTTGTAATATGAAAACATATCTTTTATAAAACCAATACTCGGGTATTTAATTCTCGAGTAAATTTTCAATGTAAATTAATATTATATTCAACCTAAAGTCTTCCGCTAAAAAAATTAATTAATCCATAAACTCTGATATATTTACAAAACAGGTACCAACTTGTGGTCACACGCCTAGGCCCTAAGTCGGGGTGTGACAGGTTGGTATCAGAGCCATCGGTTTTTAGCGAATTAGGTATTAAATATTAGTACCTAGGCTTTAACCATTATTATCATTGATATTACTATTCGTAGGGATAAGATAGGATTGGTAAACCTCCTATCCCTAACCTAACTAAAGTGCAGATGTCTTATATTAACTACTTTGGTCGTAGACACCGAGTAGCCATACGATCAGTACCGACAATCATTCACGAACCATCCGATATGGAAAGTAGCAATAGTTACTACACTAGTTTTTTCAATCGTGATCAACCAATTAATCCGGTGTTACCATACGGGAGTCAACCTATGTATCTCCCTGGCAGTCAACAGTTTCCAATCGAAATATCAGACAATACCGAGGACAACGTTCCCTAGTATTACCCCTCTGACATTCCAACATACCATCCTTCCGATGAACAGGAGGTGCAGAGTAAAATCAAACAAGAAAATGAATCGGAGTCATCAAGTTGGATGAATTGTCACTCTAATCAAAGAAAATGGCAATTCGGATCACCACCATTGGGTTATCAATACCAGATCCCACCGACTATAGCTGAACCAAGTCGAAAGCCAAAGATGAGGGTCATCTTACCATACAAAAAGAGGTCAGTTCAATCTCCAATCAAGAATCCTTATGAATCTGAGGAAGATCCCGAGGAAGAGGAAGATTCCAAGAAAGAAGATGAGGAGAATTAATATCCTTATTTTCCATCCTATAAGGGATCAATACCGTCGATCTCCCAGCAAGCAAAAGAGATTCGGAAGGAGGCAAATCTCATCGAGGAGTTTTACACCAACAACATCCCTGATGAAGAAATGCATGCATACATTGCTAACCCGCATCTCTATCCACAAATGAATGCTTATCTCTTTCCAGCCGCATCCACACCAACGGGATATCCGAACCCGCCAAATTCGGTGATGGACGAGCTAAGAAACGAGAAAGTGGACAAAAAGAGAATAGGGAGAAAGATTGTCAAGAAGTGTGACAAGATGAAAAATCTTGTTACAAAATGGATTAAGGATTAGAACTCATAGCTATGTAGTAGTTGTTATGATCTTTTTCTTGTAAGATAAATAAATGTAATATAAAGTGTGTCTTTTCTGAAATTTTGTTTGTAATCAAGAACTCAAGTAAACAATAAAGGAAAGACAATCGAAGAAATCATGCAAGAAAAAGCAATTGCGGAGAATATACAAGCCATGCCACAAATTATGTGCTTGGTATCCGTGATCTAATAAAAGAGGCCGTGAATCCAATCTATGAAATATTGAAACATGATCAAAGTCGTACTGCCTCACAATCTAATAAGAGAACAAGTCAAAGTAAGAGCGAATCTGCTACTTTGAAAAGAGAATCAAAGAAAGAATCTAAAAAGGAATTGGAAAAGAAGGAAAGTAAGAAAGAGAAAGAACCGAAAAAGAAAGAAGCGAGTGATGAAAGCTCGACTGCTGAAAACAACCTCCATGAAAAGACAAAGAAACTTAAAATACATGAGGGTTGTGATTTCAAGGTGTTTAAAGTCTATAACCCCAAAGAATTTCACGGGGATAAAGGAGTGATACATACCCTCCGATGGTTGGAGGAAATGGAATCGATTGTACTAAGAAGCAAGTGTACGGAAAGCGAGAAGGTGCAATATACCTCCCAGATGTTCAAGGGGGAGGCATTAGAGTGGTGGAATACCCTGATTGGAATAAAGGGTAGAGAAAATTTATACAATCTAGACTGGGCAACATTTAAAGCTATGGTATTGAAGAAGTTCTGTCCGATTAACGAAATGGATCAGATTCAAATCAAGCTGTGGAACCACAAGGTTGTGGGGACCAATCTCAAGGAATATAACACCAAGTTCCATGAGTATTGTAGAATTGTGCCTCACTTGGTCACTCCTGAAATCAAAAAAGTGACGCGCTATATTTACGGGTTGCCAATCGAGATCCGTGACTTATTTCGATCACATATGCCGTCCACAACGGAATATGCCATGGAGTTGGCCGGATATTTGATGGACAGGTTGTTGAGGAACCGAGATGAGAGAAAGAAAGATGAGGGAAAAACAAGTGTGGGTGGAAAGGTGAAAAAGACGGAGAAGAAAAGAGAAGGGGGATTTGTGTATAGTCGCCCCATTTGCAAGACTTGTGGTAGGAGACACTTTGGAAGATGTCTTCGACCAAACAACTCGGTTACATGTAATTTTTGTAAGAGACCGGGTCATGTGGAAGCAAATTGCACAAGAAAAATAGTGGAATGTTTTGTATGTGGAGAGAAGGGACATTATAGTAATGAGTGTCCGAAGAAGAAACCAACAACGATGACGGTTGGTGCAAGTGGCAGCGGTGCGAAGACCGATGCCAAGAAAGGAAACGCTCGTCTCTTTATGTTAGACACTCAGACAGCAGCTGATATACCAGACGTGATCACCGGTACGTTTCCTATAAATAATGTTTATGCTAGAGTTTTATTTGACTCAGGTGCAAACCAAAGCTTTATAGATTATAAATTTTGTAGTCTATTAAATGAGCCCTTAGTTAAATTAGATAAACATTATGAAGTCGAGACTGCTAATGGTAATGTAAGTAGAATAACCGAGGCTTTAGATAATGCCACAATTTCTTTAGCCAATCACGTCATACCTGTACGATTGTTACCCATGACATTGGCAGGTTTTGATGTAGTTTTAGGTATGGACTGGTTATCGTTTAATCAAGTCTGTATCCTATGTAATGATAGAGCCATCGACATTCGAACACCCAATAACAAAACCATTCTTATAACCGGAGACAAAGAAGGAGGAAAGGTAGGAATCATTTCCAAAATCAAAGCAAGTCATTGCATAGGTAAAGGATGCCTCGCATTCATAGCCTATGTAACCAAAGAACCCAAACCAAAGAAGATGGAGGAAGTGCCAATCGTGTCCGAATTTCAAGATGTATTTCCTGATGAGCTACCAGGAGCCCCGCATGATAGAGAAGTAGAATTTAAGATCGACCTCGTGCTAGGAACATCACCAATTGCCAAATCACCTTATCGTCTAGCACCAACAGAAATGAAGGAGCTATTGAAACAATTAGATGAATTGTTAGAGAAAGGATTTATACGACCGAGTTCCTCACTGTGGGGAGCCCCAATTTTGTTCGTAAAGAAGAAGGACGGATCGATGAGGATGTGTATAGACTACCGAGAACTAAACAAGGTCACGATCAAGAACAAGTATCCATTACCAAGAATCGATGACTTGTTCGATCAACTTCAAGGAGCAAGTTGTTTTTCCAAGATTGACCTAAGATCGGGTTATCATCAATTGAAGGTACAAGAATAAGATATACCTAAAACAGCATTTAGAACCCGATACGGACATTATGAGTTCACCGTGATGCCTTTCGGACTCACTAATGCTCCAACAGCTTTTATGGACATGATGAATCGGATTTGCAAGCCATATTTAGACAAGTTTGTTATTGTTTTTATCGATGACATCCTTGTTTATTCAAAATCCAAAGATTATCATCAAGTTCATCTTAAGATTATACTTGAAACCCTAAGGAATGAGAAATTATACGCCAAATTCTCGAAATGTGAATTTTGGTTATCCGAAGTACAATTTCTTGGTCATGTTATAAATGAGAAGGGTATTCAAGTAGACCCAGCAAAGATTGAGGCTATAACCAAATGGGAGAAACCCAAGACACCGACTCAAGTCCGAAGTTTTCTAGGCTTAGCCGGATACTATAGAAGATTCATTCAAGATTTCTCTCGAATAGCTGTCCCATTAACTTCACTTACAAGAAAAGCAATTAAGTTTGAATGGGGACCGAAGCAAGAGGAAGCATTCGAAACACTAAAACAAAAGTTAACTAATGCACCGATTCTGGCTTTGCCAGAAGGGCTAGAAAACTTTATCATTTACTGTGATGCTTCGCACACGGGAATGGGAAGTGTTTTGATGCAAGGAAAGAAAGTGATTGCTTATGCTTCGAGACAATTGAAAACTCATGAAAAAAATTACACCACACACGACCTTGAATTGGGTGCTATAATCTTCGCGTTGAAGTTATGGCGACATTACTTGTATGGTGTAAGATTCATTGTATATACTGATCACAAAAGCTTGAAGCATATATTCGATCAAAAAGAGTTGAATATGAGACAAAGGCGTTGGATGGAAACACTTAATGATTATGACTGTGAGATCATATATCATGAAGGAAAGGCAAATGTTGTGGCTGACGCCTTAAGTATAAAAGAACATAAGAAACCAAAGATAGTTCGAGCTCTCAGACTATAACTTAAAGTTGATTTAGCTAGTCAGATCAAAGAAGCTCAGAAATTAGCACTGGAAGAAGGAAATATTAAAGCTGAAAAAGAGAATGGTTCAATCGATCAGTTGATTAAAGGAAATGACGAAATCCTTAGACTCGGTACAAGGATTTGGGTACCGATGATCGGAAGTCTAAGAGATAAGATTTTAGAAGAAGCACACAAGTCAAAATATATGATGCATCCAGGAAGCGACAAGATGTATCACAATTTAAAAGATGATTATTGGTGGATCGGGATGAAGAAAGACATTGCTTTGTATGTAGCTAAGTGCCTGACGTGTTCAAAAGTAAAAGCTGAACATCAAAAGCCGTTAGGATTACTACAACAACCGGAAATCCCGATATGGAAATGGGATATGATAACTATGGATTTCATCATGAAGTTACCTAAAACTTCTCGTCAAAATGATGCGATCTGGGTTATTGTCGATTCTCATTTCATTCCAATTCAAGAAACGTTTAGTATGGATAAGTTAGCACATTTATATGTCGAAAACATAGTATCCTTACATGGATAGTCGATTCACTTCAAATTTTTGGTCAAGTTTTCAAAAGGCTATGGGGACTCGATTAAACTTAAGTACTGCTTATCATCCCCAAACTGATGGCCAAAGTGAACGAACAATTCAAACCCTGGAAGACATGCTTCGTGCCTGTGTTATCGACTTAGGATAAAGTTGGGACACTCATCTCGCGCTAATGGAATTCTCGTACAACAACAGCTATCATACGAGTATCCAAGCAGCACAATTTGAAGCATTGTATGGGCGTAAGTGTAGAACACCTGTATGTTGGTCAGAAACAGGTGATAGTCGGTTGTCAGGACCTGAAATTGTTCAAAGAACCACTGATCAAGTTATACAAATTCGAGAACGATTAAAGGCAGCAAGAGACAGACAAAAGAGCTATGCGGACGTTCGTCGCAAGCCTTTAGAGTTTAAAGAAGGCGATAAAGTTT
Organism: Bidens hawaiensis; assembly: GCF_021521415.1. Classification (NCBI taxonomy): domain Eukaryota; kingdom Viridiplantae; phylum Streptophyta; class Magnoliopsida; order Asterales; family Asteraceae; genus Bidens; species Bidens hawaiensis. The sequence goes on along the minus strand of NW_027493340.1, from coordinate 15,072 downwards.
TATTGAAAGTGTCGCCTTGGAAAGGTGTAGTAAGATTCTGGAAGAAAGGAAAATTGAGTCCAAGATTTGTTGGACCATTCAAGATACTTGAAAGAATTGGACCAGTTGCTTATCGGCTAGAATTACCCGATGAGATGAAAGGAATTCATGACGTATTTCACATATCTAATCCGCGCAAGTGTTTAGCCGACGAAACCCTTGCTATGCCATTGAAAGATGTTAAGATCAATGAGAAGCTTAAGTTTGTGGAACAACCTATTCACATAGAAGATAGCATGATCAAGTTTGTCATACACAAACGACTCAAGCTCGTGAAAGTCAAATGGGATTCAAGACGAGGACCCGAGTATACGTGGGAACTCGAGTCATAAATTAAGAAAAAGTATCCCAATCTATTCCAATAAATCTCGAGGACGAGATTATTCAAAAGATGGGGAGGATGTAACACCACGTCCCGAACCCTCTAAATTTTTGGTCTAAATATACTAACTTAGAAAGTACAGGGACCAGAATTGTAAATTCTGAAAATCTTCTCTCGTCGCGGTACGCGACGGGATAACAATTAAACCCATCGCGTAGTGCGATGGGGTTGGGGAGTCACCGGACACGTGCTAACACCGTGTCGACACGTGGCGCAATTTGACAGGCCACGTGTCACCACCGCATAAGGCGGTGTAAAAAGGCGGCGTCGCGATACGCGACGGGTTACAAGGGACCCATCGCTTACCGCGATGGGGGCCAATTTCGCCTATAAAAGGGAGGAGACGGGTTTGAACTCCATTCGTCCCATTTTCACCTCCACTTTCACACACATAACCTCGTAAGGCGTGCCCCGTTGCCGTAGCAAGCCGACGTGCTGTTTTCTCGTAATTCGTGCAAGAAACGAAGTAGGAATTAAGCTAGCAACCATATAAACGAGTAGATCAAGTCCTGCCTTATCTTGTTAATTAGTCTAAGCATACAATCTAAGGTAGGAGTTATGTTTAAGTTATTTGAATTATAGCTTAGACTATCAATCAAGGCTATGGTCTTTAACCTTGATCGTATTTTACAAACATTCATTCACAATCATGTTTTCATTAACGTTACTTCATGATGAAGTAATGTTAAACGAAAGATATATTTTTGACGGGCATGTAGTAACTGGAAGGGGGATATCATTAGTAGTAAGTTTCTTGCCTAAGGAAAAGTAATTCGCATAAATCCCAATCAACCGAGGGACCCGTTTACTTACCTGGAAAAACTTACCAACGTGATAGAACCTATTAGGCCAAAGCATGCTATATCAAACGTCACATAAAACTAAGTGTTTTCATTCACAATCAAAAGACAAACGATTTCAAGGTTAAGCTTACAATCATAGCTTAACATCATTCAAAACATTCATGCGAACCTATTTATGTATAGGTTAATATCATTCACAGTCAATCAATCAATCAGTCAAGGTTTACAACATCGACGGTACATGTAACACCCCAACCCGGAGCAGGCTGACGTGTCACTATTACAGATATCATAGACCAAACAAAAACCATTTAAATGAAATGAAAAGAATCCCATGGCAACCAAAAGAGTTAAAAACACTGAAAGAAATTCTAAGTCAAATTTATTAAATGCTTAAATAAAAGAAAATTTAATCAAGTCCTTATTCTTGAGCTTCATTTTACTCTCATCACTGATCTCCCCGATTTCCCGAATTACCTGTTAGCAAATAAGACAGACACAAACAAGAAAATACGGCTGAGCCAAAAATTGCCCAGTAACGGAAAGAACAATAGTATAGGTAAAGGTACACATAAGACAAAACACATACTGAAGTAAAACTGAAACTATTGCGGATATAAAACCACGTTTTAGACCGAACTATAATTAGATGCGAAACATAATCCGATACACGATCGGGACGTAATCTGAATATACTCAAATTTAATCAAATGCAGATACACATATCAAAACGGACCAGAAATATAGCGAAACAAAATATAATTACTAAAATACACGACGATGACGTTAAAATAAATAGGTCGTGTAATACGGAAGCACCCAGAGCCTAAACAGAGGGGTACACAGCTAGCTAGTCCATGCACCAAGGAGACGGTGTGGGTGGCGTGCACACATTGTTCCATCTCAAACAGAAGTCAGGAGTCAGGAGTCAGGAGTCAGAGCTAAGATCGATCTATACGCCTCTAAGTGGCCAAGGTACTACATGAGTACTTTCAGAGACGCCGTGAACTTTGATTACGCACTGTCACGATAAGTGCCATGTCGTTGACGCCCCAACGACAAGTCAGAAATGCTCGGGTAACAGAGTACTGAACTAAAGTCGTATAACTAAAAGATATTTAAACAGGAACATGCAATAATGAATTCAAAATATATATAACCTATTGCATGCTATAAAATTAACATAAACATATCATACGAATAAACCGAACTAGATAACAAAAATCCGCACTACGAAGTGACGGACATCGAATATAAAATGGACTAGAACCAATACTATGAGTGAAGAAAAACAGAATCCGTACCTTATCAGCGAATAGCAAAAACTGTAAGAAGACTTAAACTTGATTAAATGTCGTGTGATCCTACAATAATGTTATAATTTAAAGTTTGCTTTGGTATTCATGATTATGTTTTGGTATTGATGCACTATTTAAATTAATTATTTTACCAACTATTAACAGCTTATATTATACAATGATTTAATTTATTATTTGAACAACCTTCTGATCAAGTTTCAAAGTTTATGGCTAATAATACCAGTATAGAATTTTATCCAATCTATAAATAAACTGACAACAAAAGCTTATGTTCAGAACGTTGAGAATAATAACATGTTTGATATAAAGTTTAACTATTTAATATAAAACTTTTATTTTCGATGATCAGGCTGTAGGAACAATTTTATAGAAATTAGCTACAGTGGACTAAACTCCATTTGTTTGTTTTGTTTTGAAAACATCACACGAACTCCCTAAAAACATAAACTATTTGTTTCCGTTTATTGGATCAGTTGTTCAAACAGAAACAAAACTTCAAGCATGCATCGATCTTGGGTTACCTTCAATGGTGGCTACGGCGGCGGCGTGACAACAGTTAATGGAATATGAACAAAAGACGGAACGGCGAGGAGTCCTCGATTCCGGCAGCAGTATCGCTTAATCAGAGAGCTTCGGCGGCTAGCTTCGGCTTCGGCGAATAGGGCGGCTTTCTTCAAACAACCAACCGCGCTGGTGGTGGTTTCCGGCAACAAAGATAGCAGTGGCAGCGGTTGTCGGCTACTAGTAGCGTCGGCGCAAACTCGCGTAGCGGTGGCTGCGGTGCCAGCGGTTTCTCCGGCGAGTTGCAGGGCGGCGGCGGTGGTGTATACGGCAGAGAGATACAAAGATTTAAGGTTTTGTTATGTTGGAGTCTTATCGCGTTTGTGTATATATATATTAACGAGTTATAAGCGTGATCAAATTCCTAAATAAGTTAGTTGTTTGTTGCTCAAGTTTTCGCTGGAATGTTACAAGTTGTAAACTTGCTCAAACTCAAATTCTTAAATTTCATATTTTATTCAAAACACTCATCCGTTGATGTTATTATTATTATTATTAATTATACCATTTACAGTTTAAAATAATATTTATAATAAAATTATGGTTATTCGTTTGTTATCTAATACAAAAGTTTGGGTTATTATAGTACAGGTGAATACGTCAACCTTTTTAATCAGTCAAAACATATTATACTCAATGAGACGAACGAGAGTTTGTCTTAGCGAGTCAATCAATGTTTACATGAGATCGAGTAATCTCTAAAACTTTATAATACAAAGTAGAAAATAAAGTCAACTCAGACCGAATACACATGTGTCTGGATCCAAACATGACCGTTCAACCTAATCATCTAAGGCTACGTGGCCGCGGGCTAATGGTCATAACTAGTCTCCCGGAAAGGGCTACGTGGCTCGAGAACAATTGTGTGTGTAGGGCAGTGGTACATAGACCAGAAGTAGAAATTCTTCTGCTGAGCTTGTAAAGAAAACTATATTTGTATTATATTGTCATTCAAATGTTTTATTGAGTCATACGTGTTCACCAGCATACAGCTGACGTATTTTTCCAAACCCATTGCAGGTAATTAAGCACAAGTAGCATTAACAAGGATTGGAGTCTTAATGAAGATAGAAGCGCGTACAAGATGGCTCCGTTTTTTATATAGAAATCCTTGTAATATGAAAACATCTTTTATAAAACCAATACTCGGGTATTTAATTCTCGAGTAAATTTTCAATGTAAATTAATATTATATTCAACCTAAAGTCTTCCGCTAAAAAAATTAATTAATCCATAAACTCTGATATATTTACAAAACAGGTACCAACTTGTGGTCACAAGCCTAGGCCCTAAGTCGGGGTATGACACCATGCGATTGAACTAAAAAGCTAGTTGTGAACAACCCTGCTACCCCATATATATTTTGTAGAATTGTTTTCCATTAATGTAATGGGAAAATTAGCATCCCTTTGAATCCCATGCTATATTTCTGCCAATGCAATTGAAAATCAAAACCGCTCAATCAATTTGCAGTCCCTATAGGTGAATTTTAGGTGGGCAATTGTAAAACAATTATGCTTGTCATTTTTAGTGTTGGAATTTAGTGGTTTAGGGTTTATTTATTGTTTTTATTTTTATCTCAAAATGAATTTGTACCCAACCTATTATTCAGAAGTTGTAACTCGTGTCAACCCGAACATGACCGGTTTAACCTGTTCATTTTTTTGTTCGATGTGCTAATTTACTAAAATTTTATACCTTTACTATTGTTTTCTTGAAGGTTTCTTTACCAACAATTTGTTTTTCAAGTAAAGAATTTGTTACTATTTTTGGCATCAGTTCTTAAAGATTGAATTGCATTCATGATATTGGATAGGTTAGAAGGTCATTAGACACTAATGAGCAATTTCAAAAGGCTCATACAAGGTAATAACAAATAAATGATGATTGGTTGAAGATTGAAGACAAATGTTGATCAAAAGAATGAATTGTGCTTTGAAAGATTGATTAAAATTTTGTTTGAATCCAGTCACTTTTGTATTTTGTTTTAGACTTTCTGTTAAATGCACTAATAAACTAGCTTGAATGAACTTAATGAATTACTCCGTATATGTTATCGTAAAGAATTTTGTTTAGATTTTACTAATTACATCCAATGCATAAATCAACTAAGCTTTTCGAACGAGTCTTCAATATACTATTCACTTAAATAGGAAGTTGTTTAGATCAAAAGACGTTACAAATCACACGAGTTCCGGTATATACTATTTAATTTTTGTTTAAAAGGCGAAAATGTTATAAAAGAAACCAACAAAACGGTAACCTCGCGCGGGTAGCGAGTAGCCCGATGTTACAATCCACACGAGTTTCATTATATACTATTCAGTTATGTAAACAAACAAGGTAAAAAACCAAATAGAAACACATAACCTTCTTATCATTAAATATCTTTAAATCAAACTATAAAAATCTTCAACAGTCGTAAACTGATTGTATACCACCACCGATAAACATTAGAATAGGCGATATTCATTAGCCCATGAGCACCCCTTCTAATAAAAGCTTCCACAGCTGGTTGGCCAAAATAAAGATCCCAAATTACATGAGCAGTAAGTCTTATATGTAAAGGGTCCTTCGCACATGACTCAAAATTTTCTTGCCAAACTACATGAAAGAGAACTCCGAAAGTCCATAGAAAAATAATTGTAAATTACTGGAGGTGAGAAGCAAAAATATTCTGATAGAGTGATAGAGGCGTTCAACTTCATATAAATAGGAAATCGTTTAGGTCAAAAGACGTTACAAATCACGAGTTCCAGTATATACCATCAGTTACGTAAACAAACAACGTATAAACCAAATATAAACACATAACCTTAACCTTGTTAATTGTTATCATTAAATTTGTTTTAAGCCAAACTATCATGTTCTCATAACAAACCTTAACACTATAAAACATGTTACAAAATAGAGACGAGCGTTTTCGATATCAATACCGAATTCAGTACTGATTTGGTATCGTCAGTATCGAACCAATATCAAGTTTTTAATTTTCGATATGGTATAAGGTATTTCCCGAATTTTACACAAATACCGATACCGTACCATTACTAAATATTTCGAATTATGAGGATTTGTACAGGTCGATGCTACCGGTACGTTCCGAGCTAATCCTGTTACCAAACCTTAAAAAAAGGAAAGAAGAAACATTAGCTAACTAACTAAACCCGCACTCCTATGCAATTGAACAAACCACCATTGATCAGCCACCACCTCCGCCACCTCACCGTCACCACCTTCCAAGCGTCATCTCCTCCACATTCCAAATCCATTAATAATAATAATATGTACTACTCATGAACACCCAAACCCACAAACCCTAATCATCAATGGGTTCAAATCCAAACCCAAACCCTCGTGGGTTAATCGTCGGTAATTACTGCCACGACGTCTTATTCAAAGACGACGTCGTTCTCGCCCACACCCTCGGCGGTGCAGTCGCCTTCATCTCCGCCGTACTCGACGGCCTCACCATCCATTCCGATTACATCTCCAAAACCGGCACCGATTTCATCTACACCACCAACATAACCCACCCAACAATCTCATCACCGTCGCATAAAACCACCGTCTTCCACGCGTATTTTGTTTCTGACCCGTCGGAGATCCGTCGGGAAGATCGGATCCTCAAACGGGTCGAATCTTGCGACCCGATTACCCCATCGGACCTACCCGACGAAACCCATTTCAGTTTCGGTATGGCCGTTGGGATCGCCGGTGAGATATTGCCGGAAACGTTGGAAAAGATGTTGGACATATGCGACGTCGTATTGGTGGATATCCAAGCTTTGATTCGTGAGTTTGATGAAATTGATGGGACGGTGAAGCTTGTGAATTTGAAAGAGAGCGGGTTTGCGCATTTGGTTCATCGAATCGGGTTTTTAAAAGCTTCGGCGGAGGAGTCGCCGTATGTGGATGTCGATGAGGTGAGGAAAGATTGTTGTGTGGTGGTGACGGGTGGGAAAGACGGGTGTACGGTGTATTGGAAGGACGGTGAGGTGCAGGTGGACCCGTTTTCGACCGTGCAGGTTGACCCGACTGGGGCGGGTGATAGCTTTTTAGGAGGGTTGGTTGCCGGGTTGGTTCAAGGGCTTGCAGTTCCGGATGCTGCGTTGGTTGGGAACTTCTTTGGGTCGTTGACAGTTGGGCAAATCGGATTGCCGGAGTTTGATTCGAGGTTAACGCAGGTTGGTTAGTAGTTCGTAATTGTTGATGCCATTATGTGTAAAACGAGCCGAGCCCGAGCCCGAGCCTGAGATCAACTAAGCTCAATCTCGGCTTGTTTCAAGCTCGAGCTCAGCTCGTTTATTATTTATTAGTTAATGTGTATACATTTATTATTGTTATATGTTTTGAGAAAAGCATTAATGAGCTAAGCTCGAGCTTCGTTGTGCGGTGTGAAATTAGTGCATAGAAGTTGAAAAGAGTTAAGGTTCTACGAGCCTAAATGATCATCCCATACAAGGGTCGAGCACATTGGCGTAGCTTTAGTTGGGCCAGGGGTGGCCCCGGCCCTTTCCGTTTTATTGCTCGATAGTGTAAAGCTATCCTTTTTCGGCCGAAATTTTTTATACATATTGTAAATCTACTCGTTTTCGACCGAAATTTTGAGCCCGCCCCCCTCAATTTTTTGCTCGGTAGTGTAAATTTGTCCACTTTTTGCCCGAAAATTTTTATGCAGTGTGTAAATTTATCCGTTTCCGATCGAAATTTTGAACCTGGCCTCCTTTTTTTCGCTCGGCAGTGTAAATCTATCTCTTTTCAGCCGAAAATTTTTATACATGGTAAAAATTCACCCGTTTCCGACCGAATTTTTGAGCCCGCCCCCCTCTAGTCTAGGAATTTTTTTATACATATTGAGTCCGGCCCTCTTGGCGTGTATGTCCAAGCTTTGCCACTGGACTCGAGCACGAACTTGAAAACTAAATGAGCTTTATATGTGGCTCGGGCTCGTTAAGGACTTAAGGCTCGGCTCGGCTCGAGCCTTTTATGGATCGTTTTCCAAGTAGCGAGCGACTCGGGTCACATGGTATATACTAATAGTAATATCCCATGTTTTGATCCTCCCTGTCACTTGCATATTATCATGATTACCTTAAAACAAGAGCATTTACTTAGGGGCACAAGGTATTTTGTTTTCTAACATATTTGGCCAAATGCTGCAAGTTTTCATATCGAACACGCATTTTTATATATTCATTTACCTTTTGATTTGTTGTAGAAAGTGAAGGAAGAGATGCGGACGAGGAAGATGCAGTGTGATGAACAAGATGGCAAATCAAGGTTCACAAAGCCGAGTGGTCATGACCAGTTTATTGCATCACTAGGTGCTGCTAGATTACTAACACGTACGGTTTCTCCAAGTGTAGGAGATGAAGTTGTTGATACAAATCACCAGATGCTTGTTAAAGATAGTGTATATGAAGAACCGATTAAGTCGATTGATGCTAAACCTTGACACTCCCAACCCCTTTAGTATCAATTTGTGTTTTAAGATAGAATTTAGTTATGAATAAGGAAGCGTTGAGTCGATTGCAGACCTTTTTAAGGTTATGTAATCTTTTAGTCATGTCACGCAACCAAAATATTGTATGTTCTTTCACGGTTGATCGATGGTGTGTTTGTGTCCCTATGTACTGTCATCAGCATGTTTGGCAGCACGGTGATCGGCTGATACTTTGATAGTTAATTGATGTTGCTAGCACACAACTCGGAAAGGTTGGCGTGCTGCTATAATAGAATTCGGATTACAATCATAATCATCATAACAGTTCATGAGTATAATACTTATGATGACAACAATGGTAACTTACGCGGTTTTGGGAAGTGATTAATGACTTTAAGAAACTCATGATTAATCAAAAGACAAAAAGACAATAAGTTGAATCGAAGTTTCAAGAACTATGTTTTATTTCAGTGAACTTAAAAAAATGAACCATAAACTTAATAGCTCTATCTATACTTAATAAAGATCTTGAGTTTTAAACAAATTATAAAAGATATTAAAATCTGCATTCAAGTAAGGAGATAATTATGCATCATCTCTAACAATGTAACATACTATTAAGAGATCATACTTGTAAGTTGTAACTATAGATAAGTAAGGAGCAATGCAATTTGGGTATAGCCCATAACTATAAAATATACTACTTATGAACTGTTTTTTTTTATTTGTGTATTATTATTTACTTTTCATAAGGTTTCAATATAAAAACAGGGGATAATGACCAAAATAATCATTTTTACCAACAATATTCTCTTGCTAACCCTTTCAAACCAAAAATACTCAGAACGATCACTTTCTAAATTGTCGGTTCCAACATATTAGAACTGGCATCCGATGAATCTATCTAACACCTTTCCATTTTTGAACCAACAACATCTAGACATGCATACACTTAAACGGTCAGCCATTGTCTATTCCGTCAAGCTTCAGATCTATTCGTTCGGGCCTGGCGATATAATATTACATACGAAAACGAAGCCCAACTGAATAGATATGAAGCCCTACGGAATAGATCCGTGGCCAACAGTTTAAGTGTATACGTGTCAATATGTGGTTGATTTAAAAACGAAATGATGTTAGATAAATCCTTCAGATGTCAATTGTAATTTGTTGGATTCTAAAGTTTAGAAAGTGACCATTTTAAATATTTTTGGTTTTCGGGTTGGTCAAGGAATGTTATTGATAATAAAAGTTATTTTGGTTATCTTTAAAAACAGTTAAAAATGGATTAATTATAAATAATTTTTTATATTGATTTAACAAGAAAATGTTAGAAGTTCAATTTCAGACTAAAGTCAACTAGTTACACTGAAAAAATATAATAAGAGAATTAATGTATTTTGACCTCTTGTTTTGGCGGTGAGTTCTCACAACAAAATATGGGGATATATATTGGACAACAGTCCATATTAAAGTGATGGGCTCGTGGCTTATTCATTTTGTGGCTTAGCTTATTTTGAATAATCAGTTTAGGCTTTACTTATTTTGAATACCCAAGGGAGTTACAACTAGGGATGGCAACGGACTGAGTTTAAGCTGGTTACTGATAATTTCATGTCCATACATGTTTGTAAAACCGTATCTTATACCTGACCCGTTACCCATTGGGTATTTGTTGGGTAATTACCTGTCGGGTATCGAGTATACCCGTTAGAACTTTCAAGTACATTTTTTTTAATCATTAAATTATTCTATACCTTTTATTCATACAACAATTGTTACAAATTTAAATATAATTCACTTCATTTATAGCAGCGTGACAATAAATAAATAATATCATTATAATTTTTATATAATCTTTTATATACATGCTTCGCAACCTATGATATAGAAAAACTTTTCGGGTATATGATTAAGGTAAACGGGTATGTGTTTTCGGTAATCGGGTCGGTATCATACCCGGCCCATACCCGGCCCATACCCATTGGGTTTCGGGTATACCCGTCGGGTTCAGGCTTTTTTGCCATCCCTAATTACAACATAAGGTCGGTAATTTTGAGAAGGGTTATCGAGGTGGTGTGAGTTGTGAATGTGTAATGGTAGGTCGAAGGTTTTCAAGACGAAAACAACAATTGATTGAATTTTCTTTTTTGGAACTTCTAGTTCATTTCCAGGTTATCATAACCGGGACTACGCCACTACGGTTTAGTCATTTGTTTAGCTCTAATATTGTGTATTTACATTCAACATGTCATATTTATGAATTATTACAAATGGGTTCGTATTGTTGTGTTTTTATTGGTTGAGTTAGTTGTTAGATGGATTATTATTAGATGGGCGAGGTTGTCATTCCATACTACTAGTACTAGAGAGACTCTGGATATGTAACAGATGTTGCGTTGGTGTAGTTTGATGTGCCATTCCACCGATCAAATATGTATAAGAAGTATCGAAATAAAAGGTTGCAATCCAACTTTGTTGAATGATGGTTATATATGCTTAAGCATTCAAACGGGTTTAATCATGAACCTACGATTTTTATTCATTTTAGTGTGATTGATATTGTGCTGATTATTGGTTATATTATAAAATTAAAAAAGAGAGCCAATGATATGGAATAATGGATATTTTCATAGTCTAAAGACTAGAAATGAAGAATGATATGACACTTAAATTACTCGAAGAATAATATGTGTATCATGGAACATAGAAATTGGAAAAATTCCATAAATAGTTAAGAGAGAGAAAATGTGTAAAAACTCTAAATCCATCAATATTTCTAAAATACCACATCATAAAATTTGAACTGAGGTGACACCTTCGAAAAAGATCTGACCATATTTTTAAACCAATAGTATTTTGACACGACCAAAATTTTGAAAATATTAAAGGACCCGTTCATATTTTCTTACTAAATATTCTTCTCAAAGTAGTATTGCCACATTGGAAGACAAAATTACAAGACGCATTTTTTCTCACGTTTTTAGAATTTGTAGGGACCATCTATGAAATATTAAAAAACCGCATGGCAGGACTGCTTTTGAGAAGAAGATTTAGTGAGAAAATATGAACGGGTCTCTCAATATTTTCAAAAATTTGGTTGGAATTTTAGAAATTTTTTACACGTGACAAAATACTATTGGTTTATAAATCTGATCGGGTATTTTCTCAATGTGTCGCCCCAGTTCAAATTTTGTGGACTATTTTGGAAATATAGGAGAATTTATGGTTATTAGAGCATTCACAGCCCGTCCCCCATCCCTATCCCTACTTAACTACAAAACACTATATTTCGCTTTTTCTGTTTAATTAAATAATATTTTTTGTACTTTTAATCATTATAGTTTTCTCTCTCATCTACTCACAACCAATTCAAAAAATATTTAATAAATAAATAGGGACAAATTTTGTTTCCCTAAATTTACAAAAAATCACTAAATTTCTCTCTCCACCCTATAATTTACAATCACAACCATTTAAAACTCCACATATAATTTACCAATTCCTCTCAGGCTATGTGTAGTGGAGGGGGCTACAATTGGGGGCGAATTGTGACACGTGACGCCCAGTCAGCATAGAGTGGAAATTTGTTTTTGGGGTGTAATGGTGTAGGGGCTACAAATTGGGCCCACAATGTGTTTTTTTGTTATTTTCTTTTTTATAACTAAACTAATTAAATAAAAAACCAATTTATTTAAATAATTAAATAAAAATGTATTAAAATTAAAAAATAGAATACAAAAAAAAATACATAAACTAAAAAAAATGCACGAATAATAAAAATAAATTATAATAAAAAAACACAACCGAAATATAAATATACATAAAAAAACTAATCTATTCGTCTTCATTCTTCGTCTTCGTCCCAGTCGTCGTCATTTGTCCTCCTCCTCGTCTTCGTCTTCGTTCTCGTACTCCTCAACGGGACGATTATCCCACACGTGTTGAACCTAATCACGCTTTCAGTTGGTTATGTATATCACTTGATGTGAGCTGGTGAATGTTATACGTTCGTTGGTCTTTGGGTTGGTTCAGGGAACTGTTCTGGAACGCTTCCTGGTATATAGTGTTGACATATTGTTTTTTTCCCCTCGTCTTCTAAAATCATATTATGCAATATGATACACGTATACATGGCATCGCTCATTTTTGCCAACATCCATACACGACAAGGGTTTTTCACATAATGCTAACGTTTTTTTAGAACCCCGAAACACCTCTCGATATCCTTTCTCGCGGACTCTTGCTTCTTCTTAAAATAATCTCTTTTTTCTTCGATAGGGTCTTGAAACGTCTTGACGATGATCGAGTACTCTGGATATATCCCATCTCCCAAATAGTATCAGTGACGATAGAATGTATCGTTGGCATAAAATGGTAAGACCGGTATGCTACGGCTGATGTAATACTCTAACACGGGTGACGCGTTGAGAACGTTTATGTCGTTGTTGGACCCGACTGAGCCGAAGAAGGCTTACCAAATCCAGAGGTCGTGTGAACAAATGGCTTGAAGACTAACCGTTGGCACTCTATGGTCACCACGAGTGTATTGACCTCGCCATGCGGGTTGGACAGTTGGCCCGCTCCCAATGCATGCAATCTATACTCCCGATCATGCCTGGAAAAGAATGTTTGCTTTCGTGTACATCATATATGCGAGTCAGGTCGTTTGAAGTAGGAATCCTCAGATAACGACGAGAGTATAATTGTATTATCCCTATACAAATAAATTATTAAACAATATTTATATTAAAAACAATAGTTAATACAAACAATTTAAATATTACCGATTCAAAAATTCTCCAACGGATCTCTCGTTGTTTTCTCAGCCATCTTTAAATACTCGTCATTGATATCGGTCGTGTTGCCGTATGCGAGGATGCGTATAGCCGAAGTACACTTTTGGATGGCGGAGAATCCTAAAATATCCTCTTGCATATCGGGTTTCTGTTGAAAATACTCATACTCCCCCCGCTCCATATCTCCAACGATGCGCAAAAATAAACGCTTGGACATCCGAAAACGACGTCGAAACATAGCGTCGTTAAATGTAGGTGAGTCGTCGAAGTAGTCCTTCATCAAACGAGCGTTCGCTTGCGTACGATCCCGAAGGATATATGACCATCTACGTGGTGCCGTAGATGGAGCAGAGCCGGACACCATGTTATTGACAACGGCCCGAACCGCGTTCGTGACCTCTAAATGCTCCTTTCCGCCACTTGTCGGTGAATCTAATGAATTCTTCGACTCTCGTTTATTAATTGATCCAAAATCTCGGCAGAATTCGTGGAATCCGGGGAACTCATTAATGATTGGTATTTTTATGTTTGTGTTTTGTGTAAGATAAGGTGAAAATGGTTAGATAAAGTTCGATATATATATTAAGTTTTTAAATAATTTTTTTTATATATAGCCGTTGGGTAACGGAATTATTATTATTATATTATTTTCTTTCCAACTTCGCAGCGACAAATATATGCCGCCCCCCCAGCCCCCTTTTCGCCCAATTATCGCCGGTTGGGGGGGGGGTGTTCCTCCAAAAAAATCGCCCCAAAATAGCCCCTTTTCTCGCCCACTATGTTTAGCCTCACATAATTATAGGTGATGGGTTAAAAATACTCTTACAAACTTTCTCTCTCTTAAAAAGAATTATTTAAAGAATTTTAACCATTAAAAATCACATATTACTATTACTAGTAAGGAAAAGTTGACAATGGTTAATTTAGACACATTGATTATTTTAATGGTTACCTATTAAGCCATGAGGTATACACTAACCCCATCTTAATTTCACATAAGCTTCAAATCATCATTTTTTTCTCTTTCACTCTATGTCATTTAAAGGAAATGGTTTAACCCATTTAACACATAATTAATATAACAAATCAATTGATAATTAATACATATTGTTCCTTTTAAACCCCGTTAAAAGCATAACATATGGGCCTTTTTAACACACTTAACACAAGTGGGGAGTGGTTTAATCCATCTTTAAAGTGTCATGTCACTTTAAACCCTATGTAGAGATCAGAGTATACCACATGGCCTTAAGGTTTTTCATCCACTTCAATTCAGTGATAATTACAACCCCTAATCCCAGTCTCAATTACCAGCAATCACTTTTTAATCAAAACCAAAAAAACCACAAATTAATTGTCAACAACAACAACAATAATAATAATAATCTAATATATATATATATATATATATATATATATATATATATATATAAACGAAACCTTAAAAAGCTATCTGGTTGCTTCCCGTCTTCCTCTCGGGCCCCATATTGCTTTATTTGTAAATAAAAGTATCTCATGCATTTAACTTGAATTCACGGGTATGAATTTTAACCAAAATCAGATAGCCCCTAAACGAGTTATAACATCTCATTAAAATTAAAAATTAATTTCATCAAATATTTGATATGAAGATCCTATAAAATAGGAATATAACAAAAATTAATGACCGTTTTTTTTTCTAAAAAAATATTATTTATAATTAAGAAACAATTTTATAGTAACA